>NW_027176142.1:271100-281100 GCF_023055335.1 Clinocottus analis
AATGAAGCGAAACACCTCGTTCTGATGAGCTCACGACTTCACGTCCAGCAACAGTTACTCAGTCATGACTTTGATTGACACCTCGTGTCCTGACTGGGAGGGGGGGGACGGAGGGAGAGAGAGAGAAGAGGGAGAGAGAGAAGGAAGAAGAGAGAGAGAGAGAGAGAGAGAGAGAGAGAGAAGAGGGAGAGAGAGAGAGAGAAGGAAGAAGAGAGAGAGAGGGAGAGAGAAGGAAGAAGAGAGAGGGAGAGAGGGAGAGAGCGAGAGAGAGCGAGAGAGAGAGAGAGAGAGAGAGAGAGAGAGAGAGAGAGAGAGAGAGAGACAGAGAGAGAGAGAGAGAGAGAGAGAGAGAGAGAGAGAGAGAGAGAGAGGTACATGATCACTTTAAATGTCTGCTGACCTTCGAGCTCTGTGGGTTGACATCTGCACCTACTGGCCTGTCTGTGTGTCACCTGTCTGTCTGTGTGTCACCTGTCTGTGTGTCACCTGTCTGTCTGTGTGTCACCTGTCTGTCTGTGTGTCACCTGTCTGTGTGTCACCTGTCTGTCTGTGTGTCACCTGTCTGTGTGTGTGTCACCTGTCTGTGTGTCACCTGTCTGTGTGTGTGTCACCTGTCTGTCTGTGTGTCACCTGTCTGTCTGTGTGTCACCTGTCTGTGTGTGTGTCACCTGCCTGTCTGTGTGTCGTCTGTCTGTGTGTGTGTCACCTGTCTGTCTGTGTGTCACCTGTCTGTCTGTGTGTCACCTGTCTGTCTGTGTGTCACCTGTCTGTGTGTGTGTCACCTGCCTGTCTGTGTGTCGTCTGTCTGTGTGTGTGTCACCTGTCTGTGTGTCGTCTGTCTGTGTGTCACCTGTCTGTGTGTCGTCTGTATGTGTGTCGTCTGTATGTGTGTCACCTGTCTGTGTGTCGTCTGTCTGTCTGTGTGTCGTCTGTCTGTGTGTCACCTGTCTGTGTGTCGTCTGTCTGTGTGTCGTCTGTATGTCACCTGCCTGTCTGTGTGTCACCTGTCTGTGTGTCACCTGTCTGTGTGTCACCTGTCTGTGTGTCGTCTGTCTGTCTATGTGTCTCCTGTCTGTATGTCACCTGCCTGTCTGTGTGTCACCTGTCTGTGTGTCTCCTGTCTGTGTGTCTCCTGTCTGTGTGTCACCTGTCTGTGTGTCACCTGTCTGTGTGTCTCCTGTCTGTATATCACCTGCCTGTCTGTGTGTCACCTGTCTGTGTGTCTCCTGTCTGTGTGTCACCTGTCTGTGTGTCACCTGTCTGTGTGTCACCTGTCTGTGTGTCACCTGTCTGTGTGTCTCCTGTCTGTGTGTCACCTGTCTGTGTGTCACCTGTCTGTGTGTCACCTGTCTGTGTGTCTCCTGTCTGTGTGTCACCTGTCTGTGTGTCACCTGTCTGTGTGTCACCTGTCTGTGTGTCGTCTGTCTGTCTGTGTGTCACCTGTCTGTGTGTCACCTGTCTGTATGTCACCTGCCTGTCTGTGTGTCACCTGTCTGTGTGTCTCCTGTCTGTGTGTCACCTGTCTGTGTGTCACCTGTCTGTGTGTCACCTGCCTGTCTGTGTGTGTCCTCATAGTTTGGTCTCAGTGTAAAGTTCCCCTGCAGCTTCCTCTTCAGCCTGCAGAGGGCTGTGTGTGGTTTATTCTTATTGAGCTCGATCTTTGTCATGTTTTGACAATAGAGTTTGCTCATTGTTCCAGTTTGTCTTTGCAGAGTGTTTCATAACTGTCCTCGCAGCAGCTCTCACTGTGAAGTCGTCCACGTCCTCTGCATGATGTGTCCTCGAGCATCCTCAGCTGTGTGGTTTGCTCTCTGGCCTCGTCTCTGCAGCATCGAGCAGCTTCCCACATCAAGCTGAGCGGCTCACAGTCGCTGCCAAGCGGTTCCTTTTTTAGGGATCGCAGTCACCAAATTACAGCCGCTGGGCAGTTAACTCCACCCGAGCGACCACGCCCAACGGCCTGCGTGTCTGCAGAGCACAGGGACCTGTGTGTGTGTGTGTGTGTGTGTGTGTGTGTGTGTTTGGGGCAGTTTACATTCCGACAATCAAGCGAGTTTTACAACAAAAAGAATTCTGGGGTGTCAGAATTTATTGCGTCATCAGAATAACGTTCTGGAGAAAAACTCCCTGAAACAAACAAAATACGATTTGAAGGCAACACGACGTCCAACGTGTGGCGCTCCGTCAGCGCTGCGATCAGGTTGCTGTGATCAGGTTGCTGTGAACAGGTTGCTGTGATCAGGTTGCTGTGATCAGGTTGCTGTGATCAGGTTGCTGTGAACAGGTTGCTGTGATCAGGTTGCTGTGATCAGGTTGCTGTGATCAGGTTGCTGTGATGGCATTGCTGTGATGGCGTTGCTGTGATCAGGTTGCTGTGAACAGGTTGCTGTGATCAGGTTGCTGTGATCAGGTTGCTGTGATGGCGTTGCTGTGATCAGGTTGCTGTGATCAGGTTGCTGTGATCAGGTTGCTGTGATGGCGTTTTTTGTGATCAGGCTGCTGAGCTGGCACAAGGCTGCCAGCTCAGCAGCTTTGTGCCAGCTCTCTGGTGGAGTCTGAGCAGCTGCTGATGCTGAAGATGAACATGGAGGGTGAGGCTCAGAGGAGCCAGCGTCTGAGCTCTTGATCCACATCGTGAAGCTTCGTGCATCTCGGCAGTTTGCACTCGCTGGTTCCACGTTTCATCCCTTCATGCTGTGATGAACTGGTGATGACATCATGCTGTGATGAACTGGTGATGACATCATGCTGTGATGAACTGGTGATGACATCATGCTGTGATGAACTGGTGATGACATCACAGTCATAAGTTATATGTTTCCTGTGAATAAAAGGCAGCGTCCTTCCTGTGAAGTCGTGTCTTCTGCACCGCATGCAGACATGCGCTTTGTCTCCTGCAGGATTGTTCCTGGCAACACAACCAACTCATATCTCACATAGATGTTGGTTTAGCTTGACAAGGGCAAAGGCCGGCTCGTGGGAACTTGAGGAACGTAGACGTGACGGCAGCAGACGTGAGCGCTGACGCGGTCCAGCTCGTGATGGATCGCACATGAATGTGCAGCTCCGCTCAGACGCTGTGTGGGAAACGCAAACAGCTGATGCACTAAGAGGAGGATTGTTCACCAGATGGTGCTTCAACACACAACCGCCTTTTGTGTCAGTCGACCTCCATCCACACGCCCGAATCCTGTCTCACACCCTTCATCCTCTTCCTCCCGAATCCTGTCTCACACCCTTCATCCTCTTCCTCCTGAATCCTGTCTCACACCCTTCATCCTCTTCCTCCTGAATCCTGTCTCACACCCTTCATCCTCTTCCTCCTGAATCCTGTCTCACACCCTTCATCCTCTTCCTCCTGAATCCTGTCTCACACCCTTCATCCTCTTCCTCCTGAATCCTGTCTCACACCCTTCATCCTCTTCCTCCTGAATCCTGTCTCACACCCTTCATCCTCTTCCTCCTGAATCCTGTCTCACACCCTTCATCCTCTTCCTCCTGAATCCTGTCTCACACCCTTCATCCTCTTCCTCCTGAATCCTGTCTCACACCCTTCATCCTCTTCCTCCTGAATCCTGTCTCACACCCTTCATCCTCTTCCTCCTGAATCCTGTCTCACACCCTTCATCCTCTTCCTCCTGAATCCTGTCTCACACCCTTCATCCTCTTCCTCCTGAATCCTGTCTCACACCCTTCATCCTCTTCCTCCTGAATCCTGTCTCACACCCTTCATCCTCTTCCTCCTGAATCCTGTCTCACACCCTTCATCCTCTTCCTCCTGAATCCTGTCTCACACCCTTCATCCTCTTCCTCCTGAATCCTGTCTCACACCCTTCATCCTCTTCCTCCTGAATCCTGTCTCACACCCTTCATCCTCTTCCTCCTGAATCCTGTCTCACACCCTTCATCCTCTTCCTCCTGAATCCTGTCTCACACCCTTCATCCTCTTCCTCCTGAATCCTGTCTCACACCCTTCATCCTCTTCCTCCTGAATCCTGTCTCACACCCTTCATCCTCTTCCTCCTGAATCCTGTCTCACACCCTTCATCCTCTTCCTCCTGAATCCTGTCTCACACCCTTCATCCTCTTCCTCCTGAATCCTGTCTCACACCCTTCATCCTCTTCCTCCTGAATCCTGTCTCACACCCTTCATCCTCTTCCTCCTGAATCCTGTCTCACACCCTTCATCCTCTTCCTCCTGAATCCTGTCTCACACCCTTCATCCTCTTCCTCCTGAATCCTGTCTCACCTTTTAAATCCAGGAGTAAACCACTGGAATTTCAATCCTTATAAAAGTGTCTGTCTTCTGTTGCCTGTTGTGACACCTTCAGTCCTATTGTGCGTGTGCGTGTGTGTGTGTGTGTGTGTGTGTGTGTGTGTGTGTGTGTGTGTGTGTGTGTGTGTGTGTGTGTGTGAGAGTGAGTGCGTGCGTGCGTGTGTGCGTGTGTGCGTGCGTGCGTGCGTGCGTGCGTGCGTGCGTGCGTGCGTGCGTGCGTGCGTGCGTGCGTGCGTGCGTGTGCGTGTGCGTGTGTGTGTGTGTGTGTGTGTGTGTGTGTGTGTGTGTGTGTGTGTGTGTGTGTGTGCGTGCGTGCGTGCGTGTGTGCACGTGTGTGCACGTGTGTGCGTCTTGTTTCTTCTACTTCTTCGTATTGAGGGTAAATAACCGCTGACACATGGGGGAGAAGCCGTTAAGTTGTCAACATGTTGTTGAGCTTCTTGTTTCAGAAGCTCTGCATTAGTTTCCCAGCATCCTCTCTGTTGAGGAGGACTTGTTCAAGATGGTGGACCTGGCTGCAGGGCTTTCCATTCAGGAGCATCACTGGGACGCTGATGGTGAGGCGTGGCTCGTTCTCTTTCATGCTGAAGGTGTTGACGTCCTACAATGTGCACGAGGAGGCTGAGCTCACACCTGAAGCACCAGACGGTGTGTCCTCACCTCTCCAGTGATGATGAGACACCTTCATCTGCAGCTCCATCTTCCTCCTCACCACAGCAAACACACAACTCCTCTTCTGCCTCATCATGTCGTCCCATCGCTCGTTCCACAAACCACGGAGACAAACACACACACACACACACACACACACACACACACACACACACACACACACACACCAAGGGCCAGATAACAGTGGTCATTACAGAGAAGCTGCCTGGTTGTGGGATGTTGTGTTGTCGTTGTGTGGACGCATTCCTGCGTGATGACAGACTCGTCATGTTCCCGTCTTCCTTCTCTTCGTCCACAGCTCCTCCATCTTCCGCTTTTCTGCAAAGGGCTGAGGAATCATTGCACGCAGATTAGAAGTCAGGTTAGATGTAATCCCCACGATGTTGAGACGTAAGCTGCAGGAATAGATGTACATCTTACTCTGTTGTGTTATCTATGAGTTATGTTGGGTGTTGTGTTACCTTGTGATGTGACCATGTATGTCCTTTCTCTGCATTCTTCTGGCCAACAGAAGCCAGTGCTGCTGTTTTCCTTTTGCAAAATGGTTTAATCTGGCTGCTATTTTTATTGCAGGGTCATGAATGCAGGCTTCAGTCATGAATGCAGGCTTCAGTTATGTATGCAGGCTTCAGTTATGTATGCAGGCTTCAGTTATGTATGCAGGCTTCAGTCATGAATGCAGGCTTCAGTTATGTATGCAGGCTTCAGTTATGTATGCAGGCTTCAGTTATGTATGCAGGCTTCAGTTATGAATGCAGGCTTCAGTTATGTATGCAGGCTTCAGTTATGTATGCAGGCTTCAGTCATGAATGCAGGCTTCAGTTATGTATGCAGGCTTCAGTTATGTATGCAGGCTTCAGTTATGAATGCAGGCTTCAGTTATGTATGCAGGCTTCAGTTATGAATGCAGGCTTCAGTTATGTATGCAGGCTTCAGTTATGAATGCAGGCTTCAGTTATGTATGCAGGCTTCAGTTATGTATGCAGGCTTCAGTTATGTATGCAGGCTTCAGTTATGTATGCAGGCTTCAGTTATGTATGCAGGCTTCAGTTATGTATGCAGGCTTCAGTTATGTATGCAGGCTTCAGTTATGAATGCAGGCTTCAGTTATGAATGCAGGCTTCAGTTATGTATGCAGGCTTCAGTTATGAATGCAGGCTTCAGTCATGAATGCAGGCTTCAGTTATGAATGCAGGCTTCAGTCATGAATGCAGGCTTCAGTTATGAATGCAGGCTTCAGTTAGGTCAGCTTCATGTCTCTGAGCTTTGCAGATGTCCATCAGTTATTCTTTTATTCCTTTGAGCAAGGCGGTTGATGGGGTTGCATCAGCAGCATACAGATTATTTTCTCACAGTCCTGTATGATTCAGACTGAAGGTTATGAATTAGTCTTTAAATGGAATATATAAGCATGTGTTATAAATGGATCCACCATGCTGTGATGTTGGTACACATTCTTCTTTGTGGACTGTTTTATTCTCTTTACTTTGTAATTTAAAGGCTCAGTAACAGTTTAGATCACTCTGTTTCATGAAGTGTGCAATGAGAAGCATTCCACCAACATTAAACAATGAAACACGAGCTTTATTCCTAAAATATATCCTGTTTCAAAGTCTTGTGCGACCAGAAAGATGCTGGGACATTTGCTGAAACAAAGAGACGCTTTGCATGAAGTTTCAATCTGTTCAGAGCAGCAAAGACTTCCAATCATATTATCTAAATGACATCTGAGGCCCTCCCTCTTCTCCGTGAGTCCTTCTCCTGTTCCTGATCATATGAAAGCTCTCCTCTTGGTTCTCATGACATCACATTAATCCAGCAGCTACAAGATCCTCAAGCTCCATGTGCTGAGCATCAAGACTCAGCTCGGATCAGAGGAGGGACTTAACGCAACAAGATTATAGATTATATGGTTTTGATGGTCCAGGGCAGGACGGGGCATCACTGCATCAGATTAGCTTCATGTTACTGCATCAGATTAGCTTCAGGTTACTGCATCAGATTAGCTTCATGTTACTGCATCAGATTAGCTTCAGGTTACTTCATCAGATTAGCTTCAGGTTACTTCATCAGATTAGCTTCATGTTACTTCATCAGATTAGCTTCATGTTACTTCATCAGATTAGCTTCATGTTACTGCATCAGATTAGCTTCAGGTTACTGCATCAGATTAGCTTCATGTTACTGCATCAGATTAGCTTCATGTTACTGCATCAGATTAGCTTCAGGTTACTGCATCAGATTAGCTTCATGTTACTGCATCAGATTAGCTTCATGTTACTGCATCAGATTAGCTTCATGTTACTGCATCAGATTAGCTTCATGTTACTGCATCAGATTAGCTTCAGGTTACTGCATCAGATTAGCTTCATGTTACTGCATCAGATTAGCTTCATGTTACTGCATCAGATTATCTTCATGTTACTGCATCAGATTAGCTTCATGTTACTGCATCAGGTTAGCTTCATGTTACTGCATCAGATTAGCTTCAGGTTACTTCATCAGATTAGCTTCATGTTACTTCATCAGATTAGCTTCATGTTACTTCATCAGATTAGCTTCATGTTACTGCATCAGATTAGCTTCAGGTTACTGCATCAGATTAGCTTCATGTTACTTCATCAGATTAGCTTCATGTTACTTCATCAGATTAGCTTCATGTTACTTCATCAGATTAGCTTCATGTTACTGCATCAGATTAGCTTCAGGTTACTGCATCAGATTAGCTTCATGTTACTTCATCAGATTAGCTTCATGTTACTTCATCAGATTAGCTTCATGTTACTTCATCAGATTAGCTTCATGTTACTTCATCAGGTTAGCTTCATGTTACTTCATCAGATTAGCTTCATGTTACTTCATCAGATTAGCTTCATGTTACTTCATCAGATTAGCTTCATGTTACTTCATCAGATTAGCTTCATGTTACTTCATCAGATTAGCTTCATGTTACTGCATCAGGTTAGCTTCATGTTACTTCATCAGATTAGCTTCATGTTACTTCATCAGATTAGCTTCATGTTACTTCATCAGATTAGCTTCATGTTACTTCATCAGATTAGCTTCAGGTTAACAGCCATAGTTTCCCTCCGGAAGGATCAATTGGCCTCGTAGTAATTTGTTTCTGTGTGTGTGTGTGTGTGTGTGTGTGTGTGTGTGTGTGTGTGTGTGTGTGTGTGACATCATGGACTCTGTGTTTCATGACGTGCTCTAACACATGCTCATGCTCTCAGACGCTCACGCCCAGTTCCCCTCTCCATGAATGGCGGCTTTGTTTCACTGTTCGGTTGCAGGAATAAAGTTTTCCACACGATCCGATTGGCCGGACAGAAGAAGTGACTTCGTCTGTTGGATCAAACCTGCAGACATGACAGTATGTCCGTCTGGCTGAAGGGACCCTAATCCCAGAGTTTCCCCAGAGGAACGAGTCCATCACCTCTCAGACGGCAGCCCGTTCAACACTCCAGCTTGTGTGTGTGTGTGTGTGTGTGTGTGTGTGTGTGTGTGTGTGTGTTCACGACTCTGAACAGACACATTCATAACATTTCAATTTCCATTCACACTGACCTTCATTCTGAGTTATGAAGTGTAGGCCCTCGTCCACATGGACCAACCTGCAGGAGGTGTGCACAGACACACACACACACACACACACACACACACACACACACACACACACACACGTTGGCTCCTGGAGGTCTGGGGCTTCAGGGCAGTCGCCTGCTCTGTCTGAGTCTCACTCAGGCACTTTGCTCGCTTTTTACTGTCATTTTGACGTCATACAAGTGTGTGTGTGTGCGTGTGTATATATATATATACACGCACACACACACACACAGGAACATGCACATGTTGTGGACATTTGAAATAATAATAAGTATGAACAACCCAGTTCAAGCCTCCAGAATGATGAGTTGCATCAGTGCCTCCCTGCAGCAGTTCCAGTAGACATTAAAGCCTTAATGTGATATAATATTAATGTGTATTGTGTTGTTATTCTGCATTAGCTTCACTTGCTTCACCGTTAAACTCACCGTGTTTCTCTCCGTCTTCTTGTTCCTCAGGCGTTCAAGATGGCGCCGCGTTGCTCCCTCCTGCTGCTGCTCTGCGTGGCTCGGCTGCTCGCCGCCTCCTTGGCCCCGCCCTTCGAGCAGAAAGGCTTCTGGGATTTTGCCATGGACAGCATGGACAGCGGCGGGATGATGACGATGATGAGGGATGAGGAGGAAGGCTCCGGTGTCGAGGAGATTCCCTCCCCCGACTTACCCATGTGCCCCTTCGGCTGCCAGTGTCAGCTCAGGGTCGTCCAGTGTTCTGACCTCGGTCAGTGAGAGCGTGTGTGTGTGTGTGTGTGTGTGTGTGTGTGTGTGTGTGTGTGTGTGTGTGTGTGTGTGTGTGTGTGTGTGTGTGTGTGTGTGTGTGTGTGTGTGTGTGACACACAAGAGGTTCAGACAGGAAAGCACATAACTTTAACTTTAGTTCCTCTTTGGTGAAATATCTCAGAGTTCAAGCTCCTCTTTGATGCGTTCAGTGTTTGTAGATCCTAGAGGAGAGAGAAGGAGAGACACGGTAATAAAGGAGAAAAGACTGAGACAAGAGAAGGAAGAAGGGAAGAGCAGGATGAAAAGTGATCAAGAGAGAGGAAGGTAAACAGAAAGACAACCAGAGGACACTTTGATGGAGATGAAACGTTTTCATCTTGTGTTTCAGACGTAGACAGGAAGTTTAATGAAAACCCCGAACAGGAGGGAGGATGATGGAGGGAGAATGATGGAGGAAGGATGGAGGGAGGGAGTGAGGAAGGATGGAGGGAGGATGGAGAATGGAGGATGGAAGATAGAGGGAGGATGATGGAGAATGGAGGATAGAGGGAGGAGGATGGAGGATAGAGGGAGGAGGATGGAGGATAGAGGATAGAAGATGGAGGATGGGGGATAGAGGGAGGATGGAGGATAGAAGATGGAGGATGGAGGATAGAGGGAGGAGGATGGAGGATAGAGGGAGGATGGAGGATAGAAGATGGAGGATGGAGGATAGAAGATGGAGGATGGA
>NW_027176142.1:288600-295373 GCF_023055335.1 Clinocottus analis
TTTATCTTCAGTTTGAATCCATGCAGACATTTTGATGAGCCTTTAAATGGAAAATAAAGTCTACATAACTTTGTTATTTGAGTCAATATGACATCAGAATATAACTCACAAACACTGCAGCGGTCTTTAACGAGAGGTTTTCTTTTAATTATGAACATTTTGAAAATAGTTTAATATAATTCTTTGTTTTTAGCACCAACAGCTGTTGACTGGTTGACGTCACATCCTGTAATGTGAGAATACTTTCATGCTCTTTGACATCTTCAGCACGAACCGAAACATCAGAGTTTAATAACTTCACTTTAATAACGTTGTACATTTTCACACAGACAAAATAAACTTTATTAAATAAACACATATTTACATGCAGACTAATGGGACATTGTAATAAGTAGAAGTGCAGAAGTATTTATGGTTAATGGTGCAGCTCCACTGGAGCTCTATTGTGTTTTTTACAACTTAATAACAATCAATAATTAATAACAATCATCAAACCAAACGCTGTGAATCAGAGTCTCTGTTGGAGAAACCGGAAGTTACGAGATGAAAAGCAAATGTTTGTCTCTTTAAGGAAAACACATTTTGCTTCACAACGTTCAGCGTGAAAAACAACTTCTGTTTATTAATATTCAGCTTTTCGTTGAGTGCTCAGATATATCATAATATATATATATATATGTATATATATATATGTATATATATATATATATATATATATATATATATATATATATATATATATATATATATATATATATATATATATATATATATGGATCATATCATCATCCACTTGCCCTTCTCCAACGTGCCGCTGCGTGCGGCGTCACCGCGTCTGTTTGCATCTGATGCGGAGACTCAGATGCATCCGCGTCCACGAGACCGCGTGCACGGAGATGCTCTTGCGTGTCAACGCGCTCGCAGCGCTCTCTAAGCAGCTACGGAGAGATTTCACCTCGGATGAGAGATTAGGAGGAGGAAGAAGAGGAGGAAGAAGAGGAGGAGGAGGAAGAGCGACCGGCCCCAGGAGGAAGCGCTTCCTTCGGCGCCGCGCGGCCCGTCGCTGCTCCCCGGAAGCCGCGGGCTGGATTTGAAGCGTCGCGGGGACGTGATGGTGAGTCGCTGCTGCTGCAGCGCGCGTGCAGCCGACATGACAGCGCAGGGACGTCAGGAGCAGCTTCATAACCAGTCATGCTGTCCATGTTATGCTTTTGACATATGTGTTCTTCTCAGTCACGTAAACAGTGCAGCCTGCAGGCCGGACGCTGCTCGCTGATTGGCTGATCTCATCTGGTCGCTGTCGTGTGTGTGTTTGCTTCCGTGACGCGGGTCTCCTCCAGTGTGGACGTCTGGATGTAGAATGTGATGCTGGACTCGTTTGATCTGAAGTCGTCAGCGTTTCTTCTAGAAACCTTTCTGGAAAACAAGCCTTCTAAATAAAGAGCAGACGTGTGTGTGTGTGTGTGTGTGTGTGTGTGTGTGTGTGTGTGTGTGTGTGTGTGTGTGTGTGTGGCTGCTTGTCAGACTCCTCAGTAGTGATGACACAATGTGCTCCAGCACTGTTAATGTTTTATATACAGAAAGCTTGATGATGAAAGGAGGAAGAGGAGGAAGAGGAGGAGCCAGCTCACCCGTCCCAGGACAGGTTTTAATTAGACTCTCAGTAGCAGGTGTAACGGAGTTAAAAACACACTGTCATTTCCTATTTTCAATGTGTTTTATTTTTGTTTGTTATTCAACAATCTTGTTGAGTGTGTATGAATTTTATTTTGAAAAGTTGAGTCTGTTTCCTGCGGAAGTTGCGTTTTGCCTTTTCTGCACCTCCTAGGCTTCCGTAGTTCCGTCTTCTTTCACAAAAGTGAGTTACCGTTGGAGGTTAGACGTAGGGAGAATATGTTTTGTTTTATTCTTCTGCAATGTGACCGTTCATTGGACGCGGTGATGGTCGCTGATGCGCTCGCGGCGTCCAGCTGTGGTGTTGATAGTGTACCGTCCACGCAGGAAGACTCACAGACGTTAGTCTCGTTCACTTGTTGGTTTATTAGACCAAGGTTCACACACAACTATTTGGTAATGGTGCTATTCGCTAACGCTAGCCCACTTAAGCGTTTTCCACACACACTAACCCCAGAGCCAACCACAACACGTACAAGCCCCGAAAAACCCGCCTCTCCCCCTGCTCCACCAATCACAGGCCACAACCCCACCGAACGGACGCTGCTTTCCTGTGATTGGCCGGAGAGAGATCCCTGTCCGAACACCCCCCCCAACAGATACCTGTACAGGGTCGCTACAATAGTTTGGACGGTAGAAGTGTGTGTTTTGTGTGTGTTTTTATTTGGCGCCAATTGTACTGTTTATATCCGGCCGCCTTGTCATCTATTTTCCCTGTATACGTTGTTCTGTGTGTTCAGGAGCTTCATGTGCGGAGACAGACTGGAAGGAAATGTTTGTGTGTTGTCTTCTGCAGAAAAATAAACAAGTGCTGGAAAAATTCAACGGAGCCGACTTCTTCTGTGTCCTGAACCAGTCCGTTACACAGGCACCCTACATTCAGACGGATGTGATGATGATGATGACGACGACGACGAGACAACATGTCAACACACGATTCACTACATGTGTTCTTCTTCCTCTCAGTGACGTCTGCGGTCAAGAGCTGACCGAACTTCACCTGCACACACTCCTCCAGATGGACCTCCTCCACGCCTGAGTCTGCACTGAGCGCTGCCTCCTGCCCTCCTTTCCCTCCTTTCCTTCTGCCTCCTTCCCTCCTTTCCTTCTTTCCTTCTGCCTCCTTACCTCCTTTCCTTCTGCCTCCTTCCCTCCTTCCCTCCGCCTCCTTTCCCTCCTTTCCTTCTGCCTCCTTGCCTCCTTCCCTCCGCCTCCTTTCCCTCCTTTCCTTCTGCCTCCTTTCCCTCCTTTCCTTCTGCCTCCTTTCCCTCCTTTCCTTCTGCCTCCCCTTGCTCACCCCCCCTCCATCCCTTCCCCTGTCCTTGAGGCTTCGCTGTGCGTCTTCGGTTCTTCATGATGGCGTGTTACGGCCGCTCTCTGGACTCTCCGTGCACGCTGGCCTTGCTGGTGGGTTTCCAGTTTGCCTTCGTCCTGTACTTCTCCCTGGGGGGCTTCAGGGGCCTGGTGTCGGTGCTGGTGCACAGCACGGGGCCGGAGTTCGATTATTCTCGCCCTCACGACGTCTACACCAACCTCAGCCATCTGGGAGCGCCGCCGCCGCCGCCTCGCAACTCAGGCACCGGCCCCCCCCCCACCGGACCGACGCTGAGAGACTGCCAGATGCCCTCCCCCCTGCTGGGTGAGAGGCTGAACGTGCGGCGCCGCATGCAGCACGTGCAGACCGGTGAACGGGTGAACGTCTGACTCCTCCCTCTCTTTCTGTCCTGCAGTCGGACCCGTGTCCGTCCTTCTGTCCTCTCCTCTGTCCCTGGAGGAGATCCGACAGAGGAACCCGCTGGTGTCGCCGGGCGGACACTACCGGCCCCCCGACTGTGAGCCGCGGCACCACACGGCCATCGTGGTGCCGTACCGGAACCGGCAGACGCACCTGCGCGCCCTCCTGTACCACCTGCACCCCTTCCTGCAGCGGCAGCAGATCCACTACAGCATCTACATCGTGCAGCAGGTGCGTGTGCGTGTGTGCGTGTGTGTGTGTGTGTGCGTGCGTGTGTGTGTGTGCGTGTGTGTCTCCGTCATGATGTTCTGGTGTGATGTCGGTACAAAACCAAAGAGAATCTCACAGGCAGGCGTCTTAAAAACCAAATAAATATGACGATAAAAAGATTGACTTGGCAATAAGCTACTAGAGATCCTCCATGAGAACTTTATTATTTATTATTTAAATCATTTTGTTCAGGACATTGATGAGTCCGGATTTCTGTAACTGTCTCGTATCAACGCAGCATGAGAGCATCACACTGTGCTCCCTCATGCTGCGTTAGTTTGAGATATTAATACGTTCATACCTGCTCCTCTGTGTCAGTGGTTTTGGATATTAATACGTTCATACCTGCTCCTCTGTGTCAGTGGTTTTGGATATTAATACGTTCATACCTGCTCCTCTGTGTCAGTGGTTTTGGATATTAATACGTTCATACCTGCTCCTCTGTGTCAGTGGTTTTGGATATCAATACGTTCATACCTGCTCCTCTGTGTCAGTGGTTTTGGATATTAATACGTTCATACCTGCTCCTCTGTGTCAGTGGTTTTGGATATTAATACGTTCATACCTGCTCCTCTGTGTCAGTGGTTTTGGATATTAATACGTTCATACCTGCTCCTCTGTGTCAGTGGTTTTGGATATTAATACGTTCATACCTGCTCCTCTGTGTCAGTGGTTTTGGATATTAATACGTTCATACCTGCTCCTCTGTGTCAGTGGGGAAACGGTACGTTCAATCGAGCCAAGCTGCTGAACGTCGGCGTGCGCGAGGCCCTCAGAGATGAAGACTGGAGCTGCATCTTCCTGCACGACGTGGACCTGCTGCCCGAGAACGACCACAACACCTACACCTGCCACAAGCAGTTCCCCACGCACCTGTCCGTGGCCATGGACAAGTTCAGATACAGGTAGAAGCACCGTGTGTGTGAGTGTGTGTGAGTGGACTTCTACACCAGTGTGATGCGCTGAGGCATTATTCTGAACATTGCCGGTGTGACCCCTCCAGGCTGCCGTACCCGCAGTACTTTGGGGGCGTGTCTGCAGTGACGCCGGACCAGTACATGAAGATGAACGGCTTCCCGAACCAGTACTGGGGCTGGGGGGGGGAGGACGATGACATCGCCGCCAGGTGAGGACGAGGACGGTCCTGCACGAGTGAGCCGTGCACTGTGCACGTGAACATGTGAGGCGTGCACGTGAACATGTGAGCCGTGCACGTGAACATGTTCACGTGCATCAGAGACGTTTCAGCTGCTCTACTTCTTCTTCTTTTGTTGTCTTCCTTCTTTTCTCATGTTTCTGTTCCGCATGTTTTTCTTTTCTTTCATTCCATCTGTTCTCACGTCATCATCATCTCCTCGTCTCCTCTCTCCTCGTCTCCTCTGTCCTCGTCTCCTGGAGCTCAGTGAGTATGTTCGCATGGAGCTTTGCAGATTTGGGCTGCGAGCTTCAGAGTTTTGGGCCGACGTTCATCTCTTTTCTTGTCTGCGGTCCTTCTGTCCTCTTTCTGGCTCTTCTACCTTTTGAGAGTGAAAAGAACAAGAAAATAATAAAAAACAAAGCTTGCACTAATAATTACATGAAGCAAAACTCTGAGAACATTTGCTCCACGTTGCCTCCTGAGCAGGATGTTTGCTTCCTGAATGTTTCATGGACCTTCACAGCTTCAGGTAACTGGAGGTACTGGAGAGGAACAGGACCTCATCTGTAGACCATCACACTATGTTCTTCTCATCTGTTACCCACAATGCAGTTTGTTTTCTTTCTTCATCCCGTAGAGGCCAGACGGACTCACACTGTGTTGCTTTGTGTTGTTGTAGCTCGACTACCTGAGTGTTGTGTTGATGATCATCGTGTTGTTCTTGTTGACTCTTGTTGTGCGTTTCCTGTCCAGAGTGCGTCTGTCCGGCATGAAGATCATGCGTCCTCCGGTGGCCATCGGCCACTTCAAGATGATCAAGCATAAAGGAGACCGGGGCAACGAACAAAACCCACGCAGGTACCAGGTGGACACACTCACAGACACACAAATTATATTTAATTATGCTTTCTTTACAATGACGCATGTTGAATTGTTCTATTATAATCTATTTTTCACTACATTATTGGCTATAATGCTTTGGAAAGATTTTCTTAATTATGAAAATAATCTCCTGTAATCAGCCAAAACCTCATAAGGTCCGTTCACATGAAAATATCTAAACATCTCTTACTTTACGACACGCTTTTATCTCTTTAGATTAAAAACAGATTGTTTAAGTTTTGGCCTCTTTATGCTAAGCTAAACACACCTCTGGCTGTAGCAGCATATTATATTATTATTAAATATTGTAGCACACAGACATGAGAGCCAATTACATGCAAGAACACCCACACACACACACCCACAGACACACACACACACACACACTCAGTGACGTGTGCATCTTCCCAGGTTCGACCTCCTGAAGCGGACGCGGCTCAACTGGCGCTCTGACGGTCTGAACTCTCTGAGCTACGAGCTTCTGTCCAGAGAGCTGCAGCCGCTCTACACCAACCTCACCGTGGACGTGGGGGAAGACCCCCGAGCGCCGCCGGGCCGAGCGCCCGGCCCCGTGAAGGCCGCGCCCGCCGTCCACCAGCGCGGCGCCGACAAGAAGCCGGAGAGCCGAGCGGCGAACGCCACCGCGGCAGAACCGGCCCAGTTGAAGGCGGCGAATCACACGACTGGTGGGAAGACGGGTGTGGTGAAGTAGACCTGGCTCCTGGCTGCTCAGCTGGTCATCACGCTGCCTCCTAGAAAGCAGCGTGAGTCTGTTGAGGACATGGAGGAACCAGCTCTCTGGGCTCAGGCCCGTCAGGGATCCAGATGCAGGAGTGAACTCGCTCTTTCTGTGTACGGCGGTGCGTTCAGGAACACCTCGGTCACCCCTGAAGGGTTCTGGCTCTGGTGACTGGAGGCTGAGGCCCGTGACCTGTTTGGGTCCAGAAGAGGAACGGGAGCGACTCCGCTGGATCCGCCTACAGGTCCAAAAACGAACTAAACGAGACGGCGTCTCTAGAAATCTTTCCCAGAAGCCCCAGCTGGTGAGCGGCTGCTCTGCTGCCAGCAGAGCTG
>NW_027176142.1:295473-325473 GCF_023055335.1 Clinocottus analis
GCACAATAAGTAAACATGAGTATGAAAGTATTGCACAATGAGTAAACATGAGTATGAAAGTATTGCACAATGAGTAAACATGAGTATGAAAGTATTGCACAATAAGTAAACATGAGTATGAAAGTATTGCACAATAAGTAAACATGAGTATGAAAGTATTGCACAATGAGTAAACATGAGTATGAAAGTATTGCACAATGAGTAAACATGAGTATGAAAGTATTGCACAATGAGTAAACATGAGTATGAAAGTATTGCACAATGAGTAAACATGAGTATGAAAGTATTGCACAATGAGTAAACATGAGTATGAAAGTATTGCGCCAGGTGATGACTACATGGGAGCGTTCAGGTGGTCGGTGCTCTGCTCGGCCTTCAGCTCGTGGTGCAGCCTGACAGCAGCGAGGAGGAAGGACTCCTCGTCTTCCTCAGACACCGGAGATGAACCAGGAGTCCTGCATGGGCGGCTCATCAGGGTCTTTAATGCTTATGAACTCAACTTTTCATTGATAATATGAATTCCCTTTCATGAAGATTGAGGCTCTTGCGTCATGATATGGAATATTAATGTTTCATGCGCGCATGTGTTGTGTGATGAACTGTCTGCTCTCCAGTTAAGTCGTTCATAACGTGGTGACACATCACAGCGTAGCGTCTTCTCCTCCAGTCGTCACACCGAGCCGTCTTTCTGCAGGACGTTCTGTGATGCAGGCACTGTGTGTGTGTGTGTGTGTGTGTGTGTGTGTGTTTGCACTTTCCCTCCAGGAGACTGACACACTGGCCTGTGGAAGTGACTGTGGCAGGCAGACGCAGAGGGCTGAGACAGCCTTTAGTCACCTCCTGTTACTGTATGAGGAGACAGAGCTGACCTCTCACACACCCAGCAACGCCTCCCAGAGCACACACACACACACACACACACACACACACACACAAAGTAACACGTATGATGTAGTGATCACCATTACACATGGGTGCTCATATGTGTGTGGCACATTAGTCACACAACAAAAGACACACAGTTGTTGGTGTATTTATACATTATCAGCCTAAAGGCACCAGTCCCACTAATACTCATGTTTTAATGTTAGCTATGATATCATTTCCAATGGTCTTTGGAATAATCAGGTAATGACTATTTTTAAAAGTGATGTATATTTGTCTGTGAAAGCAAAAACAAACTATTCTAACGTGATCCTGATCAGCGTCCTCGTGAAACTCTGATATGATAACAGGTCACAACATTCGGTTACGTAACCGCTCATAATGTTCTGCTCTAAAAATCATCGTAGCATCCGATCTGGAAATGAACAACGTGAGATGAAGTATCAGGATCCTGAGGCGCCGCATCGGCTCTGAATCACCAGGAACCGGATCGGCCATCAGGGTCACGAGGCTGGACCCTGAGTCTCACCACCGCTCAGCTGCTGCTGCCGTCATGTTGCAGCCTCAGTGGACAATTGTGTCATCCGCAGGCCCTTTGAGCACTCACAACAACACACAACAACACACAACACACATCACACACAACAACACACAACAACACAACAACACAGATCAAGTGAATTAATTCTGCTTTTGTGGAAGCGGTCTGAGATCTGGGTCACGCAGTCACGGCTCTGTTGTGGCCCCGAAAGTCACGTCAACGGCCTCCTGCACAGTCTGACCTTGACTTTACCAGGTGATTTTCCACAGAGGTGTGTGTGTGTGTGTGTGTGTGTGTGTGTGTGTGTGAGAGAGAGAGAGAGAGAGTGTGTGTCTGAGCCAGCTGCTGTGACTGCGTGTGTTTGTGTGTGTGCTGGCTCATGTGCCAGCATGGTTGTGTGTGTGTGTGTGTGTGTGTGTGTGTGTGTGTGTGGGTAGCATAGGTATGATGAGATGTGCTGTGGAAGATAATGATCCGTTGACTAAACACAGCGTTTGCCTGCAGCGTTGTGTGCATGAAAGAGAGGAAGAGCAGATAGAAAGCACAGGAGTGGGTGAGGGAGGGGGGAGGGAGGATGACAGAGAGGGGAGGAGGGAGGAGGGAGAGCAGAGGAGGAGGGATGCAGCGGGAGAACGTGACGCAAGCTAATCGTCTCTGCTCGCCGCTGATTGGCTGCGGCGGCCGCCAGTCAGCGGCGCTGGGAGTCAGATTATGAAGCGGAGCTCCAGCAGTTCAGTCTCCTCGCGTTGTCTCAATGGCTGCACACGCATTCCTCCTCTGCTCGCTCGCCTGGCTGTCCGCTCTCAGCCGGCCTGGCCTCTCCTTCTCGGAGGAGGAGTTCCAGCCCGGACTCATCTATGACGAAGTGCCTAAAATCCTTGACAGAAGGTAAATCCATCCTCTCTATGTCTGTGAACGGAGGAGGGTGTCGGGGGAGGGGGTGGGGATGGGGAGAGAGATGCATGCGGGTTTACTTGGATGCTGATGTGTTCTGTGAGGGTCTGTCTTTCCCTCCTCGCCTCCCTTTCCTTCAATGGCACCTTGGTGCATCACACAGAGAGAGAGCTGCGAGTCTGTTGCTCTCAGCGTTGGACACTGCATCAGACGCTGCTCATCGATCACGGGCTGTTGTCTCTGTACAGTAGTGTTGGTCTGGCCCGAGGCAGCTGAACGAGGCCCTGCAGGAGAGAGGGAAGGACAGAGGAGAGAGGAGAGGAGAAGAGAAGAGAGGAGAGGAGAGGAGAGGAGAGGAGAGGAGAGGAGAAGAGAGGAGAGGGGGCCGCACGGTGGGAAGGTAAACAACGATGGGACAGGGAGGAGAGGATGCATCAGGGATGGTCTGTAGGGGTCTGTTTACTGATGCAGAGAGAGAGAGAGAGAGAGAGAGAGAGAGAGAGAGAGAGAGAGAGAGAGAGAGAGAGAGAGAGAGAGAGAGACAGAGAGAGAGAGAGAGAGAGAGAGAGAAGATGAAGAAGGGAATTCTAGCCGACCATGTCTGCATAATGCTCATGCCGTCCTGCAGGTCAAATCTGGATAAAATATTCAGGGCTCCATCACAGCCACAGAGTCGAGGCTGAAGCGTCAGACAGCAGCACAGAGACGTCAACGCAATGACGCCGTGCCAAAACAACATGTAAGGCTCTTGAAACCGTGCCATGCATCACCGCTCACATAATCTATAGCGCTAATGCTTCAAAGCTAATATGTGCTGCAGTTTGGGACACAGTGCTCTAGGATCATTGTTCATGACTCGCCTTGTTGTGGCACTTTCAGGCTGGTATTACACCTCAGAGAGTGAAAGATTACTGCTATTAGTACTGCCATGCTTTCATTTATTGAACAAACAACATAATCTGTACACATGCTTGCGAGCGTCGGGCAGAGAACTTGGATTTAGAGTTCAGGATGCAGAGCCTCGTGGGATCTCCTTCAGCTCAGTCTGGAGTGTGAAACCCGGACAGATCTTAACTTTTCACTGCAGTCTCTCCGGCTGCGTTGATTCCTCTCGGGGTTTCAGGCCGATTCCTCGGATCAAACTTTCTACGTAACTCTCCAGCGTAACAGTTGCAGCTCTGAACCCTAAAAGCTGCTGTCGTAGAAGAGGCCTGCAGGCTGCAGAGGTGCAGGATGCAGATGCAGGTTCAGCGCTGAGAGACATGAGGCTGCAGACGGATGAGAGCAGAAAACGTTCAGTCAGCTTCATGCTTTTGGTGACTGACGTGCAGCAATATGACAAATATGCAACTGGACTTTGATTGATAGCCAAGAACATTACAAATGTATTAAAAATACCAGCCAGACGTGAGCCACTGTGTTTATATCTGAAGAAGCCGCTCACCATCATGCAAATACATACTTACTGTATATTATTAGATATATATAATATAGTTTTCCCTGTATGAAACTAAAATAAGGTCATGAATAATTTGACAATGTTAATACTTTTTTGTATAGAAAGGTTATAATCTCACACTTGTAAAATAATCCAACATTATACAAACACAAACACGGGTTCATCAGATTAAAAGTCCAAAGACTTTTTGAAACGACGTCCTAACTCATCCGAAAACAAAAATGGCATTTTGCAGCGATAGTTTGAATTATAGATATAAATTGAAATGGATGTCACACAAATCTGAAATGTTGTCGTAACTTTTCACTGTTGCATAAAAAAGTTTATACGAGTCACACATTTAATGACAATAAATCCTGTTTCTCAGTGAAAAGTTCAATGAACCAAACGATTACAGGAGTTAATGAGATGTGACCTGAACGCTGCCGACTCACAAGGCTCTCTATCGTTCTCTCTGATGCAGAGACACAGACCGAACGGGGTCACGATTAGCACACATCTATCCAAATTAACTCATTTTCAAGCTACACAATTATTGTGCAATTCTGGAAACTAAAGATAGTTCAAAAGACACAAACTGAGCGACTCGTGCACATTTGCTCTCGTCTATTGATATTCAGATTATCCTCATGAACTCAGTCTCACGTTTAAGGAGATGTTGTCTGTGTGTTTAAAGGTTTATCCACCGCAGTGTGTAGTCAACATGTGCTTAAACACTGACTCACAACTCAAATATAGACACAGATTAAAGGTCAAGTATTGGATTTACAGCAGAAGATGGATCAGTGATCCCCTTTAGGAAAAGATTACAGTGTTAAAACAATACCAACTCATTTTTACAATATTCACAGATTAGTTGGTGAGAAAAGAGTCAAAGTGAATCTCCATGAGTAGAAATATGTCTGTGACTCTCAGTGTGAACTCAGTGGAGCCGTTTGTGTGTCTGGAGGAACGTTCACATCACCAGCACCTGACCTGGGGTCAGATTTAAAGCTGCAATCAACGCCGCCCTGAAATGGCAGCGCGGCTGTGGGCGGCGTTTTAGTAAACTCCTCAAGCTTAATCTGCACTAATAAATCTATTAATAGGCCAGCACCTGCACCGCGTGGGATTAAGAGACTTCCTGCCGCGTCGGGGCACGACCGCTCACCCCGAAGGTGGAGACGCTCCAACCAAGGAAACTAGAATATATTCCACAGATTCCCCCCAAATATTACTGGACTGAGATTAACATGATTTTGCATAAGCGGTCCACCCTGCAGCTCCAGAGTGAAATACTATCACAGCTGGTTTGAAGTTTCATGTGGGCATAACATAAGGAAATATGAGCACAAACACACGTCGCTGTAGTCTGATACACCGTTGATGTACACAAAGGTCCAGGAGCGCAAATCTAACGGCTGATGGTCCTCATGCCAGTGCTGAAATATCACCCGGCGTGCTATTCTCATACTTCTGATATCATTTATCAATATTGAAGTTTATGACCAGCTGAATCAGCCACAGAGACTCAACACAGCGTCCTGCTGCCGCTCGTCAGGCTCATGCTCCACCGCCTCGTGGGACTCCAGGAGAAGAGGACTGTTTACAAGTTCATGGAGCAGACACACACCTCCTCTCTGGTCAGACACACACCTCCTCACCTCCTCCTCTCTGGTCAGACACACACCTCCTCACCTCCTCCTCTCTGGTCAGACACACACCTCCTCACCTCCTCCTCTCTGGTCAGACACACACCTCCTCCTCTCTGGTCAGACACACACCTCCTCACCTCCTCCTCTCTGGTCAGACACACACCTCCTCACCTCCTCCTCTCTGGTCAGACACACACCTCCTCACCTCCTCCTCTCTGGTCAGACACACACCTCCTCCTCTGTGGTCAGACACACACCTCCTCCTCTCTGGTCAGACACACACCTCCTCCTCTGTGGTCAGACACACACCTCCTCCTCTCTGGTCAGACACACACCTCCTCCTCTGTGGTCAGACACACACCTCCTCCTCTGTGGTCAGACACACACCTCCTCTCTGGTCAGACACACACCTCCTCTCTGGTCAGACACACACCTCCTCACCTCCTCCTCTCTGGTCAGACACACACCTCCTCCTCTGTGGTCAGACACACACCTCCTCCTCTCTGGTCAGACACACACCTCCTCCTCTGTGGTCAGACACACACCTCCTCCTCTCTGGTCAGACACACACCTCCTCCTCTCTGGTCAGACACACACCTCCTCTCTGGTCAGACACACACCTCCTCTCTGGTCAGACACACCTCCTCCTCTCTGGTCAGACACACACCTCCTCCTCTCTGGTCAGACACACACACCTCCTCCTCTCTGGTCAGACACACACACCTCCTCCTCTCTGGTCAGACACACACACCTCCTCCTCTCTGGTCAGACACACACACCTCCTCCTCTGTGGTCAGACACACACCTCCTCCTCTCTGGTCAGACACACACCTCCTCCTCTCTGGTCAGACACACACCTCCTCCTCTCTGGTCAGATGATCCATACAGGTGAATCAGGAGGTACAAGCTGTGGCGGTGATTATGCTCGTTGGCGTTAATATTTAGCAGCGAGACGCGTTCTTTGTCCCGGTCACAGAGGAGCAGGGTGTTCAGTCCTCTGTGGCGATGTGGACGTTTGTGCATTATGTGCATGTGTGTACACACACATTCAGGGCTATATGCAGAGGGAGGTAAGCCAAGGAGTGGCTCTGGCATGGCTTTGATTATATAAAGGGCCTGTTCAGCACCCAGGCGCCGTGTGACCGGCTGAGCCAATGGCGGCCGCGGCTTCCTGGTTGCTGACCTCGCGAAACTGGCACAGGAACAAACGGCCGGGCTTTAGTTAGCACTCAGACTCCTCTGGCTCCTTCCAGCCAGCTGGGGCCGAGCTGCAGAGGAAGCAGCGCTCACTCGTGTTGGGATGGGCTGTGTGTGTGTGTGTGTGTGTGTGTGAGTGTGTGTGTGTGTGTGTGTGTGAGGGGGGTATGCAGCGTGTTTACAATGACACACACAGTTGTTAATCTCCAGCTGTAACGGTGCCGTGTTTACATGAATGTATACACATATCAATCAGATGTGAAATGTAGAAGTCTGGGGACATTTTTAAATATTTTTGTTGTCATAATGTTTGTATGGTGTTTACATAAAGTGCAGGTGATAAGTGAGCAACGTCCAAGTATCCACATGCACTGAGGTTTCAGTCCCAGCTGCCAACAGCAAAGTGCTTTTGGCAGCACTTTAATATACAAACATGCTTACCCAGCATCCACCGGGGCAAATGTAAATATTTTGATTTATCTTATAGGTAAATTGTCGTATTGTTACCCATGAAATAGTCGATGTCAGCATGCGCTTCCACACAAACAAACACACACATGAACACACTTTTCCATGAGTCTCTCGGTTGAAGAGCTGAATATTGACAGCTGATCTTCTACAATATGTTCACATGTTCTCCAGACCTGCAGCCATGAAGCTCAGAGAGACCTCATTACTACTACAGCTGTGTGACGGCTGGCCTGTCAATCGTGAAACAGCTTCTACGCGTTGCGTACCATGACTAACCCTTCGCTTTATGAGGAAACCGGTTACACAACTTGAAGTAAATTACACTTTTTCATTTGGAATTAGCTTGATCACAACGGTCACAGTCAATGTTCAAATTGACTGGTTTGTGTCCAGTAAGTCAGTGCAGCTGTTTTATAGCATTTGAAGTGTGTTTAATACCACAGACTTTGCCATCACGCCTTAATCTCTTCATCTTGTTCCTGTCTCTCCATATTCTGAGCCCGGTGACTCGGCCTGCGCTTACCACTAATCCAAATCCATCTGGCATTAAATTACACAATATTGTCCAGGTGGAAAGTGCACCAGACGAGTAGATAACGAGGCTGCTGGTCGTCTGACAACCTGAAGCCACAACCTGTAACTTCCAGTGCTCCTAGACACGCTGACACCTTTTCATCTGTTAGCTCGTGCTAAAGGATGCTCACCTGGTGTTGATCTTTGATTTCGCTGCTCTGTCCGAGACAGTCACTTAGTTTAAATGTCAGAATAATAATCTCTTCAAGCTAAAGAAAAAGTAAACAGCTACACCAAACAGTTTGTCTGTTGCATCCATGGATGACTGATCAGTGAAGATGTCATCGAAAAAATTCCATCATTTATTTAAATCTGCCCTGAATCCAGTGATTGTTAGCAGGAGGGAACATTACATGTTGAAACATACACAGTCCCATACCGCCTTTAAATATGAGAGACACTTCATCTTAATGAGAAGGTCATTTTCTTTGATATTACAATCAACAAAGCCTGATAATGTCACAAATCAAGATTGCATGTGAGGACCTTCACGTCACATGGTGTCATGGACTTATAAGAAATAATGTGTTACAAATAGAGATTTCTGTTCCTTTCTTCACCCTTTTTATAACAAAATATAGGTTGGACTTCATGGATGAACTAGAGTAGAGTATGTGGGGCAGCTCTGCTTCAGAGGAACAAAGTGTGAACAGTCGTCACAGCTATTGAATAAATATCCAGGTCATCCTCGGTCCATCTTATGTATCTCCAGCAAAAGGCCTCCTACAAGATCACAGCGTGGCTATTCAACCAAAGATAAGACAGATAAAGACATTGTCTTTGTTGTGCTGCCATTCATGAAATGATCTGAAATACTGAAGAACATAGCTGAAGAACATAACTGAAGAACATAGCTGATGAACATAGCTGAGGAACATAGCTGAGGAACATAGTTGATGAACATAGCTGATGAACATAGCTGATGAACATAGCTGAAGAACATAGCTGAGGAACATAGTTGATGAACATAGCTGATGAACATAGCTGAGGAACATAGCTGAAGAACATAGCTGAAGAACATAGCTGAAGAACATAGCTGATGAACATAGTTGATGAACATAGCTGAAGAACATAGCTGAAGAACATAGCTGATGAACATAGCTGAAGAACATAGCTGATGAACATAGCTGATGAACATAGCTGATGAACATAGCTGAGGAACATAGCTGATGAACATAGCTGATGAACATAGCTAATGAACATAGCTGAGGAACATAGCTGATGAACATAGCTGAAGAACATAGCTGAAGAACATAGCTGATGAACATAGCTGAAGAACATAGCTGATGAACATAGCTGATGAACATAGCTGATGAACATAGCTGATGAACATAGCTGATGAACATAGCTGAAGAACATAGCTGATGAACATAGCTGATGAACATAGCTGAAGACAGACTGCAGTAATGCTGACATGACAAAACAAACGTGTTTGCTGTCATGCCCTCTCCAGGTTTTAGAGTTTACCTTTTACAAGTCCTGTATATTTGTGATTGGGAGAAGATTGGCCATCCAGGTGTCCGTTATGGACGATCTGGGGCCGACCACCCGGTCAGTCGGGTGGACCATGACAACAAACACAACTGGCCGTGTCAGCGCCGCCTCGTAAGCCCTTTGCTGGCGTATGACGTCTTTGATTAGACAGTTAAAAGGATCAGGATTAACTTGAAGGAGTCAGCGGCGACACAGGGTTTAGTGCAGCGAGAAGCACAGAGCTAGGTCAAACATCTGAAGGGGAATGATCCCACCTCTTTCATTTGTGCACTATGTAGGTCAGATGCACATCAGAGATCGGCCATTTAGTAAAAGCAACACACCACACAAAGACTGCGTTCCTGCACAGTAGACCCAAGTGAGCCTGTGGACTTTCTGCATGCAAAGAGTTGTTCATACTGAGGACACCTGTGCATCGTGTCCCATGAAAACAAACCATTTATGTTTCATAGGCATCTGTTGAAAATGTTAGTTAATCAAATCAAAGCTGTGTGTAGTTATTGTTTCCTTATGTTCAGTTTCACACGTATCAACACAACAGTAACACTACACTGTGTATGTATGGCAGGTTTAGTGGAAAACTATATTTGTTAATGGCATGCCATACACAACACATGTGATATATATATATATATATATATATATATATATATATATATATATATATATATATATATATACATATATATATATATATATACATATATATATATATATACATATATATATATATATATATATATATATATATATATATATATATATGTATATACACACATAAAGATAACATTCATTATGAAACACATAATATTTACAGAGGTGTTTTTTGTTTACTGCAGCTGCATCAGTTAAACATAAACTTTTCTATTAAAAACAGCTCAATAAGCATCTTGTAAATGATCAAAAAAAGAAAAACCTTCAACATGTTGCTGCGTCTTCAGACCTCATTGTGTCTTCTGTCTTTTCCACAGCGAAGAAAACCCCAAACAAGCAACACGAGTCACTTCAAGTAAGTAACACAAATGCTGTGACACAAGGTTTCATTCAACCTGCCATGTTCATGTGTTCATGTCCATGTTCATGTGTTCATGTCCATGTTCATGTGTTCATGTCCATGTTTGTGTTCATGTTTATGTTCATGTTCATGTGTTCATATTCATGTCCATGTTCATGTTTATGTTCATGTTCATGTGTTCATGTCCATGTTTATGTTCATGTTTATGTTCATGTTCATGTGTTCATATTCATGTCCATGTTCATGTGTTCATGTTCATGTTTATGTCCATGTCCATGTTTATGTTCATGTTCATGTGTTCATCTTCATGTCCATGTTAATGTATTCATGTTTATGTTCATGTGTTCATCTTCATGTGTTCATGTGTTCATCTTCATGTGTTCATCTTCATGTCCATGGAGGACTTTGAAGTGTTCAGGCTCTCTGAGAGAAAACGCAGAGAGGAAAAAGAGACATTCCTTTAAATGAAGTGATTGCAAATCATATGTTTCTGGAACAAATGTGGAGCGTATTTGTAAACACTGAACAATACTACGTAACTGAGATGAAGCGCTGATGAGTCACTGCGATGACGCAAAGCTGCTGGAAATAGAAAGCAGCCGGAGCAGCGAGCAGGACGCAGGATCTCTGAGCTGGTTGAGTCTGCGGCGTGTGTGAAATCGGCTGAACTTTTATGATTATGTTGCAATCTGCATTGCGGCATTGCAATCAGCTTAATGTGTGTACTGATATAATCTTTCATGGTGCGGTAATGTGTGTGTACGTGTTTTCAGGTCAAGATGGTGGGTATGGCTTAGATAGTGAAGAGGTTATTTTGACGCCTGAAGATGAGAACCCACTCAGGAGAATACTGCAGGTACTCGCTCTCTTCTCAGTATCTCACCATCTGTATCTGCACATGCAAACACACACACACACACACACACACACACACACACACACACCGGGATGCACATAAACTAAACAGAGCGTTCTCCTTCAGCTAACTGTTTGACCTTGGATGTGTTGGTCTCGGTTCCAGAGGTCAAACATCCACAAACAGAAGAGCACGTGGACTGAACATGCATTGAACTGTTCTGCACCAGCTGATGCGTTCAGGCACCATAGGAATCAGCAGATTCCTCTCACTAGCCTCTCCTTAACTACCAGACTCAGTTTTATAGCTTTTCACGTGTTTTATTCCATACCTCGCATTTCCAATGTTTATTTAAATACTTTAGAATAAACAAACGGCCACTTTCCATATCTTGTAAAACAGTGCTGGATTAGCCCAAAAGCCCTCCAATGAGCTGTGGCCTTTGAGCAGAGAGATTACAGAGCTGGAGGCTGTTTCTATCTGCTCAGTGCAGAAACACAGTCTAACCGCTATTATTATATATTATATGCAAATCCAGAAAGCTCCTGTTGTCCTCAGAGAAGACAACAACAACAACAACAACAACAACAACAACAACAACATGGCTGCATCCTCAGGTCAGACTCAGTGGTCACAACACTGAACCTCTTCAGGTCAGAAGGAAACGCTGAATTACTCTTTTAAAACTCCCAAAAAAGATATAACGACCCCAAGAAGGTTCAGATTAGTTCTTTAAAACACATCAAATAGAGAAATATAAAGAGGAATATAAAGAGGAACATATAGAGGAATATATAGAGGAATAGGGGAATATAAAGAGGAATATATAGAGGAATATATAGAGGAACATATAGAGGAATATATAGAGGAATATAAAGGGGAATAGAGGAATAGAAAGAGGAATAGAAAGAGGATTACATGGTTGTATGGACTCCATTGCCGTGTCCTCGTTCACTGGATGGATCCTTTAACAACAAGAAGTTTCCTACTTGTGTAAATTTATTTGGTTTCACAAATTTCACAAATCACCAGTCAACTTCCTGGTGAAAATTCTTTGTTGAACAGCTCGATTTTTCTGGTTTTCTTGATGCGAAATACGTTTTCAAGGGCGAGCAGGATCAGCAGAAACTTGAGGGCATGTTTTGTGGGTCACATCCAGAACTCGTGTCTCTGAATACTAATCTGATGCCTGGAGAGGACGCTGCTGTCTGTGCTGCTGCCGCCTCTTTACTTCCTGTATTTCAACATGTTCTGTGTCTGCAGCCCTTCAACTGGCACCAGCCGGGCATGTCTCACAGCAAGAGGAAGCTGCTGCAGTCTCTGATGGGGCCCTACGGCCCGCTGAGCGTGTCTTACAACGGGAAGACCTGCATTCTGTTCAAGGCGAAGCGCCTCGCCATCCGCTACAGGAACCACACCTTCATTGACCTGACGGAGAAGGTCTTCAACACCAACACACCTGTGGACACCAAAGGATCCATTTGCACCAAGGAGAAAGCTACGTAAGTCCGAATGAGACGTGTTCGAGGCACTTGTTTGTTTTTTAGTGAATTGTTGCCTTATTTACAAGACGCGTCAGGTAAATTATAGCAAACACTGTTCTGCAGCAAGGCATATACTGAGGATGGTTACTTACTGAGACTATTCCACATGGAAATATACATTAAATTATCTCAGGAAATGTGTAAAAGTATCCAGACGGTAGAAGACAGTAATATGTTTGGTATTCTTTGTGTCAGTTGTGATGTCATGATGCACAATTAGATGTTTTACATGTTGGCGTTGTGACCGCAGGCTTTCATTGAGGTTTGGAGATGTGGAGGACCTGCGAGGTCTTGTAATCAGGTAAAATGCTGATTGTTAGCTAACACTATCACACTGCGTTACTGTGCGTACGTGAGGACTGAGCATGCGACTAACTCCACTGTTTCCTCTGCCAGGCTTCAAATGTCAAACACTTTTTATGAAGCGGCCGGTCAGAACTGGTTCACACTAGACAGCGTTCACATCCACTACAACTGGACCCAGGAGGCCACGTTTAACGCCAGCGAGGTCTACGCTCCGGCCACGTCCTCCTACCATTGCCAGCACGTCAGCAGCCTGCACAAATACGACACCCTGCTCGTGCCCAGCTCGCACACTGACACGTCCGCTAACTGGCACATCACTTTCACTGACTTCCAGGTACACGTCACACAGGAGGCACGACCTTTGCTGTGCTCGTTGTGTCTGCACATGAACTGTTGTGTCGTAGTCTCCCACACCTCCCCTTCCTTTTATTAACCTGTGAGCATGTGACTGTTGAACAGACTTTTCCTTGTGTTCCTCCTGTTTGGCTGTCGGTCCGCGGACAGTCTGTTTACCGCCTGTTTGGCAGTTTGTCAATCTGTCTGTTAGCCATCTGCTAGCCGTCTCCACCTGTCCATCTGCCCAGTGCCTCTGTGCCTGGTCAGCCAAGTAACAACCAGTTGTCCTCCTTAGTTTAGCTTAATCTCATCTGTCCTCCTTCTATCTTTGCTCTTCTAGATCCAGGCCTTCAATGTGCAGTCGGATAAATTTGCGTCGGCCAGTGACTGCGCCACTTTCCTGACACCCGCCATCCTGATGGGCTTGGTGACGTCGCTGATCCTGCTGCTGGTCTTGGCCTACGCCCTGCACATGGTGGTCCACCTCAAGCACATCGACCGCTACGAGGAGCACAAAGCCACCGTCTACTTCCCCCGGAGCCCAGAAGCCGAGTTGCCGGACAAGAACAGCCTGTGAAGGAACAAGAGAGCCGGAGAAGGACAGGAGAGAGGGAGAAGCTGAGAAGCGAGGCGGAGGGGAGTGCAAGTGAATACAAGAGTGAAAAAGTATCCTCCACAGAATATTTGTTCAACAAAATGACACCTTTGCCTGTTCATATGAAAACCTTGTACATCTTAACTACTTTAAGTAAACGCAGACCGTGGTTGGATACTTTTTCTTCTTTCCTCTTTGACCTGCATCTTGGCATCCAGATTTTGAAAAAGGCCTTTGGATGTTCCAGCCTCTCCCTGAGGGATGGTTCATGATCCTGATGTCAAAGGTCAAGGACGGTCCCGGGCCCTGAGGGCCAGAGCATATACAGGCCTTTACCCCAGTCAGCCATTACAACCACAAAAGGCTAGCAACTGTAGCTAATACAGCTAACATCAGATGCTCATTGTACGTATGTATTACATGGCTCACAAGTGTCATGTTACAAGCTTCCATCACACACATTGTCTTTCCAGCTTTCATTACAGTGTACTTTGTCTGATACCGCTGCAAGAATTATATACTTCAAACAGTCAGTTTTATAGCTGAAATAGCCGTATTAGCTGCATGCCATAAAAGGCTGGTCTATCTGGGCTAGCACAGTGTTTCCTAATAATAAGGATTACAGAGAGTCTTGCATGGATTGCAGCTTAAAATAATCAAATATGGCACAAAGGAGAAGGAGCTTGTAAAGCTTTTGAGTGAAGCGAGGAGAGCTATCGGGAAGCACTGGTCTAGCTTCTGGCTGGAGGGAACGGACCAGCAACTCGGGCCTTCAGAGCCGCGGAGGTCTCTCACCCCTGAACTAAGACTGCTGCTTGGGACTTTACTGTGAAATTGCTTTTTACAGACCACAGACCAGATAAAGGGGAGTCCTACAATCTAGCACAACATTGGTTAGCTGTGAAAGCGCTAACAAAAAACTATCAAAGACTCTACAAGGAACTATGCTGCACAAGCCTGCCGTCTGCAGGCAGGAAGGAGGCTCTCGCCACGACGCGACTCTCTGAGAGTCAACGTTTGGACAAGGAGGCCGTGTCCTGCGTCCACGCCGCGGGTCAATACGCCAAAGTGAAGCTGCAAAGGAGTTGCCATGAAGCATGGTGAGAGACGGAAGGAGACAATGTGAAAATAAAAGCTAACCGTTACAGCGATGTACAAAACGAAAACACATAAATGTACAGAAGTGTCACTGCGGATGTCTTTTTTTTTATATACAATGTAATCATGAAATACTACTAGGTACAGGATGACTATGCTATTCGTCATAACCAAAAGGATATACAAAGCTGTAGATACATTAAGATCTCTATACGATCATAGCTGTTTACTATCTTCAAATATCGCACAACTAATAAAAATAGGTCCAAGTAAGACATTGTGCTCTGAGGATTGGTGAAAGTTTCAATGCATATGATTTTTTCTACAAAGTATAAACATATTCCACTGTCTGTCGGTTTGTTTTAAGACAATGCAAGGTCCAGTTTCATCTAACTGTCAGTCGCAGTCCAGATTCCTCCCGTAGAAGGACGATACTATGAATGCCGTCCACCCAGCAGGACTTCTAGATTATTATGCCAGAAGTCCCACTAGCAGCAGTAACAGCATCAGTGAGTCATTACTACAGATACAAAACACTCAGCATGACAGTAAATAGATATCTTAACATTCGATATGGCAATCCTGTCAATCTGTAGCAGTGTGAAATGTGTTCTTTGGTCATAAATGTATCCTACAAACTCTGGAAGCAGGCGGTTTGTCCGAGGACCGACCGATGTAGATTGAACAATAAATGGTCTTCAGAGGAAAGGTGTGTTAAATCGTGTTGTAGTGCACACAGGACCACACTTCTGGTCACCAGGTGATGAAACTGAAAGCAAATCTGTCTCAATTGCAGGATGTCGGCTGATTAATGTAAATCATGTTGTTCAATGTTACAGCTCTCCTACCCAGTGGCCAAGTCTTAGGCCAGCTCTGAACTTGCATATTGTTATTTTAAAGAGTTAAATTACTTTATCAAAATGAATTAGGCACTGCCCTATAGTCGTATGGTTGTCTATAACAAAACCAATAAGCCTACTGATATTTCTTATTCTGCAGAACAATCAAGTCACTGACGTCTTCGTCCTCAAAAACTCTTTAAAGCTGAAATTTAGTGCAATCTGAACCCATGTTGTCCCAGTAAATTGTCATTTTGTGAAGACATGCATGATACGCAGCGACATCGCCAGTGGCGTCCCTAGGCTAAAACATTGTAATTAGCCCGGAATATTAATTTTCCCAAAAAAGAAAAACTTACCTATATATATATATATATATATATATATATATATATATATATATATATATATATATATATATATATATATATATATTCGATAAAACAGTGTCTTAGGACAGGTTTTTGTAACAATTATAACTATTTGGCTTTGGCACACAAGTGGTTACACCTCCAGGTCGCACATGACGTCATTCACCCAAAACAGCGGTGCCTCCCCCCCAGGAATCAAATAGGTAATGGGAATAGAAAGTATTCATACCTGCAAACGTGTCACCTTTCGGCGAGATTTGCAGTTTTGAAATCAAAATATTCCATCACGTGGTCCGAAGAGGTTTTGTTTTTTTGGAAGGGGCGGGTGGGGGGGGGGGGGCGTTCGGTCATCTGGAGCAGCGTTTCTGAGATCGGAGTGAGACACGGAGAAAAGTGCATGTCGTGAGTGATCTTCGCAAATAAAACATCTTTGATGTGTCGAGTCTCGGCCAATCAGCGTTGTCTCCAGCGTCTACGTCACTCTCCAACGTTACATCCTTCGCTCCAAGTTGAAGTTACCGTCGGTACAACTGGATCAGCAATGAACTCTAGTTTAGAGGTAAGTCTTGTTTGCTAGCAACAATTTAATATGCTGTTTAACTAACGAAGGTAACTCGACATCCAAGTTATGTGTCGTGATATTTTATCATGTTATCCCCATCAAATCTTCACCACCCTGATTTTAATCTAAAGCTAGTCAGCTTTAGCTTGACAACAACTTTAACGGTAACGGTCACTTCAACTTGGAGCGAAGGGATGAAACGTAGAAACACGGAGACGCTGTAGACAACGTTAACGTTAACGTTAACGTTAACGTTAACGTTAACGTTAACGTTAACGTTAACGTTAACGTTAACGTTAACGTTAACGTTAACGTTAACGTTAACGTTAACGTTAACGTTAACGTTAACGTTAACGTTAACGTTAACGCGTCATGACATGACATGACGTGACGTTAAAGTATAACGTTAATAGCGTTAACGTTGACATAGTCCTCTACAGGTTCCGTCCACACAGCGTGTGCAGGTGGTCAGACGTGTTGTAACGAGCAGCAACACAGTAGTTCAGTGTTTCTAGAACAAACTGCAAGTTCACGGAGTTAAATTTCTGAGTGGACACAGTGGAGCTTCAACTGCATCAAACATTAAAACATTGAACCTCAGGGGTGAAATAGAGAAAACAAATCAACTGTATGAGTAAAGCGATGCCTATTGTCTCTCATATTAAATAAATCTTTACTGTGTATTCAATAACATACATTTATATTGATAGACTCTAATAAATGCATGGAGCGTGTTGTTTTTAGATGCACCACTAGAGGTCAGGATAGTTATTAATGTTCAGTATTTAAAGCACGCACACACACACACACACACACACACACACACACACACACACACACACACACACACACACACACACACACACAAACAAGGTGAGCATAGCGTGTTTTTCAAGTGTTGTAATTTACCAGAAGTTTCAACTTCCATCTTCATCAAATCAGGACACCTTTCATTAAATCAATAACTTCTAAGACCATAAGATGAAGTATTAAAGTCATAAAAGAGGGACCTGCAGTGAGTTTCCTTAAAGATTGTGTGGAAGTTTATTGAACGGCTTGTGAATCAACATTTTGTTTGTTTCGATCCAGTCAAGGTTCAAACTGTTTGTCTCTGAACGTGTTCATGTGAACGTGCAGCGTCTCATGGGAACCTCTAGGGGGCAGCGTGCAGCGTCTCATGGGAACCTCTAGGGGGCAGCGTGCAGCGTCTCATGGGAACCTCTAGGGGGCAGCGTGCAGCGTCTCATGGGAACCTCTAGGGGGCAGCGTGCACTCGTGTCTGGACAGTTCACACCAAAGGAAGGAACGATGACGCTGGAAGAGTTTCACTTTGCATCAAGAGGAAGTAAAGACACTATTTAATTTTCCTTATTTTCTGCACCAACATCTTGACTAAAACTTCATGTCCAGCACTCTTCTGCATAATATTATTATTATCATGACAATGTCTTCAAATTAAAAAAAAATATTTTTACCCCCTGAACTGAACGTCTTTTGGACTTTTTTCTCTCAAAATGAAAAGTAATTGTCGAATAATCTATTTACTTGATTTTGTCCAAACAGCTTTGATGAAAAAATGATGTGTGTAATATTTATATTTTCTACTTCCTTTATTTGTGTTCATGTTCCATCTTTAATCCTTAATGTGTGAATTCAATATTATTGCATTTTAAACACCCATGTCCCTTTTCTTGAGCTCTTTATACGTCAGCGGCTCCACCGGTCACCCCGGGTTTAACTTCATATTGCTATGAATTGTGGGTAATTCCCTCAGGCAAAGTCTGCATCAATACAGATTCACAGAAAGTGTTCATCAAGCCTGTAAATGTCGGCCCTCACACACTTGAAGGTCTGACACTGGGAGAGCCCTGAACCCTCACGGACTCTGTGGACCGCGCCTCAAAGTCTGTGAGCGCTGGGATTGGGATTGGGATTGGAAAAGGGACAGAAGAGTCCTGTTTAGTGTTTGTTGCTAATCTCTCCCTGTGCAGAGCTCCGAGCGAGGATCCTCCGAGTCCTGACTGTGTGTCCGCCTGCAGAGGCAGATAGCCGCCTGCTTTATATGTAAAGCTGCAGTCGGGAAGCATGCGGCCGCAGGGACGACGCGCTGCTGCTCCTGGCAGCCAAACGGGGGAGCGTCCCACTGCCGGAGCTGCTGCTGCATTCTGGGAGCACAAGAGACGCTCAGGATGCTCAGGATGAGGGTGAAGTTGGACTTCTTGAGGACTCCGTGTCCATAAGGCTGTCTGCAGGGCGATGGCAGCATCCTGGTTCCAGGACCCTGACGGAGACGCTGCTCTCCCTCTGCGTCCCATATTCTGCAACCTTTGAGCTCTTCTGTTTCTTTTACAGTTCTTCATGTTTGTTGTGTCCACCGTGATAAATAGTTTGTAATAATATTGCTCAGCCCTTCAGTGCCGGGTTTATTCTGCACTGAGTGTTAATTGAACATCACAGAGTTCCTCTATCAGCTCAGCCAACGGCCTCGTGTTTCCCTCTCGGCAGTCGTCACTGCACAGCAGTTTGTTATCAGCCGAGGCCACGAGGCTTAAAGTCACCAACAGCTGACGGTTGCACTGCATGCTGCTCTGCACGAGTTCAGTCGCTTTGTTTAAAGATGCGCGTGTTTTATGAACGTGTGCTTTTGGATGCAGATTGAATGCTCAGATAAGACTTTGCTGGGAAAAGGTTGTTTTGAGAGTTGAGCCAAGTTGCTCGTTGCTGCATTTCTGACCCTGAAGAAGCAACAGAGAGCAGATATTGACTGAGAATCGGCTTTATCGTCGCTTCATTTGCAGCTGGAGCACAATGCTGGCACAGCGAAGCAGAGAAGCAGCTGGTGAGAAAGAGGCTGCTCGGCCTCATTGTAATTTCCTGTAACGTGCAGCATAACCTCGTGGAAACAGTTCCCTTTGAAGAATGATTTGGAAATATACATTTTAATAAGGTGCACGAGGCCCAGCCAACAAGACACACAAAAAGATAAAAAGGAGATTGCGTATCTGAAATAGCTGATGATGGAGGGAACGAGCGCAGACGCAGAAATAATAGAAGCAAGGAGAGGACTCGGAACAGCAAGGTGTTTTTTCTTTAATTGAAGTGGCTGCAAATGTAAAATGAAATGAACGCTGGGGGCAAATGAACGTGAACATGTTGTGAATGTAGAGCGCTTTAACTCCTTTTCTAATCTGCTCCACAGAATAATGCAAACATCACAGAGGGTTCTGCTGGTTCTTCCTCGTGTTGAAGCCTCCTCTCCATCAGCAGGCGGACGGCGGCTTCAGTCTTTTCCAGTTTGTTTGATGATGGAAAAGGAAATTGGCAAGTTTACTCCCAAATACAAAAGTCAGACTATCAACACACGTGAGATGTTTTCTTCTTTGTTATTAAAGTCCGGCCCTCATTTAGGGAAGAAGATGCACAGTAGCCAACGACAAAGACGAATATTGTTTGAATTGTGTGATTTGTGCCGTGATTTATACATATGATGTTCGTCAATTTGAAGTCAGTCAGGAACAAGTTTTCATAGTATTTAGTTTCCTGTGAGCTTCTGTAGATCTCCCGTCTCGCTGTACGTCAGCAGCGTGGCCGACGGCTTCTCCAGCTCCAGCAACTCAGCATCCATGTTCCACACACACACACACACACACACACATGGAGAGGAAACACACATGGAGAGGAAACACACATGGAGAGGAAACACATGTGTCCATGGAGAGGAAACCAAAAGACACACTGATTGTTGGTGTGAGGTCATCGTAGCTTCAGTGAGAGTGAAACACTTCAGCGACTAAAATCTTTTTAATTGACAAACATCATATGAGTTATTCATGGGAGAAATTCCAAAGTGATCAAACTGTAATTTGTCTTTGCTGTTTGGCCGTTTCTGTTGTTTCTTCACCTCTGTTGATGTCCAGTCCTCTCGTCCTGTCGTTCTCTCGTTTCTCATCTCTAGTTTCCATCGTCTCTTTTCCACCCGTCTATTTTTAGGTGGAGTGTCTTTAATTATGCATGTTGTCATCGTGCTTCCAGTATTACTGTCGTTTAAGATGTGTGTGTGTGTGTGTGTGTGTGTGTGTCTCATAATCCCTGCTTTCTGTTTGTTATTGCGTCTCAACACAACCTCAGAGGTGTCAGCCTGCAGGCTGAGAGACGCTTCCTCCTGCACTTCCTCACACCAGGATGACGCTCACTGACTTCCAACAAGACGCTCTCAATACCAGATTATAATCCCACAGAGCTTCCTCTGGCTCTGTCGCAGCCGCTCCAGCTGCTTCCTACTGACCTGTCTTCCCTTCTTGTTTCTTTCATTTCTGCTTTTTAAAAGCAGACGGTTTGCTCTTTCACCTCCATCTCCTACACGTCCATGTTTTAAACTCCATCCACCCTCTTTCTCTTCTGCTTCCTCTGTGACATCTCCTCACCCCTTCATCCTCCTGATATGTGACCTAATTACTTGTCTAATTGAGCTTCTTGTCGCTGCCGCTCAGCTTGGCGGTGAGGAACGATATCTGGTCGCCTGCAGGACGTTCGTGGAGGTCGTGGCCGGTGTGACGGTTTGCCAAACACTCGCAGGTTCACGGGTACAATTACTCTCTCGTCACGAGAACATTAGCTTTGAATCCCAGAGATTACAGCAGCTAACAGAGTAACATGCCAGTGATGTTGAGCTGCTGGTGTTCTGCTGCAGTAATGTGTCTTTCACAAATGACTCAATGTTCTGATTCTTATCTCTGAGGAAAGGAAATGACTGCTGTATAATTACTTTAAACACAATTATGTTCACTAATATGCGTCCCATTCTGTAGATTTCTTTCAATGACAAGTTCATCTTTGGTGTCCTTAAAGAAAGCCTGAAGCTCTCGTTTCACTTCTTCCTGCTTTTCTCAGGACGTCTCTTCATCTTTTCTTTTGCTGAACGAGCAGTTTCTGTCTTTCCCTTCTTGTCCGTAGACGCCTGAACACACCGTGCAGGTCTGTGTCTCAATGCTTATCAAAGATGTCTTCATACAATATAAACATATTTAAATGTCCTGAGAAGAAGATCTCAAAGACCAAAGCCCCTCGTTTAGGAACGTATATTACTTTAGATATCCAGACCTTCAGAGTACATCTTTTACATCGACAAGGCTGAAAGACATTAAGTCTCATACAAAGACTTCCAACCCAAACACGGACAGAGACATTTGGTTTCTAGGCAGACGTGATGAGACTGAACTGAATCTGTTCAGCGTTAAAGTTTTAAAGTGCTCATAGAACAGCAATAATATTAAAAAGTGCATCGTTTAAAACATGCTCTCGGACGCTTTGTGGCCTCAATCAGCTGCTAACGGCTCTCTGCTTCATCCTGACTTCACTTTACACACACTCGTATTCTCAGGTGAAGGTTCTCCATAAAATGGGAACATTAGCTATGAAAAGAAGTCTCTTTTACACTCACTTCTGTTTCTCATCTTACAAGCAAAGAGATAATTATATGGATTCATAGAGAACATGTTTTAGAACAGATTAGGTTATTAAACCTCTCTAAAGTTTAGATTATAAATAAAGAGAAGCTCCCAAATGAGGCTGAATGCTAACGTTCTGCCGTCTTTTTTAAATGTGTTAAATGCATCTTAACATCTGCAGCAATTTTCTAAGCAAGACACGCCGCTCTGCAAATCAGGCAACGTTTCATCAGCACTGAAGGGACCCAAGTTCATCTCCGTGCAGAAGCTTTTTAATCATCTATTCAACCTGAATGTTGACATCCTCTCTTGAGAATGATTTCTCCCAAAAGCATTCATTCACTTTCCATCTTCTTGAACATTACTTTTTTTAAAACTAGTCCATGTGCAGTCAGCCGTTGCCGACATTAGAGATGTTTAATTCAAGGACACGGTGTGGGGGAAAGCTCAGCATCGTCCTGCTCAGGTATAAGCTCACCTCTCTCACGCGGGGCTGCTGTCGCCCCCTGCTGCTCATCGGGGCAAAGCGCGCTGCATTTGTCCTTGTTTTCCGAGTCCATGAATCTTGCATGCGGTGGCTATTTTGATCCATGACAGTGCATATTCTACAGGGTTATGTGTTCCAGCTCATCAAATACAGTCATCTGTCTCCCCGCCAGTGCTGATGGTGGAAAGACTGTGGGATCTCATTATTAATTGAATTAAGGGAGGTATTTCTGGAGCAAGGTGAGTTCTGAGCCTGGAAAGAAAGAATTATTTATGGTGTGCTTTGAAATTCCCGGGCACTAATGGGACTGAGCCCATCACTGTCTCTACAGATAAGAACATCAATGCTCCTTCTCGTGCACGACCTCGAGCCTCACAGTGTGGGTACAAACTCGCCCGGATGGAGATGCTCCGGCTCAGCAATGATTAAGAACTATAATGTTAACAGTTAGAATGGATGATGAGTGATGAGACGTCTGGTTGGTTGGTTGACCTGAATGATGGAACTGGTTCATGGTGACCAACTCAGTTCCTTAAAGAGCCCTGTGTTGTCCCATGAAGGCCTGCTGCTGAGGCATTATGCTGCAGTTTAGGGTAAAACATTGTTGACCCTAGTCCAGGTAAAAACCTGCCTATTTGGAGAGCACAATTAATGTAAATATGAATCATATATGCTCATTGACGTGTCAGCGTGTGCAGTAAATCATGCCAATACGCCTCCTCTTTCCCGCTGATCCTTCATTCTGTCGGCGATGCCACGCTGACCTTGCTGCTAATGAGCTGCCAGAGATTCAGGATCGCTGGTCGGCCTCAGGTCAGACTCAGCACATCAGGAGAGGAAACACTACCATAGTGAGGAAGTTCTCATGCTAAAGTCTCATGTACTTTGCTTTATACTCCTTCCAAGACATTTTTCATGTGGAAGGGCCAATCATCATGTTCAGGAGATTGAAGCCATCACTAGATGTAAAAGAAGCGCATCAGCAGAAAATGTCAGGATGTTTCTCTCTGCTGAATTGCAGGTGCATCTCAGTCAGCATGAGTTTGGGAACACTTTGCTCTCCATGAGGCGAGATTACAGCTTTCAGTGGACATGGAGGGCCAGAGAGAAACGAGGGATTGTGGGCGTGTGAAAGTGGAAAGAAGTTCTGGGCAGCGGCGGTGCGTCACTAGAGGGCGCTATGGCGCCGCCCCTCTTAAAAGTTTGAGATGAAAAAAAAAAGAAAAAATATATTTAATATAAACCGTCAAAAAACATTATGTACCGAATAATTTACATGAGACATATACCGTGTTGACGCGCTAAATGTGTGTGAGACCGTAAGCTCCTGTTAACCACCACGTCAGTTAAATGTGAACAAATATAATAAATCGTCATTCATCGTCACTGAGGAAAGCCCCGCCCCCTTTCTCGGGCGCCGGACAAACGGGATTCAAAATGGCGGCGAGCAAACATTTCACGGTCGTTACGGCAAGAACAGCTTCTCATTGGCTGATGAAACTTAAATCTCCGGGCGCAGAAATGTGCGCCAATGACATCGCTTCTTATGTCAACGTGACTGGACTATTCGTCGAATCAGAGACCTTTATCGTTCCCTCACGTCCCATGTAGCTCCCACAGAGCTACAAGCAACATTTCTAGCAGAGACATGGCGGCTAAAAACTCTGGTATCTTTACGCGGAACACCTTTTAGATCCACGAACAGATGTTGACCAGAAGAGGCTGAAAGAGTTGGACCCGAACGTCCGGATTTAAAAACCCAGCAGCAAAGCACTGACCACGGGAGGACGTCGACCCGGAGCTTCTCCTCAAGCTACATGCTAACTGGAGCTGGTTAGCTGGATGCTAATCAGCTTGAAGGATCGCTGCAGAGGTGAGTGTCAAAACCAGCAGATGCCTGTTGGAGTTTAATGTTTTTTTTAATGTTAGATTTGGGTGGATATCGGACTATATATATGTCCTGGCCTTTTGTCCGTTGATGAGCCATCAAGACACAAAACTGTTTTTGTGTCTTGATTTTGTGTCTTTTGTTTATTGTGTGTGTGGATGTAGTGATTACAAAAGCATTTTTAGCGTCTCATACATGTAAGTCCTTTGGTGCAAAACCCTGTTTTTAGTTTGGGCTTTTAATTATTTATTACCAGGCGGGAGGCGGGGCCTACCAGGCGGGAGGCGGGGCCTGTTTGATTGACGCGCTGCTTTTGTCGTTCCAGCTCACCGGGCAGCCGGTGCTGACCGGAGGAACGACGGGAACGTGTGTGTGTTGTGTGTTGTGTGTGTGTGTGAGACATATTTTTTTTTGTCAACTGACTGTCTGTTGTCCATAGTATGAAGCCTGTTTGTAGGAGATATTTCTCCACAGTGTTTCTTAAACATTGTGCTCTGAACCTCTCATGCACAAAGTGAGTTTGCTGATAGTTGTTATTGGACCGTGTTGAGCTGTTTTCTTGAAGTAAAGCTTTGTTTTTCAGAATATTCTACTCAAAAGCTCTTTTCTTCTCATGCAGTGATATGAAACCAGCCCAGCTGCTTCTGGGTCTTTAGTCTTTGATGTGTTTTCCTCTGATGTGACCTGTGACTAATTCTTCCCCACATATTTTCATAAAGTGTGTACGTGCAGTACTTATCTATGAATACATTAATAAATCAATCTATCAATGCATTATTTTCTCAACGTCAGGTCTTGCTCAGCCTGTTAGAAACCTCATCCCCATGGCGACCGCATGCAACGCTTCGGTTTGACTGTAAAGGAGTCGTTGCTAATCCAGACATTAGCCCGAACCGCATCCATCCAGAAGATCTGTGAGACTGAAGCTCACATGCAGGAACCTCTCGTTGCAGGAAGCGTGTGTGAACAAGTCAGCTCCTTCTGTACCAGGAACTTATCTCGTTTCCATGAAGGAATGACATCACGCTGGGATTCCCTCTGTGAACCAGCTGTGTCCTGAAGGTCACGACCAGAAGCTTCTACCTCGATGGCACCAGGAGGGACGGATGGGTTGAGGACTCATGAGACAAGATATCAGTGTTATTAGAGGGATATTACATTGTTTACTCAGAGGAGGCGAGACTGGTGTTGAATTTATGTTCAATAACTGTATTATCATCTGACTTTTTACTGAAGAGCTGTTTGATTTGACTCAACTTTAATAGAAAAAAATCAACTATAACGGTTCATTCCATTCTGTTTAATATGATTGCTTATGTTTTTGTGTGCACTCTCTGCTTGGGGAGTAATTACCTGTCACTGAAACACGATGAGGAGGAAATCTGGAGTGACAACAGCCGAAGGACCAGGATGTGATGCAAATAACATAAAAACCCAGGAAGGCTTTTCCTGTCCACCCGAAGACTCCTCGAACTGAACTGCTGTTCAAACCCATGTTTTTCTTACTTTGTGTTGGTTTTCTATTATTCTGTCAGCTGACATGGCCTCGCCCTGCTCAGTCATATTCCTGCACAATAACACTTCTTTAGCCGCGTGGATAAAAACTCCCATTCAGGAAAAATAAATCAGTCCAACTGCTGATATTTGTTTTTATTATTGCAGCTCTGCAGGGAGAAGGAAACCTCTTTATTGTGTAAGCATCAGTCCCATTCTGCCTGTCTCCAGACACAGTATGAACATGCAGAGATGGAAACAAATCAATGAGGTAAACGTACAAACGCTCATTTAACTTGAAAATGTGTTTGAGAAAAACAACAACTTACGACTAAAGACGGGGCAAGTTGAGCATGTTCCCTGTAATAAATATGGAAAAAACTATTGGATATACATGCATTTAGTGCTGTGACCCACATGTCACATTACGTCTGCAGCATAGGCCTAGAGACACACACACACACACACACACACACACCTTTCAGTTGGCACGACGTTTATGTGTAAACTTAATAAAATCAATTTTAAAAGTGCTCATTGCAAGTTGATTAAAATAATATTTTGAATGTATGGTATGAGGTGAACGTTTGGGGTTTGTAATGAAATGAATGAGTTTTCCAAAAATCCCAAAAATTAATATTTGTCTACCTCTTGCAGAATGTGTGCAGAGTTTTGTATTGGAATCACATGTAGATGTTGACTCTTCTGTCCGTGTTGGTGTTTAGACTTGTGAGCAGTTTCACGTTGGTCTTTCACCCCAACAGTTAGAGTATAGTTAACAGTAGTAATCAGTTACAGAGGAGTCTCCTCTTCCTGCAGTGAGACGGCACCTCTCCTGCAGGGAGCAGAGGCTCTTCAGTCTCTGATCCATCACAGAGTCCTTCCAGCTCTGTGATGGACGATGATCCGTCTCATGAGGTCTGAAGCTTCAGGGCTTCATCCTCCATCACGACCCGTACGAGCTCACACCACGACACTGCTGCAGAACACGTCCACAACACAACACAGCGGACTGTCTGCACAGCCCCTCTACCTTCTGTGTCTTACACACACACACACACACTTGCTTTTGTCTTCTCCCCGTGTCTCTCGTCAGCACTTTGCAGTAGTTCTTGCTTCAGTGAACTCGGCATACAGTACATGACTTGATCTGACATGAAAGCTAAAGGCTAGTTATTATTATTAAAGCTCATAGGAGGAGAGAGAGAGAAGTATGGTGCACTTCAACAACAATAACAGCATCCTCAGTAGCCTATCCTGAGAGTAAGGAGGGGAGAGAGAGGGGGACAGAGAGAAGGGAGGGGGGGGCGAGAGAGGAAGAGCCAGAGAGAGAGGGAGCGCAGGAGGAGGCTACTTGCATCACTCCAGGAGAAGCCGTGCTCGTGTGCGCTGCGTCGTTGGAGGATCTCCCGTTTCCCCTGAACCTCTGCTTTCTGCTCTCTGCTTTCTGCTCTCAGCTTTCTGCTCTCAGCTTTCTCCTCTCCTCTCTGCTCTCTGCGGGTGAGCTCGGTCCAGCAGAGCGGCAGAGTGCAGCTTCCCCGCCGGAGGAGTCGAGCTCTGCTTTCCGGCAGCAGAGCCGCGCGCCGCACTTTGGATAAGTCACACAGCTGAGCATCCTGCCGTCTGAACGCACTGCCATGAGCGACCTCGTAGACAGCATACGTGACTTTTGACTGCCTCCATTTCCCCCTTTTCTTCTCGTGGTTGGATTCTGCTCGCTGTGCGCGTAGGGAGGGTCTCTTTGCCCACGATGCAGCTGGATCGGAGCTGTGTGGTTTCCAGTGCGCGGTGTGTGTGTCTCCTTTTACTTTTCTCAACTCTAAGCACCAGGGTCAGTGACGTGGGAGGCACCCACCAGAGCATCCCTCCGTCCGTGTAAGTAGATGCTGTTTTACGCATCACTCGAAACTTCAAGTTAAAAGGAACTTGATTCAAAACAGCCAGCTGCACACGTCCCCACTCATGTTTAATGGATTATTGCGTTCTTTGTTGAATCATTTCCGCTGCTGTTTATGGTGTTTGAGTGTGATACTTCCTCTTTTTACAAATGTCTGCCTGTACTTGTTGTATGTCAGCACTTTTTAAATCAGTTTATTCCTCATCACATTTGTGGCTTCTTACCTGTGAATCCTTCTGTGTGCGTCTGCAGGGTGAAGCTGTGGGCTTCAGCTTTTGGTGGAGAGATGAAGTCCATCTCTGCAAAGTACTCCGGCTCCCAGCTGCTGCAGAAGGTGAGCAGTGATGTCACGTGTGGAACCTGCTTCCCCCAAAATGTCCACATGTTAAGCTTAAGCAGGGTGTTGTGCTCAAGACATTATGCTTTTACAATGGAGCCCTGTTGTCCTTGAAATATGTTTTTTATTTCAACAAATAGGTTTGCGTCTTACACTCAGGACCCACACTGTCCTCCAGAAATGTTTTTGCAAAGCTGAAATGATGTAATACTGTGAGTAGAGCACTGTTGATTTAAGAGCTTAAAAGACTATGAGAGCCTTTTAAAATTGCTTTGTGGGTGTGAAAAGGCCAGTATGAGCAGAAATGACTGCTGTTGAGTAATTTTTGATTTGAGAGAAATGTCACTCTTCATCTAAACTACAGGATGCTTTTTACCCACAAAGAGTGTGTGATGCATGTTGACGAGGTGGCACATTTAAAAGCTTGTTCAGAAAATGCACTCTTTAAATGGGTGTCAAATTCACAAGCTCTCTGGCAGATGCACACACACACGCACACGCACACACACACACACACACACACTCCAGAAAGCCTTTTTTCATCTGAATGTTCCTCACACTTCCAGCAGCCTCGTCTGCCTCTCTGCAGTCGCTTCTCGTCCCTCTTCACTTGGCTTTGTGGCGTTTTAATATTTGAGTGTGATGGAATGCAAATGTTCCTAATGGAGGTCAGTTGATGAAGCACGAGTTGAAGCTGCTAATGGATAGCCGGTGGATGGAGGGCCACGCCGCCGCTCACCTCCAGCGGGCACAGACTCGGTGTTCTGTCGGCTCGGTCGGTGCTGCTGGTGTTTCTGCTGTTCGGTGTCTCACAGGCCAAGCTAGTGATTTGACACAAAAACATACACATGTTCCTCTTCCATGAGCGCACACACAGAATGCCCCCCCCCCTCCACACACACACATCCATGTAGCACATGACTGCACACTGCATGTTCACCAGCAGTGACTGAGAGGATTATAATCCTGTCGCGTGGATGTCATCAGCTGGAGCGCAGTGGCGTTATCGTGGAGAAAATTGTTCCCCCTCTCATCTTTTCATGCCTCCAAAAAAAAGATAACCCTCCCACAGAGTGACGACCTCTTTATGAAATGCAAATGAGGGCCGCAGGGTTAATTGAGCTAAGAAGAGACTGGAGTCCTCTTTGTGGGAAAAGTGCATCTCTCACACCGAATGTTGCACGCAGGGTGCTCCTCTCCGTGTGGACCGCAGTGTGTCACACAGGCTCAGTGTGTGTGTTGCCTCTTTGTGTAGATGTACAGGTTCACATGCTCACAGGGTGTGTGTGTGTGTGTGTGTTGCCTCTTTGTGTGTCCAGTACCGTCCAGCAGCTCTTGCAGGAACGTTAAGGACGACCAGTTTTCCTCGAGGGCAAATGTTTTGAAATAGAAGAGAATGAAGGAAATACACTAGAGATGGTACTGAGGAGAAAAGACCAAGGATGCTCTGTGTGTGTGTGTGTGTGTGTGTGTGTGTGTGTGTGAGAGCATATGTTTGCTTCCCCTGGGCAAGAGACATGGACTCTCTCTTCAGTCATCTCTCTGACCTCATATAGTGTAACACAACTCCATGTAAAGAGCCCCCCCTACACACACACACACACACACACACACACACACACACACACACACACACACACACAAAAATCAAAAATAGACTAACACAATGAATTATTTGAAAAGGTATTTTGATGATTTGTTTGCTGTTTCATATTTATTGAATACTTTATTTTTTGCTGAAACATTAAAATTAAAAATATACATCGATCTGTAGTTTATT
>NW_027176142.1:330473-350473 GCF_023055335.1 Clinocottus analis
CATTCTTTTATTTTACTTGAGTTACAGAAGTTTTAATGAAAGAGTTAAACGAGCTCTTCAGCCTGACTCTGTTTATGATTATCATCTTTTTAATCGACTACTTTGTTACATTACAATAAAACACTATTCAGTTGTGTTGAGCCCATTTCCACCACAAAAAAAAGAAACAAAAATAAATAAATAAAAAATTGGGACCAAAAATTAAATAAATAAATAAATAATTACGACCAAATTTTTTTTAATTTTTTAAATGAATTGGCTTTTTTTTTTTTCATTGACTTTTTTTTCGTTGACTTGAAAAAAGGCAACGAAAACAAAAAGGAAAACGTTTCCGTTTCATTCCAGGAGAGAAATGAGAACTTATCTACTGATTATTGTCAAAATTACAGTTACAGCCTAAATATAATTGTGTACACACAAAATACATTGTTGTCCTTCTATTGACAATTTTTAAGAACTGAGTAAATTACAAAGTCCACACATATAATAAATGAATTATTTACTTTAAAGTAACCATCAACAGGCTCACAGGTGGTTGACAACACTAAACTATCTTTTGGTAAATAACAAGAGCACATGAATATGAAACAGTGCTTGCAATGTTAAATTAAAATAGTACGTGAATTGAAACAAGATTGGATTATTATGGGACTTGTACTTTTTAGGAACAATACATATTTACATTTAAATGAAGGTATTGTAAAACCAAAGGGATGAAGTAACCCCTCTGAAGGGGCAGAACCCAAAATGCAACCCGCGTTTCTGGAGGGACCAATTGAGCAAAAATCATTGTTGGTGTTTATATTATGTTCTTCATTTAAATGTTTTATATTCTATTGCGTTACCTTCAAAGTGTCGACTCGTGCGTGTTGTGTGGTTCTCAGTGTTCGTTCCCTCTGGTGGTTCATTCATCCCCTCTTTCTCTGTGAGGCCTTCAAGGCCTTCAAGTCAAACTGCAGTCCAAAAGACACAACATCCCATAATGAACCTTCACTTGAAGGAATGAAGGAATGAAGGAATGAATGAAGGAATGAAGGAATGAATGAAGGAATGAAGGAATGAAGGAATGAATGAAGGAATGAATGAAGGAAGGAATGAAGGAAGGAATGAAGGAATGAATGAAGGAATGAATGAAGGAATGAAGGAATGAATGAAGGAAGGAATGAATGAAGGAAGGATTGAATGAAGGAATGAAGGAATGAAGGAAGGAAGGAATGAAGGAATGAAGGAATGAATGAATGAATGAAGGAAGGAATGAATGAAGGAATGAATGAATGAAGGAATGAAGGAAGGAATGAAGGAATGAATGAAGGAATGAATGAAGGAATGAAGGAATGAATGAAGGAAGGAATGAATGAAGGAAGGATTGAATGAAGGAATGAAGGAATGAAGGAAGGAAGGAATGAAGGAATGAAGGAATGAAGGAATGAATGAATGAAGGAATGAATGAATGAAGGAATGAATGAATGAAGGAAGGAATGAATGAAGGAATGAATGAAGGAATGAAGGAATGAATGAATGAAGGAAGGAATGAAGGAATGAATGATTGAAGGAATGAAGGAATGAATGATTGAAGGAATGAAGGAATGAATGAAGGAAGGAATGAATGAATGAATGAAGGAAGGAATGAATGAATGAATGAATGAATGACGGAAGGAAGGAAGGAAGGAAGGAAGGAAGGAATGAATGAATGAATATTACCTCAAAGCTCCTCAAAGTTTGCTCTCCGTCTGCTTTCTGCTGCTGAAGCTTGAGGCTGAACATGAGAGCTGCAGCGCAAAGTCCCACGAACACGACCGGAGGAACTGCAGAGACTATTGATCAGCTCCATGACTATTGATCAGCCCCATGACTATTGATCAGCTCCATGACTATTGATCAGCCCCATGACTATTGATCAGCTCCATGACTATTGATCAGCCCCATGACTATTGATCAGCTCCATGACTATTGATCAGCTCCATGACTATTGATCAGCTCCATGACTATTCATCAGCTCCATGACTATTCATCAGCTCCATGACTATTGATCAGCTCCATGACTATTGATCAGCTCCATGACTATTGATCAGCCCCATGACTATTGATCAGCCCCATGACTATTGATCAGCTCCATGACTATTGATCAGCTCCATGACTATTGATCAGCACCATGACTATTCATCAGCTCCATGACTATTGATCAGCTCCATGACTATTGATCAGCTCCATGACTATTGATCAGCTCCATGACTATTCATCAGCTCCATGACTATTGATCAGCCCCATGACTATTGATCAGCTCCATGACTATTGATCAGGCCATGACTATTCATCAGCTCCATGACTATTGATCAGCTCCATGACTATTGATCAGCTCCATGACTATTGATCAGGTCCATGTGAGCAGAGCTCCTCTGGTTCTGTTGTGAGGAAACTGAAAGATGGCGTCGTTAGAGGGACCAACGCCGGTACCAGTTATGCCATAAGGCATGTGTACTGCTGTTATTCTTGTGTGTGTGTGTGTGTGTGTGTGTGTGTGTGTGTGTGTGTGTGTGTGTGTGTGTGTGTGTGCGCGCGCGCAGCTGTTATTCCACTGTTACTTGTATTAGCCCTCAGGCAGCCTTTAAACACTGTTACTGCAAAAGCACTTAGACACACACACACACACACACACACACACACACACACACACTGCGGCGCTGCAGGTGGGGGATTGTGTTGAGTCGAATGGGTGAGTTGTGTAACTTCTTTATACTGAAATAAAAAAGAGCAAAGTGACATTATTTTAATTTAAACTGGGAGTGCTACTGCCTGGATGCTAACAGCATTGTAGCCATGTAGCATCGTAGCGCTCAGCGTTCGTGGCAGGATCCGACTGATTGTTCATGGGAACGTTTTATTTTGTTCATTGACCTTCGTGACTGAGATCAGAACTGAAACCCAAAAGGAAAACCAACAAAATACTTTCACTTTGTAGTTCTTTTAATTCTTTGGAAGGATTTAACTTTGGTTAACTTTTGGTCCCATAAATGCCTTAAAGTGGAGACATCAGCTGTTCTTTGTGTTTCATGCTCGTAAATATTACCAAGCACATGCAAAACTAAGATGATGATGATCACAATGAATAGCATACCTGCTACACATCAGCGCGTAAGCCTTGTCATTGTGAGCATGTTAGCATGTGACGTTAGCATTTTACAGCTAAGCTGTACTGTGTTGAGCTCCGGCCTCAGAGAGCCGGCGTCTTCGGGGAAGTGTCAAGACTTTAAACACGTCTCCAGTCTCCTAGCTCAACTTTACGGAAGTCGCACAAACACACGTACACAAACACACGTACACAAACACACAAACACACGTACACAAACACACGTACACAAACACACGTACACAAACACACGTACACAAACACACGTACACAAACACACGTACACAAACACATGTACACAAACACACGTACACAAACACATGTACACAAACACACGTACACAAACACACGTACACAAACACACGTACACAAACACACGTACACAAACAGATGTACACAAACAGATGTACACAAACACACGTACACAAACACACGTACACAAACACACGTACACAAACACACGTACACAAACACACGTACACAAACACACGTACACAAACACATGTACACAAACACACGTACACAAACACACGTACACAAACACACGTACACAAACACACGTACACAAACACACGTACACAAACAGACGTACACAAACACACGTACACAAACAGACGTACACAAACACACGTACACAAACACACGTACACAAACACACGTACACAAACAGACGTACACAAACAGACGTACACAAACACACGTACACAAACACACGTACACAAACACACGTACACAAACAGACGTACACAAACACACGTACACAAACACACGTACACAAACACACGTACACAAACAGACGTACACAAACACACGTACACAAACACACGTACACAAACACACGTACACAAACACACGTACACAAACACACGTACACAAACACACGTACACAAACACACGTACACAAACACACGTACACAAACACACGTACACAAACACACGTACACAAACACACGTACACAAACACACGTACACAAACACACGTACACAAACACACGTACACAAACACACGTACACAAACACACGTACACAAACACACGTACACAAACACACGTACACAAACAGACGTACACAAACACACGTACACAAACACACGTACACAAACACACGTACACAAACACACGTACACAAACACACGTACACAAACACACGTACACAAACACACGTACACAAACAGACGTACACAAACAGACGTACACAAACACACGTACACAAACACACGTACACAAACACACGTACACAAACAGACGTACACAAACAGACGTACACAAACACACGTACACAAACAGACGTACACAAACACACGTACACAAACACACGTACACAAACACACGTACACAAACACACGTACACAAACACACGTACACAAACAGACGTACACAAACAGACGTACACAAACACACGTACACAAACACACGTACACAAACACACGTACACAAACAGACGTACACAAACAGACGTACACAAACACACGTACACAAACACACGTACACAAACACACGTACACAAACACACGTACACAAACACACGTACACAAACACACGTACACAAACACACGTACACAAACACACGTACACAAACAGACGTACACAAACAGACGTACACAAACAGACGTACACAAACAGACGTACACAAACACACGTACACAAACACACGTACACAAACACACGTACACAAACACACGTACACAAACACACGTACACAAACACACGTACACAAACACACGTACACAAACAGACGTACACAAACAGATGTCATATGAACGCTGCATTAAAATGACCTTTCAAAAGAATCCTTTCACATCTGGTACAGAAGTTGTGGTTTTATTTTACAATAATTGTAATCACACGTAGACTCTGGAGGCAAAGGGACGTTGTGCGTCTTGGTGTGTAGTATTGATTTGTGTTGCACTTGAACGATCAGTCTTTGGTGCGTTTGGTCATTGAACCTCCAGAGATATTGATGGTTTTTCCTCCAGTTGATGACGCTGCATGAAGTCACTTCTGTTGCATTAAGACACGAATCTGATCCCACGAGGTTTATCTTTGTTTAAAGATGCTTTATGTCTTTGATTAGCGTGTACAGTCAGTGTTGGATTTACTGTGTGTGTGTGTGTGTGTGTGTGTGTGTGTGTGTGTGTGTGTGTGTGTGTGTGTGTGTGGGGAGTGTCTCTGCCACCAGATACGGGACTCAGACCAACATGCTTTTGAGGCGAGGAGGACAAGCGTGAAATGAATTGTTCCACTTCATCTGCGGCCGTCTTTTCTTTTAAAGGGAACAATTTGTCGGCTGCACACGAGGAAGAGAGGAAGGGATGAAGGGAGGAAGGGAGGAAGGGAGGAAGGGATGAAGGGAGGAAGGGAGGAAGGGATGAAGGGAGGAAGGGAGGAAGGGAGGAAGGGATGAAGGGATGAAGGGAGGAAAGGGAGGAAGGGAGGAAGGGATGAAGGGAGGAAAGGGAGGAAGGGAGGAAGGGATGAAGGGAGGAAAGGGAGGAAGGGAGGAAGGGAGGAAAGGGAGGAAGGGATGAAGGGAGGAAGGGATGAAGGGATGAAGGGAGGAAAGGGAGGAAGGGAGGAAGGGAGGAAGGGATGAAGGGAGGAAGGGAGGAAGGGATGAAGGGATGAAGGGAGGAAGGGAGGAAGGGAGGAAAGGGAGGAAGGGATGAAGGGAGGAAGGGAGGAAGGGAGGAAGGGATGAAGGGAGGAAGGGAGGAAGGGAGGAAGGGATGAAGGGATGAAAGGGAGGAAGGGAGGAAGGGAGGAAAGGGAGGAAGGGAGGAAAGGGAGGAAGGGAGGAAGGGATGAAGGGAGGAAGGGAGGAAGGCGGAAAGGAAGGAAGGGATGAAGGGAGGAAAGGGAGGAAGGGAGGAAAGGGGGAAGGTGGAAAGGAAGGAAGGGAGGAAAGGGAGGAAAGGGAGGAAAGGGAGGAAGGGAGGAAAGGGATGAAGGGAGGAAAGGGAGGAAGGGATAAAGGGAGGAAGGGATGAAGGGAGGAAGGGATGAAGGGAGGAAAGGGAGGAAGGGAGGAAAGGGAGGAAGGGATGAAGGGAGGAAGGGAGGAAAGGGAGGAAGGGAGGAAGGGATGAAGGGAGGAAAGGGAGGAAGGGAGGAAAGGGAGGAAGGGAGGAAGGGAGGAAAGGGAGGAAGGGAGGAAGGGATGAAGGGAGGAAAGGGAGGAAGGGATGAAGGAAGGAAGGGATGAAGGGAGGAAAGGGAGGAAGGGATGAAGGGAGGAAAGGGAGGAAGGGATGAAGGGAGGAAAGGGAGGAAAGGGATGAAGGGAGGAAGGGATGAAGGGAGGAAGGCGGAAAGGAAGGAAGGGATGAAGGGAGGAAAGGGATGAAGGGAGGAAAGGGAGGAAGGGAGGAAAGGGAGGAAGGGAGGAAGGGATGAAGGGAGGAAAGGGAGGAAGGGATGAAGGGAGGGAGGGAGGAAGGGAGGAAAGGGAGGAAGGCGGAAAGGAAGGAAAGGATGAAGGGAGGGAGGGAGGAAGGCGGAAAGGAAGGAAAGGATGAAGGGAGGAAAGGGAGGGAGGGAGGAAGGGAGGAAAGGGAGGAAGGCGGAAAGGAAGGAAAGGATGAAGGGAGGAAGGAAGGAAAGGATGAAGGGAGGAAAGGGAGGAAAGGGAGGAAGGGATGAAGGGAGGGAAGGGAGGAAGGCGGAAAGGAAGGAAAGGATGAAGGGAGGAAAGGGAGGAAGGGAGGAAGGGATGAAGGGAGGGAAGGAGGGCGCAGGATGCGTCGGCGTTGCTCTGACGCTCTGGTCCAGCAGTGGTTTCCTGCTGTGGATTCGGCTCCAGCAACAGACTCAGAGTTTAGAAGAGTTGCTGTGATGGACGATGCGTTCGCTGCAGACGCTGCTGCTCAGAGGCAGGAAGCAGCTTCACCTTCAGCCGTGTGAAGCCTCTGGGTCTCACCTTTCCTTGCTTTCTCTCCTCGCCTCCTTTCTCCTTGTTGCTGCACTCCCCTCCTCCTCTTCCTCCTCCTCTTCCTCAGGCATGTTGGCTGTAATTACAAACACGGCTTCGGGGACTCAGTCGTCCTTTAGAGGAAATTCTGACATTGCAAAACGTTTGTTCTCCGGATCGTGTTTTAGCAGAATCTGTATCTCGTACTGTCGGCTCAGGGTTGTGTTTTCACTGGGTAACATGTGAACAACATAGATATTGATCTGCTGGTAATGAATGGAGTATTGATTTATGGTTGAAAGAAAGAAAGAAAACATTTTGTTTAGTGCTCAAAAGAGTGTAAAAGATTTTCCTGTTTTCTACCTTTTTTGTATATTTTTTATTGTTCATGGAATCTGGAGGGAGGGGCTTGTGTGACAAACATGTGAACCTTGTGGACACACACACACACACACACACGTTCAGTCTCTTTTGTTCATTAAATCAGATCCATCTCGTCGTCAGACAAACAGGCAGAAGGAAACAAAACAGACAGATTTGCTTCTTGTGAATGAAAACAAGATGACAAAGCTTGACTCAGGACACACACACACACACACACACACACACACACACACACACACACACACACACACACACACACACACACACACTCTCAGGGTGATGCTCGTTGTCTTGGCACCTTCTGCCTCTCTTGTTCTGCTGTGAATGTTCAGCTTCATATTGAGAGAGAGAGATTGGGCGAGAGACAAAGAGATATTGTGAGAGAGAGAAGGTACAGTGAGCTCCGGTGATGCGTAAAATTAGCTGGGATTTGGGGAATTGGGCTTCAGTCTTAGTGTGAAATGATTTTTTCCCTTCATTAATCATTTCATTATCAAACCCAAAGGAAATGACAGACAAAACACCCGAGATATGATGTCATTCACACGTGGTATGATGTCATTAACATGTGGTATGATGTCATTCACACGTGGTATGATGTCATTAACATGTGGTATGATGTCATTAACACGTGGTATGATGTCATTCACACATGGTATGATGTCATTAACATGTAGTATGATGTCATTCACACATGGTATGATGTCATTAACATGTGGTATGACGTCATTCACACGTGGTATGATGTCATTAACATGTGGTATGACGTCATTCACACGTGGTATGATGTCATTAACATGTGGTATGATGTCATTCACACGTGGTATGACGTCATTCACATGCGGTATGATGTCATTAACATGTGGTATGATGTCATTAACATGTGGTATGATGTCATTCACACATGGTATGATGTCATTAACACGTGGTATGACGTCATTAACACATAGTATGATGTCATTAACATGTGGTATGACGTCATTCACACGTGGTATGATGTCATTAACATGTGGTATGACGTCATTCACACGTGGTATGATGTCATTAACATGTGGTATGATGTCATTAACATGTGGTATGATGTCATTCACACATGGTATGATGTCATTAACACGTGGTATGACGTCATTAACACATAGTATGATGTCATTAACATGTGGTATGATGTCATTCACACGTGGTATGATGTCATTTACACGTGGTATGATGTCATTAACATGTGGTATGATGTCATTAACATGTGGTATGACGTCATTCACATGTGGTATGATGTCTGAGCACAGTGTGGTACTCAAGAGATAAATACTCTTTATTCTGAGTAACACGCTAAGCCCCGCCCTCCTCAGCTGCCAATCATTTAAAATGCTTGATTAGAGGATTGATAGTTCACTTAAAGATGATAAAACATCGTCCATCTATCAGTGAACAGCAGCAGCTGGAGAGTCGATCACCTGCATCATACAGGAGGAAAAATAAGTTTGTGTTGCTCATGGTATGAAAAGTAATAAGCACTTCATCTTCCAATGTGTTTTTCAGAAAGACACACACAATGTGTCCATAATGCAATATCACTTTTCAGAGCTGTGAAATAAAAATATTTTACCAGAAGAGGCAGATATTTCAAAGAGTCATTTTTCCTTTTCTGCAAAAGGAAAAATGGTTTCTGTGTTTCTGGTGAACCGATCCGTCGCTACAAGATGAGGCTGAATATTGTTCATGAACCGTCTGGTCAAATGTTTGGAAACTAGTGTTACAATATGGAAGCGCTCGTGAAGCTGAAGCTCAGGATCTGTTTCAGGGAGCGCTGCAGACGTCTCTCTGGTGGAACGTGAGCGCCTGTGAACCAGGCTAGCGTCCAGCTGCACAACCAGCAAGTAGACCGATCCCACAGGAAAAGGGAACATCATTCTGTGAAGTCGGGTCAGAACAGTCCTGGAAGATGGAGTCATTGCTCTGCAGGAGACCAGCAGCGAGAAGACGTGAAGAGTTGCATCCCAGCAGCAGCAGAACGAACTGCTGCTGCTGCTCAGGTGGCAACGAAGACGTCTTCCTTTCAAAGTATTCAAATCAAGGATGTGAAGCAGCGCGGCACGTTGTAGGTTTATTGTATTAGAGGTTAAGTTGCCAGTAGAGCCGCTGGAGACGCTCTCCTGTCTCCTGGAAACGCTTGTGGATGTCAGCTGGCTTCCTGTGACGGTGATGTGATGTGAAGAGGCTAGCTTCAGGCTAATTAGCGCTGCTCTGCTCGGCCTGCCTGACTGAGCACAGCGCTGCAGACGGCCTGCGGTCATCTGGACCCTGTTTGCCTCTCGCTGCTACACAAGCACACAAACACACACACAAACACACACACACACACACACACACACTGGGCTCGTCCACGGCTCTCAGGGCTTCATGCTGAAACGTGTCACATGTCAGGATTTATTGCTGCTGCAGACAAAAATACACTTTAGAATTGTGTTCAGGGAGAATCTTTAGCAATGACTGCATCCATGAAGTCAGCCGTTCATTTTTATAACTAGCAGAGGAAGAGAAGAAGATGGAGGAAAGAGGACAGCAGGAGAGACACAGCGAGAGAGAAGGAGGAGCTCCAGGGGTCAAGTGAAGGAAGAATGACAAAGATTACACTGGTGGAGAAACCAGTCAAACCAGTTCAGGTTTGAACCGCCGCTGACCCGTCAGCATGAACCCCAACCAACACAGGAAGCAGGAAGCAGAAACTAGAACCAGGAAGCAGGAACTAGAACCAGGAGCCAGGAAGCAGGAACCAGGAGCCAGGAAGCAGGAACCAGGAGCCAGGAAGCAGGAACTAGAACCAGGAGCGAGGAAGCAGGAACTAGAACCAGGAGCCAGGAAGCAGGAACTAGAACCAGGAGCGAGGAAGCAGGAAGCAGGAACTAGAACCAGGAGCCAGGAAGCAGGAACCAGGAGCCAGGAAGCAGGAACCAGGAGCCAGGAAGCAGGAACTAGAACCAGGAGCCAGGAAGCAGGAACTAGAACCAGGAGCCAGGAAGCAGGAACTAGAACCAGGAGCGAGGAAGCAGGAAGCAGGAACTAGAACCAGGAGCGAGGAACCAGGAGCCAGGAAGCAGGAACCAGGAAGCAGGAACCAGGAGCCAGGAAGCAGGAACTAGGAGCCAGGATTGTCTTTGATCGTTTGTGTCCTCCGAGGCGCAGCAGGCGTCCTCAGTGGGATCATCGCTGTGAGCTTCAGACGTTCTGCTCGCTGTGATTCGCTCCTGAGTCATCAGTCACTCTGATTGGTTCCAGAACTTGTGACTCCAGGCTGGAATTAAAAGGCAGCGCCGTCGGCCGAGGGACAAAAGTTAGTTTGAGGAAAATGAGGAAGTTGTGGCAGAGAGGCAGCGTTTCAAAGCAGACTGACGGTTCAGAGAGTGAACATCGTGTTGTGAAGATGAAGATGAAGATGAAGCGCTGAGAGTCTCCCTGCTGGTCTGATGCCGTTCAGCATCTCTGCTCATCCTCCACGTGTCTCATGACCTCTGACCCCTTCAGGACCTCCATGGAGCTAACTCATCACTCCAGTATCACAGCATCTCTTCCACTTAAGCTCTTATTTTAAATCCATACGAAAGCCGACGCTTCTCTTCTGCCCACCTGCAGCTCTTCACTTCCACATGTGAAGCTCTGAGCTCTCTTTACATCTCTCTTTACCTCTCTCTCCATCTCTCTTTACCTCCCTCTTTACCTCTCTCTCTATCTCTCTTTACCTCCCTCTTTACCTCCCTCTTTACCTCTCTCCATCTCTCTTTACCTCTCTCTCTCTCTCTTTACCTCCCTCTTTACCTCTCTCCATCTCTCTTTACCTCTCTCTCTCTCTCTCTCTCTCTCTCTCTCCATCTCTCTCCATCTCTCTTTACCTCCCTCTTTACCTCTCTCCATCTCTCTTTACCTCTCTCTCTCTCTCTCTCTCTCTCTCTCTCTCTCTCTCTCTCTCTCTCTCTCTCCATCTCTCTGTTCATCATCCTGCTTCTCTTCTTTTAGATCCTCTCATCCCTTCTTTTCTTGTCGTTGCATATCTGTGATCTCTTTGCTGCCACAGTGTTCGCTCTCCTCTGGGATGGAAGCAATCGAGCAACGTGCACAAACGTCTAATAATAATAATAATAATAATAATAATAATAATAATTAAACAATCAATGTTCAAATGTCGTGATACAGAAACAATATTCCTGTCTGCTCGGTGACGACCTGCAGCGTCCTGAACCACAAGCTTTGTGTGTTGTTGTGTGTCCTCAGTGTGTTGTTGTGTCTCCTGTGTGTGTGTGTGTGTGTGTGTGTGTGTTGTTGTGTCTCCTGAGTGTGTGTGTGTGTGTTGTTGTGTCTCCTGAGTGTGTGTGTGTGTGTTGTTGTATCTCCTGTGTGTGTGTGTTGTGTGTCCTGATCCCTCCTCCCAGCTGTGTGTGAGCAGGTTGGCATCACATTAGTGATATTTGATATTTGATGTGCAGCTAATCTGTTTAATCCCGACCAGAGAAACACGGTCGCCTGAAGCTTTGCAGAGATTTCAGAAATTCATTTTGCTCTTTCTGGGCGTCGTGTGCGTCCTCACGCGTGTGCGTCCTCATGTCGCTCTGCAGCCGCGTGTGCTAAAGAACGAGCAGGACGTCATGACATGTAGCTGCTGCAGAGAAGCTGTGAGTGAGAGAGAGAGAGAGAGAGAGTGAGAGAGTGTGTGTGAGAGTGTGTGTGTGAGAGTGTGTGAAAGTGTGTATGAGAGTGTGTTAGTGTGTTAGTGTTAGCGTGTTAGCGTGTTAGCGTGTTAGCGTGGGGTCAGTGCTGTGCTGCTCACACTGAAGCTGCTGATCCTCCTTTTGTTTTGTTTATGTGACTTTTGAACCACAGAGTTTGGTTTTGGTGAACTGCTACACAACATGTCACATGTCTGTTCATCTTTCTAGCGTTTTCTAAACATGTCTTCCTTTTCTCTTTTTCCTTATTGAACATCTGCTCTTATGAAATATGCTGCAAACAACCTGCAAACTTGTAATTTTAGTTCATATAAATAAACTGATTTTTAAAGCTTTCTTATTTCCCAAAACACCCTCAATACAGTAAAGCTTCCATCGGTATGTTTGGAGTGTAAATTGTTGGCGTTATCTTGATGTCCTGATCAATATTTTGTACGTCAGTATACTTGATGTCGTTCTCTAAACTCTGAACGTTCTTTCCTCTCAGAAATACAAGGAGTTTGAGCGCGCCGTGCGCCTGGAGGAGATGGACGGGCTGCGGCTGGTCAAGAGACTCGCTGACGACATGGAGGAGATGTTCCACAAGAAAGCTCAGGCCATGAAGGTACCACAGCTGACCGACCGTCACACACACCGCTGAGGACGAAGACACACATTAAATATAATCTAGTTACAAAACACAAGCACAGATAGAAACGACTTCCAGGTTCCTTCAGGAACACTGACGGAGCTCAGAGAGTCACTGAAGAGCCTCACTGTGTGTGTGTGTGTGTGTGTGTGTGTGTGTGTGTGTGTGTGTGTCCGCGGTGCCTTCAGGCTCCAGGTGATGGATCTTATCAGCACGACTTGGTGCCGTCAACACAAATTGTGTTTCTCTGTGAGAGTCTGGTCCGAGGACACGAGCTGAAGGAAGCGAGTGAGGAGAGAGGACAGATAGTGACACACTACATCCTCACTTCAGTTGTTCATGTGTTCACGTGTTCATGTGTTCATCCCGTTCCTGCTGCCATGGGCTGGCCGTACCGTGTTTCCCTCCTCGTGGACGCTCTTCCTCGTCCTCTTCCTCAGCTGAACCAGGAACACAGAGGAGATGGAGTGCTGCTCTCATGCAGCGATGCAGAGTTCTGCTTCTGTTTTAACTCCAGTAATAAATGGAGCACTGGACCAGTTTCACCATGATTAACATCTTTGTTTTGGAATTACAGCGCTGCTGTTGAACCAGGATCACCTGCACGTCTTCTACCTCTGTCCGTACGTTACAGAGACGTGTCCACCAAAGGATCATCTTAACTTAACTTAACTTACCTTACCTTATCTCACCTGGTCAACTAGTTGTCTGACACACGTTGAGTCTGTTCTGTCAGATCAGATCTCTTGACTCTAAAGACGTGACGTTGGGTTGCATCCCTGCAGGCTTGAGCACTAAGGTCCTGGTTCCTGGGTCCTGGGTCCTGGGTCCTGGGTCTTGGTTCCTGTGTTCTGGTTCCTGGGTCCTGGGTCCTGGGTCCTGGGTCCTGGGTCTTGGTTCCTGTGTTCTGGTTCCTGGGTCCTGGGTCCTGGTTCCTGTGTTCTGGTTCCTGGGTCCTGGGTCCTGGGTCCTGGGTTCTGGTTCCTGGGTCCTGAGTCCTGGGTCCTGGGTCCTGGGTCCTGTGTCCTGTGTCCTGGGTCCTGGGTCCTGGTTCTTGGGTCCTGGGTCCTGGGTCCTGGGTCCTGGTTCCTGGGTCCTGGGTCCTGGGTCCTGGGTCCTGGGTCCTGGTTCTTGGGTCCTGTGTCCTGGGTCCTGTGTCCTGGGTCCTGTGTCCTGGGTCCTGTGTCCTGGTTCTTGGGTCCTGTGTCCTGGGTCCTGTGTCCTGGGTCCTGGTTCTTGGGTCCTGGGTCCTGGGTCCTGGGTCCTGTGTCCTGTGTCCTGTGTCCTGGGTCCTGGGTCCTGGGTCCTCAGCAGCGGGCCGGGTGCTCGATGCCCGGCGCTTGTTCATCTGTCCTCGTGTGTTGGAGTAGAAGTTCTGTTGGTTGATGAGACGATGAGGTGAAAGCTGAGGGAGGAACAGGAGGAACAAATGTTCTGTGGAAGAAGAAGAAGGAAGAGAAGTGAGGATTTAACCCTTGAGATGCTAACAGTTAGCTCTGTGGTGGATTGTTAGTCCAACGCATGCAAAGGAAGTGTCATTGAGTCTTCCCCCCTCATTTTCTCCATCTTGCTCTTATTTCTCCAGCTTTCATGGCTCAAACCCTCGTCTGTGTCCTCGTGAGCATCCTCGCTGCTTCCTCCAGCATCCTTCCTTCCCTCCTTCGTCTCCTTCTCTCGGCCTCTTCCCATCTCTCTGCTTTTTGTATATTTGGCGCTTCAGCGATTCAATTTCCGTGCCGGCGCTCCGCCTGTCCGTCAGCCAGGTTTTATCTTCCCATCTCCACATCGCTGCTCGCTTTTTATCGCACGCCGCCGCCCGCTGAGCGCCGCCGCCTCAGTGCTGCCTCAGTGCTGCCTCAGTGCTGCCTCGGTGCTGCCTCGGTGCTGCCTCGGTGCTGCCTCAGTGCTGCCTCAGTGCTGCCTCAGTGCTGCCTCGGTGCTGCCTCAGTGCTGCCTCAGTGCTGCCTCGGTGCTGCCTCAGTGCTGCCTCGGTGCTGCCTCAGTGCTGCCTCGGTGCTGCCTCAGTGTTGCTTTGGTACTGCCTCGGTGCTGCCTCAGTGCTGCTTTGGTGCTGCCTCGGTGCTGCCTCAGTGTTGCTTTGGTGCTGCCTCAGTGCTGCTTTGGTGCTGCCTCGGTGCTGCCTCAGTGCTGCTTTGGTGCTGCCTCAGTGCTGCTTTGGTGCTGCCTCGGTGCTGCCTCAGTGCTGCTTTGGTGCTGCCTCAGTGCTGCTTTGGTGCTGCCTCGGTGCTGCCAACGTGTTGGAGTGCAGAGTTCATCTTCTTTTGTGCGTTTAGATAATGTTTCACACAGCGAGACAGACGGGAGAGAAATGTGTGTATGAGTTAAATACACGTGTGTGTGTGTGTGTCTCTGTGTGTGTGTGTGTGTGTGTGTGTGGTATTGTTTGTGTGTGTACCAGACAGAGTGATTGTATGTATTTATAATTGGTGTTTGATTGTGTTCGTCTCCTTTCCTCTTTCCTTATCAGCCGGCTGGAAGTGAAGCTTTGGGTGAAAGCGGTTGTGTGTTCAGGTTGTGTGTTCGGGTTGTGTGTTCGGGTTGTGTGTTCGGGTTGTGTGTTCGGGTTGTGTGTTCGGGTTGTGTGTTCGGGTTGTGTGTTCAGGTTGTGTGTTCAGGTTGTGTGTTCAAGTTGTGTGTTCAAGTTGTGTTTTCGGGTTGTGTGTTCAGGTTGTGTGTTCAGGTTGTGTGTTCAGGTTGTGTGTTCAAGTTGTGTGTTCGGGTTGTGTGTTCAGGTTGTTTGAACCAATTGTATTTCAGCTCCATTGTTATCGTTAAAAGGACCAATGGGAGTGTGTCAAAGTGAAGAGTTGTGTGTCTTTGTGGCTTTACAGGTGTGTGTTGTTCCTTTCCTCTTTCCTCTCCTTCCTCGTCTCCTTAAAGGAAACAGTGAACTTGTTGTTTGAGTTGAGAGGCGTGCAGCTTCGTGTCTTTGAAGTCGAGCGTTAAACGCTCTTCAAAGCAGCGACGCTGCCGGCGGCTCGTCGTGTTCTCACCTGCTGTCATTCACCTGCGGCTGCGCTGCAGCGCTGCATGGTGTACGGGACATGAGAGGCTCACACGGGATTTAAATTACATTCTCTGCAAAACATCCTTTGAAAGTGAATTTTGGCCTGCTGACATGTTCGGGGAATTAAAACACAAAGCGTTTAATAAATGTGAGACGACTCATCTGCTGATTGAATTAAGATGTTTCCTCTGAACATTCACCTGCTGAACAGGTGACGACGTCGCTGAAAGGAAGCTGTCGGGGTGAACAAGTTGTGCTGTGCCTTCATGTCCACCACAGAGTCAGACACAGTGAAGAAACTGTTGGTTTCTTATTCATACGAGTCTGACGCTGAGAGAGCTGAACCTCTCCAGCAGCATCCATCATGGCCGACGCTGACGCTACACGTCTGATAGCTTGAACGGTGCAGCTCGTCTCTGCTTGTCCTCCTCTGTCCTCTTTCCTCCTCTTGTGTATATATATATATATATATATATATATATATATATATATATATATATATATATATAAATGTCTGTCAACATTTTCAAATCTAAAAGTTTAAGATGAAAAATAAAATATTGCGTCGAGACATGAGCTAAAGAGATGAAGAGCAGATCGAGTATCTGTGAGGATGAGAGAGGAAAGGAGAGGAAAGGAGAGGAGAGGAAAGGAGAGAAGAGGAGAGGAGAGGAGAGAAGAGGAAAGGAGAGAAGAGGAAAGGAGAGGAAAGGAGAGGAGAGGAAAGGAGAGGAGAGGAGAGGAAAGGAGAGAAGAGAAGAGGAGAGGAGAGGCGAGGAAAGGAGAGGAGAGGAGAGGAGAGGAGAGGAGAGGAAAGGAGAGGAGAGAAGAGGAGAGGAGAGGAGAGGCGAGGAAAGGAGAGAAGAGGAGAGGAGAGGAAAGGAGAGGAGAGGAAAGGAGAGGAGAGGAGAGGCGGTGCTGCCTTCATGTTCTCTTTGTTTCCATCAGTCAGCAGAACGGCTGAGAACTTGTGAAGTATTGATTATTGGGACTGTTTCAAACCCACATCTCCTCTCTCTCTCTCTCTCTCTCTCTCTCTCTCTCTCTCTCTCTCTCTCTCTCTCTCTCTGTGTTCTTGGCTGAAACACAATCTGAACGTCTGAATGTTCAAACGGAGGCAGCAAAGTGTCACAGAGCACTTTTTCATTTTGTTGATGCTGCAACTCTCCCCGGCTGCTCGGGCAACATTAATTGCTGTCCCCGGTTGTATTGATGGCCGATCCGATCCCACGGACCCGACCTCTGGCAGAACCAGGACCCAGAGGACACGACCCGCCGGGCCGGGGCCCCGTTAGCGTTTCCTCCTGCAGAGCAGATTATTCAGGTGCATTAGCTTAGCACGAGTTTATGAAAAGCTAGGCAGCTATTCCAGATGTGAGGACAGACGTCGAACCGCTATCGACACACGCAAACATGCAAAAGTTGTGTATTGCAACTCTGCTTTATAGAGCAACACATTGCCCCCTGCTGGAGGAAACTATGTTGCTTTATAGAGCAACACATTGCCTCCTGCTGGAGGAAACTATGTTGCTTTATAGAGCAACACATTGCCTCCTGCTGCAGGCTTAGTGTACCTCTTTAACTAAAGTTTCAGTCACGTGTGTGACCCCGCCCTCCTCGGCTTCTCTGACAGCAGTTGTTAGCATAGCTTAGCTTAGCGGGATGACAGCGTTCGCTAACTCTCACAGCGTTAGTGTTCATTCATGGTGCAGACGTGTGCTGAGGTCAGCAGTACGCACAGGAACAATGAGAACAGAGACAATGAGAACAGAAACAATGAGAACAGAGACAATGAGAACAGAGACAATGAGAACAGAGACAGTGAGAACAGAGACAATGAGAACAGAAACAATGAGAACAAGAACAATGAGAACAGAAACAATGAGAACAGAGACAATGAGAACAAGAACAATGAGAACAAGAACAATGAGAACAGAAACAATGAGAACAGAGACAATGAGAACAGAAACAATGAGAACAAGAACAATGAGAACAGAAACAATGAGAACAGAGACAATGAGAACAGAAACAATGAGAACAGAAACAATGAGAACAGAAACAATGAGAACAGAGACAATGAGAACAAGAACAATGAGAACAGAAACAATGAGAACAGAGACAATGAGAACAGAGACAATGAGAACAGAGACAATGAGAACAGAGACAATGAGAACAGAGACAGTGAGAACAGAGACAATGAGAACAAGAACAATGAGAACAGAGACAATGAGAACAGAAACAATGAGAACAAGAACAATGAGAACAGAAACAATGAGAACAGAGACAATGAGAACAGAAACAATGAGAACAGAGACAATGAGAACAGAAACAATGAGAACAGAGACAATGAGAACAGAGACAGTGAGAACAGAAACAATGAGAACAGAGACAATGAGAACAGAAACAATGAGAACAGAAACAATGAGAACAGAGACAATGAGAACAGAGACAATGAGAACAGAGACAATGAGAACAGAAACAATGAGAACAGAGACAATGAGAACAGAAACAATGAGAACAGAGACAATGAGAACAAGAACAATGAGCCATCAGCTGACGGCTTGATGAAGGAGATCGTTTATGAACTTCTGAAAGTGTAAACAAGCTGAATTCTTTGTCGGGCCGATCATAATCACAGGATGTCAGATAATGAAAGCAGGTAGATGAGGAACAGAGGAAGTGACTGAGTGAAGGAGGCGGAACGGAAATGATGGAAGACATTGTTTTAACTTCCACCTCGAGGAAACGGGAGAAACATTAGGAGAGTCAGATCTAAACTATCAGAACCAGCTGATCAACAGCTGATCAACAGCTGATTGATCGCGGGCATCAGTCTGAGCTGACGTTCAGACTGGAGCAAAACATCTATTTTAATAAAAGCATCTGCTCCCTTCCTGTTGTTTGATTCTGGCAACAACAAATCACAAATGAAAGGAGCCCGAGGTGATTCAGAGATAATGGATCCCGACCGCGACCAGATGAGTCTGGTCTAATCAGGTTTGTCCTGATAATCGAAGCTCTGTCGTGACGATGGAGACCAGCAGACATTTCTTCTCTTGCTAACAAACCTCATCCAGTCACCAGCGTCCTGTTCGCGCCGGTGAAGGCCGGCGGCGGCGGCGGCGGCGGCGGCGGCGGCGGCGGCGTGAGCGTGTTTTCAGGGAGACAACCGGCCGGCCTCTCCGGCTGTGCCAGTTTAATTATTGCTGTCATCTCGTAGCGAGCCGCGACACAACGGCTTGAGAAAAAGTAATTTCCTCTCTCTTCTAAACTGCAGCATGTGCTTTGGCAGGACCACCTCCTGACAAAGAGACATGGCGGGCTCATTTGCATATCTGCGAGACACACAAACACACGCGGGCAGACCGTACGCCCACAGTGACACAACGCACACACAAAGACAAACACAACACCTGCAGTGTTGGTCCTGGTGATGTGCTGGAATTGAAATTCACAGGCGTGAGCGAGCTACTGATCTCTAATCTGTTTCTCCGATTGAAAACTCCCTCCTACTATGCGAGTTATTTTTACCTCCAGCTTTAACTGCCATCACGCTGCATCAGTAACAGGATGAATAACACGCCGGAGGAGATTATGCACAGGTGGAATCAAGTGTTCAGTCCAGATTCATGATAATTGGCCTTGTATGAATATGATGTCGTGAAAATGTTAAAGCTCGTTGTTTTTTATGCGTATTAAGAGACTCAACTGCGAGTCACAACAGATGGAAATTACACTTTTTTTATTTAGAATAATTGTTATATAATCATAATTTCTTTCAGACCATCTTAGAGCTGCTTTTTGAAAAGTTATTAAACACAATATCTCTATGAATCCGTTCATGACGTGTTGACTCACAGCTTCTCACGGAGGATCTGCTGTGTGGTTTAAAACAAAGGTCCATCAGCGCCGCTGACCTCACAGTCGGTGGTCATGTGGTCATGTGACAGCGAGCAGCCGTGTGCTCATTAAACTATGAAGATCTAGGTTTGGAACAGACAGTCTTATGGAGAGTTAAGTTCTCCTCAAGACGTTCCTTCTTCATTCCTGACATTCGGCTCCACCAAGCAGCTGTCAATCAAGAGGCTCCTCCTTAAAGCATGAAATACCTTATAAACCCAAATCTATTAGAAAAATAACAACAACACTTATGCGACTCACATCAGTGTGTTAAATAATGTCAGAAACCATCTTGTTTGAACTTTTTGTTCT
>NW_027176142.1:355473-359981 GCF_023055335.1 Clinocottus analis
TCAGGAAGCTTGTTCTGCAGAGCGTCTGCTCCACTAGACTTCTCTGTTTTAAAGTGTTCCTCGTGTGTTCACATGAAGAACAAAGAGAAGATCCTGAGAGGATCATGGGACATGGAGGACATGGAGCTCCATCTGGTTGGAGGGCTTTACTTCCTGTGGATAACAGACTTCATGAAATAGACTTCATCATGGTCATCAGGGTTTTTTATGCCGTAAACTGCACAACTCACTTATGAAGGTACTTATGAAGTACCTATGAAGTACTTATGAAGTACCTATGAAGTACCTATGAAGTACTTATGAAGTACCTATGAAGTACCTATGAAGTACTTATGAAGTACCTATGAAGTACCTATGAAGTACTTATGAAGTACCTATGAAGTACCTATGAAGTACCTATGAAGTACTTATGAAGTACCTATGAAGTACCTATGAAGTACCTATGAAGGTACTTATGAAGTACCTATGAAGTACCTATGAAGGTACTTATGAAGTACTTATGAAGTACCTATGAAGTACCTATGAAGTACTTATGAAGTACTTATGAAGTACCTATGAAGTACCTATGAAGTACCTATGAAGAACCTATAAAGTACCTATGAAGTACTTATGAAGTACCTATGAAGGTACTTATGAAGTACCTATGAAGTACCTATGAAGGTACTTATGAAGTACTTATGAAGTACCTATGAAGGTACTTATGAAGTACCTATGAAGAACCTATGAAGTACCTATGAAGGTACTTATGAAGTACCTATGAAGTACCTATGAGGTACTTATGAAGAACCTATGAAGTACCTATGAAGTACCTATGAAGTACTTATGAGGTACTTATGAGGTACCTATGAAGTACTTATGAGGTACCTATGAAGTACCTATGAAGAACCTATGAGGTACCTATGAAGTACCTATGAGGTACCTATGAAGTACCTATGAAGTACCTATGAAGTACTTATGAAGTACCTATGAAGTACTTATGAGGTACTTATGAGGTACCTATGAAGTACTTATGAGGTACCTATGAAGTACCTATGAAGAACCTATGAAGTACTTATGAGGTACCTATGAGGTACCTATGAAGAACCTATGAGGTACCTATGAAGAACCTATGAGGTACCTATGAAGAACCTATGAGGTACCTATGAAGAACCTATGAGGTACCTATGAGGTACCTATGAGGTACCTATGAAGAACCTATGAGGTACCTATGAAGAACCTATGAAGAACCTATGAGGTACCTATGAAGAACCTATGAGGTACCTATGAAGTACCTATGAAGAACCTATGAGGAACCTATGAGGTACCTATGAGGTACCTATGAAGTACCTATGAGGTACCTATGAAGAACCTATGAAGTACCTATGAAGAACCTATGAGGTACCTATGAAGAACCTATGAGGTACCTATGAAGTACCTATGAGGTACCTATGAAGAACCTATGAGGTACCTATGAGGTACCTATGAAGAACCTATGAGGTACCTATGAAGAACCTATGAGGTACCTATGAGGTACCTATGAAGAACCTATGAGGTACCTATGAAGTACCTATGAGGTACCTATGAGGTACCTATGAAGAACCTATGAGGTACCTATGAAGAACCTATGAGGTACCTATGAGGTACCTATGAAGAACCTATGAGGTACCTATGAAGAACCTATGAAGAACCTATGAAGAACCTTCTCGTAGTGCGTGCATGACAGCCTCCCTCTGAGCAGAGCGTGTGATGTGATGTTAGAAACGTTGCTGCTCTGCGATCAACGAGAGACTGAAACAGTTTGTGAGACGAGAAGATGACGAGACACAGATGAACCCAACATGAACGGGTTATTAATGTATTCATCTGCACATCCAGGGTCTACTGCAGTGTGTGTGTGTGTGTGTGTAGTAACATGTGATGCAGGGTCTACTGCAGTGTGTGTGTGTGTGTGTGTGTGTAGTAACATGTGATGCAGGGTCTACTGCAGTGTGTGTGTGTGTGTGTGTGTGTAGTAACATGTGATGCAGGGTCTACTGCAGTGTGTGTGTGTGTGTGTGTGTGTAGTAACATGTGATGCAGGGTCTACTGCAGTGTGTGTGTGTGTGTGTGTGTGTGTGTAGTAACATGTGATGCAGGGTCTACTGCAGTGTGTGTGTGTGTGTGTGTGTGTGTGTGTGTGTGTGTGTGTGTGTGTGTGTGTGTGTGTGTGTGTAGTCGTAGTATTTGGAAAGCCTCTAACATACTTTGTCCGAGCTGAAGCCGTCCGTCCTCAAACGTATTGATTCTGAAACATGAACCGCAGGTTCTTCTGGTATTATTTGGCTGTAATTTTCCGACTCAAAAACATCATTTTAAGCGTCTCCCTGGGAGTTCCACGCTCGGTCCTGCAGACTTGGGAAAATGCATTTTGTTAATCACATCAGCACACACACCCCCAAACCCAGCCGCTCGCACGGTTCTGCTCAAATCCATTTGAGCAGCTTTAATTTTTAGAGTGCAGCTTTGTAGAGTGTGTGTGTGTGTGTGTGTGTGTGTGTGTGTGTGTGTGTGTGTGTGTGTGTGTGTTCTCCTGCCTTGCCTCACGGTGCACACAGAGCAGAGTTTGTGAAAGTAGGAGGAGCAACAGGAGAAACTTGAGAGTTTAAAAATGAAATGTGATGCTAAGTCGCCTTCATGACTCTGCTGCTGAACGACTTCTGAAGTCTGTGGAACGAGGGTTGTGTGTGTGTGTGTGTGTGTGTGTGTGTGTGTGTGTGTGTGTGTGTGTGTGTGTGTTGTGTGTGTGTTGTGTGTGTTGTGTGTGTGTGTGTGTGTATGTATGTGTGTGTTGTGTGTGTGTGTGTGTTGTGTGTGTTGTGTGTGTATGTGTGTGTTGTGTGTATGTGTGCTGTGTGTGTGTGTGTGTGTGTGTGTGTGTGTTGTGTGTGTGTGTGTGTGTGTGTGAGTGTGTGTGTGTGTGTGTGTGTGTGTGTGTGTGTGTGTGTGAGTGTGTGTTGTCTCTGCAGCTCTTTGAGACATTACAGATTGAGGTTCTGCTGTCATGGACCATCAGGATGGACCTTCACTGCGTGAGCTGCTTCCTCTCTGCGTCCTCCTCTCATCTCCTTTCCTTCTGTTTCATAACCTGCTTCATTCTCCTCGTCATCTTTATTTCCTCCTCCGCGCTGTAACGCTTAACGCTTACAGAGCAGCAAGACGTCCTGCATGTGTGTTGTTTGGATGGTGCTTTGTTTTATAGATAACCAGAACAGTTCATTAAAAATACATGAAAACACATTTTCAATCAATTAATTGTCGAACCCATTTTTTAAGCTTTGCTAATGTCAGGAAACTATTTCCAATCAGCGAATCAAGACAATAACTGAGAGATTAATGGATGATGAAGCGAGGCTTCAGGCTGACGGAGAACACGTGGAGATCAATCAATAATCAATAATCAATCTCTAGATTTACAGTTTGAAGTCAGAACAGATGCTGATCCTCAGTTTGAGCTCATGAGAATCACAAAGTGCTTTTCTTCATTTTCAACAGAAAGTAAATAGAAAATGTTCAACTACAGACCCTCATGAAGAAGTCACTACATATATATATATATATATATATGTATATATATATATATATATATATATATATATATATATATATATATATATATATATATATATTCATCACTGTGTGTGTGTGTTTGTGGCAAATTATGTCGCACCCATTAATTTTTCATCGCATTAAATGAAACATTATTTAGCTGCTTTGACTGTTTTTGGTGCTTTTTACATGCATGTATGATTATGAATATGAGTGTGTGTGTGTGTGTGTGTGTGTGTCTGTGTCTATACAGCTCTGATGGTGGCATTTCAAAAATTGCCTTTTAATGCAGAACATGGTGAATAGATGGTAATTATCACCAGCTGTGCTAAAAATACCACGTGCACCCTGTCGGGTGAAACCTCCTCCGTCGCTATTCGGGGTTTATTATAAAATGTTTGCGTGTTTTTTTTGCCACTGGATACACATTTGGCTGGCAGCGCTTTGATAGGAATTTCCTTATCTCTCCTTTCCAGAGCGCTGCTGCATCCATGTGAAATTGGCTCGGTAATCTTCTGCGATTTTCCTCCCTTGCTCTTTTAGCCGCTCCGCTCATGTCGTGTAAATAGGAAAGCAGAGAGCAGCCTCTCATGCCCTCTGCAGCCAATGAAATGCTTCCATGGAGGTTGGAGACAAACAGCCGATTGCCACTGATGTTGACTGAAAGTGTCTGCTGAGCTTTGGGAGGCAAAGCTTCATCTTTCCCTTTTGTCCTCCTGGTGAGTCGAGGGCTTCAGCACCAGGCCAGAGGAGGCCGATGGGGGTTCATTTGCTTTTCTTATCACTGGGGAGAGATGTTGGACCTGAGTGTGTCCTCGCCGTCCTGCGACGCGCATCATCGGTGGTGTGAAGATGGATTTTTAAGCCATTTCATGGAGAGTTGGCCTTCAGTTGCAACGTGTGTTGCACAAACACTCAGCACATGGTCATCTCCAGACAGGAAG
>NW_027176142.1:360081-362581 GCF_023055335.1 Clinocottus analis
ATCTCCACGCTGGCGGACGTGCAGGAGAACGTGATGGAGTACCTCCACGTGCTGAGGCCGTCCCAAGGTGATCGACCGGGAGCACGACACGGTGTGGACGGAGGCCTACATCGACACCACAGTGAGTTTCATGCATCCCATGCGCTGGTTTTCCACTCCCCACAGCCGGCACTCACCACACTGGGTGAGGACCCACAATGCTCTTTGATCGATCCAAAGATTTCACTTTATTCTTCTAAGAAAACAAACTCCATAATGTAGGTAAAAAGTTTCATTATTATCTTCAGAGACGACTTTTTTTAATCCGAAGGAGAAGAGTAGGGATGAAATGCAAGCGGAGACCTGACGCTGTGTTTTCCTCCGCCTCAGGACTGAAACCTGTGAAAGTGTGTGTGAGCAGCAGATGGATCCATTAAGTCAATGTGTGTTGTGTGTGTGTGTGTTTGGGAGTTGTGTAGCATGAGTCGAACACACTGTGGCACATTGGTGAGTCGGTCTGTGATCTCAACCTCACAGACCGGACTATTGTACTCTAATATCGCCGCAAGCTCATGAAATCAAATCTTTGCTGAATTCTCTTGACATGCTTTATAGTTCTGTGGCACAGACATCATCATCATCATCATCATCATCATCATCATCATCATCATCATCCCTAAAAACCACCCCAACAGATTACACCGTTATAAGATACATATCCTCTTTTCATCCTTTACATACACACAATAACCTGGACTTTTCATGCATGCACAATGCTTCTCTTTTCTTGGTATTTGTGCTCGGCCATGAAGAGTAAATAGTCGACGTTTTGTCTTCTACTATTTTTTTTGAATAGCTCATGAGAGAGCGCTTCAAAACTGGAAGGAGACAAAGGGAAGTTCCCTCCAGCAGAAAACACACCGGCCATCAACACTTTCTCTCTGCGATCCTCTTCGTATTCCCTTTTCCTTTCCTCTGCTTCTTCCTTCTCTTTGCCCTCATTACCTCATCATGTTTCACTGAGTCAACAGCAGCAGCTTCAGTGTTTCCTCTGCTGGGACCCTCCAGGACATGAAGCTCTCCTCTCTTGACACAGTCACTGTTTTAAAGTTGCAGTCAAAGTCACTTTCGGTGGATTTTCAGGCGCCCTCAGATGCCGGCGCTCCGTTCAGAGGAAACGCTCTGAAAGGCGTTCCAACACTTATTGACCCTTTCTCTCCTCCCTCCTCCTCAATCTGCTCTCTTTAGCTCCCCCAAGCACAAAAGGTAAAAACATGAAACCTGACTGAGGTCATCGCTGTATTGTGCTGTGTTGAGGTGTGTTTTTCCTGTGCATCTCATGTGCATGAGCGTTTTTGGTTTTCTGGTCTCTGCGACATGACCGCTGTGATTTAACCACATGGCATTTTCCTGTGCGTCAGTGTCGTACGTCGCTCCTCAACTTCCTGGTTCAAACCATTGTGGTTTGTCAAAAGGTCCAGTCGCTCTCCTCTGCACGTCTGATGGAGCACACGTCTGCACACGCTCTCCATCATCCATCATGAGTGGCGCTGTGTTGGCTGTGCTTTGTGTCGGGCTGGCGGTGTGGACTGTGTGTACATGTGAGGCTGTGTTTTTTGCTCTTTGTGACTTTGGTGTGAAAAAACAAGATTGCCTGTGTTATTTGTCTTGGTAGAATTCCCCAGAAAAAGCTTTTTTGTCATCTTGTGGGTGCAAATCCAATAGCCTATAATGGACTGGTGGGATGATATGTTTCTGCTGCCTTTTTTGTTATTCTCAGTGTTTTATTTTTCCAGTGTTTTTGTGAATCATATGTGCGTTGAGATAAGCAGCTCTATAATCATAACAATGACGCTGGAAACAGAGCGGAGCCGTCCATCAGACAGCCGTCTGACACTCTGTTGGTGTGCTGCTTTCGAGCTTATTGACGTCCAAGCCGCTCAGCAGAAAACAGAAATAGATATCATATTGTCAGAGATGATAATTGGGATTAGCGAGGAATCTGAACTGCTTCTTTGCACATAATCACCCAGCAGCTCTGACCTCGCTGCACATCAGTCCTCTGAGAGCTAAGTGATGAGCGGCTGGATTCATGTTCCTGGGCTGATGCGTCTTTCCACTTGTACCGTCCATCCTGCCTTCTTCCTCTGTGCTCCATCCCTCTCAGTGCGACCCAGTAGTTCTTCCTCTTTCTCCTCTTTCTTCCTCTCCAGCTCTTCTCCCCTCTGCTCCTGTTCTCTCCATCGTCTCACCAGCTTCATCCATCATTCTCTGCCTCATTTTGGCTTTGTTTCCCTCTCTGGGATGAAACTGCCACCGGAGCACAGGGATGATGGGGAGAGACACATGGAGTGAAGGAGATAGTGAAGGACGAGTGTAGGAAGGGCGAGAGAGAGAACGTGAGATATCTGAAGACCTTTAAGGATGTGAGGGAGGATGCAGGGATGAGGAAAAGGGCTCAAAGTTCAAGATGGATCATGTCGGATTGGTTTCACCTGAAAGGATGAAGACACATGAGAAT
>NW_027176142.1:367581-390081 GCF_023055335.1 Clinocottus analis
CGCTGCGTGCAGTGTGTGTGTGTGTGTGTGTGTGTGTGTGTGTGTGTGTGTGTGTGTGTGTGTGTTGGTGCGTGGTGGTATGTAGATGAGTGTGTTCCAGGCCTCCGCTGCATGTGAATACAGAGAGATACAGCTTCTGAATGGCTGTGATTAACCCTATTGTACTCACTCTCTCCTCTCACAGGAGGAGGAGGAGGAGGGAGGGAGGGAGGGAGGGAGGGAGAGAGAGAGAGAGAGAGAGAGAGAGAGAGAGAGAGAGAGAGAGAGAGAGAGAGAGAGAGAGAGAGAGAGAGAGAGAGAGAGAGAGAGAGAGAGAGACAGACAGACAGACAGACAGACAGACAGACAGACAGACAGACGAGCACAGGGAACCAGCTGAACGTGAGAAAAGCAGCAGGGTGATATGGAGGATATGAAGAGAAGAGCCAGATGTTTTAATTGCAGTATAATTAAAGATGTTAATAAACATTTAACATCTAATGAGGGGACAAACAGAAGGATAGTGAGCAGTCATGAACCTCATAGTCTGGCCTCCATAACTCACAGCGTCAGTCAGAGGAGACGATGTGCTGTTAGATTTATGAACACTAAAACACATAAAGGACGTTTGGTCATTTCTCTTGAAGGAAAATTGCTTAATATGAAAAAGATAAGTTATCTTTGCAGGTTCTGCGCTTTAATAATGAGTTGATGAAAGGAATAGTTTGACATGTCAGGTAATTCATTTATTGTAGTTATTTTTGTAGTGATCTCATGTGTCTGTAAGTCTGAAGCTCCCACCAAGAGTCAGTACATCTCTTGTGTAGCTACTGAAACACTACAACTTGTTGTTTTCGTCCTTTCAAAGTGCTGAGAGGTGGAATATTTCCTCCTGTTCACAATCTTTCTGCTTAGCTAAACAAACTGTCTCCTTTCCTGAAACAAAATACATTATGTATGTACATTATCGTTTATTTGCTGCTTTCAGCTTCTTAAATGATGCTTTCATCTTGTTTGTGTTGTTTATGTGCAGTATGGAGACGGCAAGAAGCGAAGGAAGCCAAACTACAGCAGTGTGGATCTGTCCGAGGTGGAATGGGAGGATAAGGAGGACACAGTGAGCTTGTGAAGCTGCATGAAGCATCATGTCAGGAAGTCTCTCAATGCAAACGATGTGTAAGACGTGCTCTGTACTTTGTGCCGCTAGCTGAGAAACGCCATGGTCAACAGGAAGACAGGGACCTTCTCCATCGAGGTGAAGAAGAGTGTTGACAAAGGGGTGAGGAAAAACAAACACAAACAAACACACAAACAGAAGCTCTTTGCTGATGGAGAGGGAGAAACACTCAGCGGGGAGAATCCTCTCTGCAGGGAGTCACAGCCATGTGCAGCAGCGACTGAGGATGCTGCCTCCAATGTTTGCTCTGCACCACGAGTGTGTGTGTCTGTGAGTGTGTGTCTGTGAGTGAGTGTGTCTGTGTGTGAGTGTGTGTGTGAGTGTGTGTGTGAGTGTAAGCCCGTTATCTCCACCAAGCACATGCTGCTGAGCACGAGAGAGACAGCAGCCGGATGATTCTCTTTTACTACTTTCCTATGAGAGGTGTGTGTGTGTGTGTGTGTGTGTGTGTGTGTGTGTGTGTGTGTGTGTGTGTGTGTGTGTGTGTGTGTGTGTGTGTGTGTGTGTGTGTGTGTGTGTGTGTGTGTGTGTGTGTGTGTGTGTGTGTACACTTTGCATTTTCAAAGCTTAGAAGAGAGCATTATACATTAGCCTGATTAAGCATTCAATATGTTAATACACACACACACACACACACACACACACACTCAAATGGACACAAATGCACATCCTTATCTGTAGCACACATCCATCTGTGACGTCATGTGACCGCAGCATGTGACCCGTTCACCACTAGATGGAGCCAGACTGCAGGAAATCAAGCTGCTGTGACTTTACTGCAGCAACACAACATGAACACATCTCTTCTGTTGACGCTGCTGCAGCAACACAACATGAACACATCTCTTCTGTTGACGCTGCTGCAGCAACACAACATGAACACATCTCTTCTGTTGACGCTGCTGCAGCAACACAACATGAACACATCTCTTCTGTTGACGCTGCTGCAGCAACACAACATGAACACATCTCTTCTGTTGACGCTGCTGCAGCAACACAACATGAACACATCTCTTCTGTTGACGCTGCTGCAGCAACACAACATGAACACATCTCTTCTGTTGACACAGTTGCAGTAACACAACATTAACACACAGTTGCAGCAACACAACATGAACACATCTCTTCTGTTGACGCTGCTGCTGCAACACAACATGAACACATCTCTTCTGTTGACGCTGCTGCAGCAACACAACATGAACACATCTCTTCTGTTGACGCTGCTGCAGCAACACAACATGAACACATCTCTTCTGTTGACGCTGCTGCAGCAACACAACATGAACACATCTCTTCTGTTGACGCTGCTGCAGCAACACAACATGAACACATCTCTTCTGTTGACGCTGCTGCAGCAACACAACATGAACACATCTCTTCTGTTGACGCTGCTGCGGCAACACAACATGAACACATCTCTGCTGTTGACACAGTTGCAGTAACACAACATTAACACACAGTTGCAGCAACACAACATGAACACATCTCTTCTGTTTCAGAAACGTGTCCTCGTGTTGCATAACGATTACTACTACACTGACATCAAGGGAACTCCTTTCAGGTAAGAAACAATGAATGAAGTTTAGATTTAATAAATAAGTATTGACTGAACACTTATTCATTAGTATTCATGAATACTAATGAATAAGTGTTCAGTGTTTCTTTGCACCAACTAGAACTGCTGAGTTGTCTTTGAGAAACACTCTGTTGTTTCCAGTCTCGGGGTCGCTCTCTCCAGAGGTCATGGGAAGTATTTCTTCAGAGGGAACGTCACAGTGGAGGAAGGTAGGAAATCCCCCATTTTGCTTCTGCTGCACTCACTTTGACTCGTTTGTTTCCAGCATCTTTTGTGTGTATGTTGTGTATGTTGTGCTCTCTCTTGTGCTCTTTGTGTATCTCACGCTCAGCTAACTGCTTTTCTGAGCCGCAGTGGTGGAAGTTACCACATTACAAGTAAACGCTTGTAAAGCAAATTACACTCAACATGCTGGACTTGTTAGAGACATCTATACCGTTTATTTTATATGATTTTATAATCATAATTGGTAATTGGTGCCAGTAGTATATAGTGTATAGGATTGCGCGTGCACGATTGTTGGTTAATTTAATTAAAGCTATAAATCCCTTTGAGAGTCAGTTTATTTTAAATGCTTATAAAGCTTATTTATTTTCATTATGTTACCATGTTTTAAAAAAATGGTTCCAGATTTAAATGACCTCACGGAGGAGTTTTAGGAGTTGAAGCATCAACTCTGACTTATTAAAGCTTAAGTGGACTTTTTCACCAAATGGATGGATCCACTTTAACATTATGAAAGTATTGCAGGAGAAAGTACAGAGTGACCTTTCAGACCTTTGTGTTATTATATTATTGTTATTACTGACGGAAGTAAGAAGTAGAGTTAGCTTCAGTACTTTATTCTGTTGGCTTTAACTAGCAGAAATGCTTCATATTTTATAAGCTATTCATATGGTTTTAATCTTTAAAGTAACTGAAGTTTAGAAATACTGTAAAAACATAAAGGTAAAGCGTATAATAGATAGAAATGTGTTATGTTAGTAATAACACACACTTCCAATATTAATGTAGTGATAATTAACTTTAAAGCCACATTCAGAGAGAAAGTTAAATATTGATTTAGTGGCTGCTGCTGTCTCCATGTCTTCACAGTGTGTGTGTGTGTGTGTGTGTGTGTGTGTGTGTGTGTGTGTGTGTGTGTGTGTGTGTGTGTGTGTGTGTGTGTGTGTGTTCTCTCAACATGTCCATCACGCTGTGAGCATGACTTGGCTTTTCCTGATCTAATCAGACCTTTCACATCCATTCAAAAAACACATTTATCAACCCTGGTGTGTGTGTTTGGGAGTGTGTGTGTGTGTGTGTGTGTGTGTGTGTGTGTGTGTGTGTGTGTGTGTATACACAGACTTCTATGCTATGAGTTTGTCTTGTATTTGTATATTATACATAAGATATGAGTTATATAGTTCTTGTTTTGTCCCAGGACTTCATGACTTGGAGCATCCTGATGTCGCGCTGGCAGATGAATGGTGAGAGTTGGTCATCGATGCTGTTTATGTTTTAGTTCTGACGATAACGTCCACATCCTGACTGGACTGTATCCTGAACACACGATGTACTTGTTGAATCAAAGAGATCGACAACCTAACTGCAATATAATAGTTCTATGAAAGCTTTGTCATGTGCAGGACTGAGTTGATGGTTTGTGGTCACCAGGATGAGGAATAGTAACTGTAATGGATGCATGTCAGGGGAAAACCTTCTTATATTCTTATACTTCACATTTTATTCATCATAGATGTCTTGCAAAACAAAATGAACTGAAAGTTAATGTCTAGTCTACAGCTGTTGCCTTTCTGTCTCAGTTGTCGTTGTCGGTTGGTGTGACTTTCAGGACGTACTGCAACACAGACGAGCAGCCGGAGCATCGCCTCTTCTCCCAGATCGAGGCCATCAAGATCTACCTCAGTGGTCACGAGCCGAGCCTGCAATGTGAGTACAACTCTTCTACTGACCCTCCATGCCTCTTTCTGCTCGTGGGACCTGGTGTAGCTCCTGTCTCGTGGCTGGTTGCTGATGCGATGGTGGTGTGTGTCTGTCAGGTGACAAGGAGCTGGTCCAGGAGGTTCTGTTTGACGCGGTGGTGACGGCGCCGCTGGAGGCGTACTGGACGAGCCTGGTGCTCAACAAGTCTGAGTGTGTGACGCTTTCCATGAGCTTATTCTGCGAGAACGCAACACAAACTGAGTCAAAGACCAATTCTCTGAAACAGCTACAGACATTTTCAGAAATACAATTTTATTCATAATGATAATAATATTTGACCTCAAGCTCTTGTAAAAGCCTCTTTTCTGTTGTACTGACGCAGGTGTAAAATGCAGGTTGTGCTTTCCTTGTTGCACACAGGAACTCTGATAAAGGGGTGGAGATTGCATACCTGGGCACCAGAACCGGGCTGTCCAGGATCAACCTGTTTGTGGTGCCGGACGAGCTCACCAACCAGTAAGTCTGCCGAGTGCGTCCGGTCCGTCTGCACATGGAGACGCTGCTTCCTCCGTGATCCTGTATCTTCATGGTCTCTGTCTCTGTCTGCTCCAAGAGACTTCCTGACAGCTGAAGACAAAGAGGGCGTGTTCAACGCCGACCACTTCCCGCTGTGGTACAAGAGAGCCGCAGAACAAGTTCCTGGTACCTTCGTCTACTCTCTGCCTTTCAACTCAGGTTCGTTGTACATTTGACCTTCCAGAAGATGATGAATCAATTCTCCCACGCAGTGAAAATGCTTTTGGGCCGAGTCAGTTATTACTTTTAAAAGTGACGAGGTCGCTCTAATGGAGCTGAAGTCCCTGTGATTATAGTCGTACTCACAGGATTAATGAGAGCTTTTTCACATTTCCTTCATCCCCTTGTTTCCTCTTTCAGTATGTGGTAGTTTTCTCTCGCCGTGCGTCTCTTCCTCCTTTTCCTCCTCTTCCTCCTCTTCCTCTCTTATTCATTCCGGGCCGTGTTCTTGTGGACAGGACTGATTGCTGTGGGTTGAAATAAGATCTGTTAGGAGGAGGTTCAACCCTTTCCATTGTGACTCGGCCAGAACACACTTATCGACACACACTTACAGACACACAGACACACACACACACACACACACCCACACAAGCACCTCACGCAGTTTAACTCCGTCTCCACAAAATGGTTTCTCTTCGAAGGCAGAATGTTCTCATGTGTCCTGGACCTCAGGCTTTCCATTAGAGCAACACAAGTCGTCTGAAAGCCTCGTATTGACTCGCTGGACTTGGATGCACTCGTCCTCTCAGGACGGGCAGTTAGCTGTAGCCATGAAATACACTCTGCGGTATTTATGTTCTGTTTTCCTCTCTTTAATCACCGTGTGGTCAGTTCAGAGCTAATGTGGAATTATGACATGTAACATGAACTCTGTGCTGATGTGTTTTTTTATGTGTGTGGCTTAGGATCAGAAAACAAAAGTGTTGTGCTGGCCAGCACCGCCATTCAGCTTCTGGACGAGAGGAAGTCACCCATCGCTGCTGGTGAGTGAGGCTCTCACACACTTCCACTCTCACAGAGCTGCAGATTCTCTTCTTCACTGCTCTGCAGGCGGTGCGCTCCCTTCTGGTTGTCTGACACTTCTTCTTTTCCTCTGAGTCGCATCACTCGCTGCTTCATGTCCTGACTGCTGTCCGTGTGCTGGAAGGTGCATGGAGATGTTTGAGCCTGAAGAATGTTCAGGCTTCCGTTTATTAATAGAGAGCACTTCCATAAACGCCTCCTGTGCATTCGTTGTTTTGGCACTTTGCTTATTTAAGGCTGGTTGTGGCCTCGAGGGTTTCAACATGGCCTCGCTTCACGTCCCAGTGACTCCACCTAGTACATCCTGCTGACTCCACCTGGTACGTCCCAGTGACTCCACCTAGTACATCCTGCTGACTCCACATAGTACGTCCTGGTGACTCCACCTAGTACGTCCTGGTGACTCCACCTAGTACATCCTGCTGACTCCACCTAGTACGTCCTGCTGACTCCACCTGGTACGTCCCAGTGACTCCACCTAGTACATCCTGCTGACTCCACCTAGTACGTCCTGGTGACTCCACCTAGTACGTCCTGGTGACTCCACCTAGTACATCCTGCTGACTCCACCTAGTACGTCCTGCTGACTCCACCTGGTACGTCCTAGTGACTCCACCTAGTACATCCTGCTGACTCCACCTGGTACGCCCCGGCGACCCCACCTGGTACGCCCCGGCGACTCCACCTGGTACGCCCCGGCGACTCCACCTGGCACGCCCCCGGCGACTCCACCTGGTACGCCCCGGCGACTCCACCTGGTACGCCCCGGCGACTCCACCTGGTGCGCCCTGGTGACTCCACCTGGTGCGCCCTGGTGACTCCACCTGGTGCGCCCTGGTGACTCCACCTGGTGCGTCCTGGTGACTCCACCTGGTACGCCCTGGTGACTCCACCTAGTACATCCTGCTGACTCCACCTGGTACGTCCCAGTGACTCCACCTAGTACATCCTGCTGACTCCACCTGGTACGCCCCGGCGACTCCACCTGGTACGCCCCGGCGACTCCACCTGGTACGCCCCGGCGACTCCACCTGGCACGCCCCGGCGACTCCACCTGGCACGCCCTGGTGACTCCACCTGGTACGCCCTGGTGACTCCACCTGGTACGTCCTGGTGACTCCACCTAGTACGTCCTGCTGACTCCACCTGCTATGCCCTGCTGACTCCACCTAGTACGTCCTGCTGACTCCACCTAGTACGTCCTGCTGACTCCACCTGCTATGCCCTGCTGACTCCACCTGGTACGTCCCGGTGACTCCACCTGGTACGTCCCGGTGACTCCACGTTGTCATCAACTTAGTTACGGAGGAAGAAGCTGCAGATGAAATGGAAGTAGGGAGACATTTGGAGGTTGATGAACAGTAGTTGTGGGTTTATCGTTAGGAAAGTTGTGACGTGACATAATTCATCACTCGAAGGCGCAAGAGGACGTTCTGGTTTGTGTGTTACTGTTGTAACCCGTGTGCTATGAGCAGAGCAAGAAGCTCCTCCAATCACAAGCACACATTCGTCCACTGAAGATTTGCATAAGCATGGCCGGCCAATCAGGACACGCTGATAACACGATGACACGATGACATGATGACATGATGACACGATGACACGATGACACGATGACACGATGACACGATGACATGATAACACGATGACACGATGACATGATGACATGATGACATGATGACATGATGACATGATAACACGATGACATGATGACACGATGACATGATGACATGATGACATGATGACATGATGACATGATAACACGATGACATGATGACATGATGACATGATGACATGATGACATGATAACACGATGACATGATGACACGATGACATGATGACATGATGACATGATAACACGATGACATGATGACATGATAACACGATGACACGATGACACGATAACACGATGACATGATGACATGATGACATGATGACATGATAACACGATGACACGATGACACGATGACACGATGACATGATAACACGATGACATGATGACACGATGACACGATGACACGATAACATGATAACATGATAACATGATAAAATGATCTTCCATCTTCCATCCTGCTCGCGCTGCCGTGAGCGGAGAAGCTGCAGGAACTCGCTGGTTTCTTCACACAAAGATCTGCAACCTGTTGCCCTTTATTAGCTCCTTCCAGAGTAAAGTAGCCCAGCAGGTGTTTATACGTCTGTATGAAGTACACACTGAGTGTCAAATCAAATAGAAAGTTCATCTGAATATCACAACAAAATTACTTATGAAGTATAAAAAATGCATACTCTAATAATATGACTGTTACATGTTAATACAGTACTTTATTTTATAAAAATGAATTGAACTGAATTGTCGTTGAGGTGTGAAGTCGAATCAAAACAGTTCTGATGTTCTTCTCCCCTGAAGAGATGCGATAGTGAGCATCCTGGTTATGGAAACACTGGTTTCAGCTCCTCTGTTTGCATCGTTGGACAGAACATGAATTTATAAGAATCATATGAGTCTCGTAGTGGCGCTTCACGTCGCCTCTTCTCCTAAACGCTCTCTGAACTTAAGAGACCTGCCGGCTGTGAACTGTTCATCTGCTCTGGTCTGACCGTGTGGAACAGCTCCTCTGTGTGGAGTCGTGTTTGTATCGGAACGTGTGATTGGCCGAGTCGCATCATGTGAGATGATGTACATGCGTGTAATTGGTCGGTGTTTCCTGGACCTGCATCTTTATAACTTGGCCCCACAGCAGACACTGCAGGGAGGACGCATCTGAGCTGCAGAGCTGCAGGAACCCGGTTGCTGCATCTCAGGCTCGTGATGCTCTCTCTCTCTCTCTCTCTCTCTCTCTCCTGAGGGCGAGCGAGCAGCAGCTCGGTGGCTGAGCTGTGATTTTGACTTCATCATTTGACATCGGAGCAGAATGTTACGCGTAGAAGTAAAGTAGAAGTAAAGTAATACTTCAATGCATACTGAACAGGTGGGTACACATATTTAATAAATAACAAGTAAGCAATTAATTTGTTCGCAAACTCAACACAATTATACTTGAAGGAAGGCGACTCCAGTGTCATATATTTATATTTTGACTCGCTGTGTGCATTTTGTAAGACCAGTTTTCTCCATTTATTTTACATTGATGCTTCAGCAACCCAGTAAAATGCTCTATTAAAATACAAAGTACAGTCTGAGAAGTATTGCAATCCTTCCTCAACATACGTGCCAGATAACAATGAGGAGCACGTACTTTGCCTTTTTAAAAATGGCTTCTTCTCATAATTAAATTCTCCCGTCAGCTGAGGAGAAGAGATCACAGAGCTCTGAAGAAACACTGAAGGACGTGAAACCTTTTGGAAACGCAGATCAAATAAGAGAAGAAATAAAAGGGCAGAGAAAAAGAATTAGTTCATGGTGCCTGAATGCGTTGACATGAAAGCAGTGCATTGTGGGTATTCTTGGCCTGGGGGAAACCACTGGAGCAGAAGGACAGAGATGGGAGAGTCTGTGCAGTGCCACAACGCACACGCACACGCACGCACACACACACACACACACACACGCGCACACACACACACTCTCACACTCACACACACACACACAGCGAGGCGCGTGCGGCCCACTGACTCGGTCTCGGTTGTTCTGGGATGATTTATTCTCTAAATGTTCTCCAGCAGAGACTCGTGATGAGTAATCAGGACGAGGCGTCATGGTGGTCATGTTGTGCGTCAGCTGATGTGCAGTCGTATCGCTCGTGCTCGTCTGCGAGGTTGATTTTATATTTTCTATCAGCGCGTCGGCTGGATGCAAAGCGCCGGTTCTGGCCGGTTCTCGCCGCTCTGAGCCGTGAACACGCTGCTCACTAACCGAGCAGGACAGGCTGATGACATCACGCCACGGCCCGCAGACATCACTGCAGTCACAATGTTACCGTGTGTGTGTGTGTGTGTGTGTGTGTGTGTGTGTGTGTGTGTGTGTGTGTGTGTGTGTGTGTGTGTGTGTGTGTGGTTGCGGTCACATCCTGAGCCACGTGCAGCGAGTCTGCTGCTGCTGTAATATATGAAGCCACAAAACTGCAGTCAGACGTTAAGACCGAAGCGTCTTCACACGCTGAATAAATATATGTATATATGTGTGTGTGTGTATATATATATATATGTATATGTGTGTATATATATATATATATATATATATATATATATATATATATATATATATATATATATATATATATATATATATATAATAACTAAACACATCACAAGCAGCTGTTGTCCAGTGAACTCCATCAGATAAAAAGCAGGTTGTGTAATATCCACATCCATATATAAAGGATATAATCTCTCATAGATATCCATTTGATCAGCAATATGTTTGTAGAATTAAGTGTTTCACTATTTCCTCCATGTGACACAATAACAATTCAACAGAACTTTCATTCATTAAAAACTAAAAGAATTCAAATTGTACATTTTAAAGTGAAAAACATCCGTCTGCTAATTTCAAGATGACTTGTTTTATTTTTTATATAATACTGTAAGATACAAACATCCGAGCAAAATGCAAATTCATTCATCCCAAAACCTTATTAGTTATGTAAGTCACGGCATCTGAAAAAAATAAACATTGTTATTGTAGAATATTCACAAGTAACTGGCATATCATGTAAAAATATTCAGAGCAAATGAGGAAATGTGTGTTTGCTGCATCTGCCTGACGAGGATGAAAGAAGCGTCGTGAACGTGCGTCAGACATCAGGTCACATCCCTTATCTTTGTAATATTACTTCAAACATATCGTTTAAATGATATGACGAGCATTATGGAAACAAACAAACAACACTCAAAGTGTAGATCCAAACGTGTGTGTGTGTGTGTGTGTGTGTGTGTGTGTGTGTGTGTGTGTGTGTGTGTGTGTGAGATTAAAGCTCATAAAGCTGTGAAGTAGTAAAACAACAAGAGTCCAGGTTTTGTTGTTGTTTTTGTTTCTTTCATTATTGCTTCAGTGAATTTCACGTCAGAAAAATATCCTTTAAGAAAACATATTTCCTTCTTAAAACTAAACGACGTCATGAGGCACAGACTCTTCATACGTGTTCTGCGTACAGTAAACATCTCCACACATGAAACACGGACACACACACACACACACACAGTTGTTCTCACACACTCTCGTCAATGAGATGAACAGACGTTAACTGACAGCAGCTGCCGACTACGAGTTACCTCAAAATGATGAACAACAACCAAAGACAACTAATTCTGAAGTGTTTAATACTAGAGATTCACTATGATACCTACAAGTACACAAATATAAATATAGAGCGATTTGTTCCGATCTGATATGCGTTTCTCAAAAACTGGACTTGAGTCCTTGTGGACTCTTTGGCGGCTGTGGAGCCGCAGACAGCAGCAGGATCTTGTCTTCAGTGCATAGTCACGTAGGTGGAGGTTAGCTACCGAGTCTCAGACAGGGGGTGGACACACACACACACACACACACACACACACACACACACACACTCCTCATGTCTCCTCACACATGCAGTAACACACACACACGTCCAGAGGGTTAAAGGGTCGAGGCCCAGGCTCCAGGCTCCGTGTCTCTCAGGCGATGGCGTTCTCCAGCGGTTCCTTCTCGTCGGCCGTGGCGTGATCCGCCCCCTGAGCCGCCGCCAGCTCCTCGTTCTTCTTGAGCTCGCGCTGGTACTTGGCCATGATGGCGGCGTAGGCGCAGCCGTACACCGCCGCCACCAGCATCATCAGGAACACGATGCCGCACACCACGCCCGTGATGATGACCGTGGCGATGGCGTGGCGCAGGTTGACGGGCCGCGGCCGCTGCTTGGGTTCACACTCTGGCAAGCCGCCGCCGCCGCCGCCGAACCCCTCCCCCATGGCGATGGGCACGTGGATGGCGTGGCTGGAGGGGTGGGCGTGGTTCCCGTGGGTGTGGCCGCGCAGGAGCCGCTCGTTCTCCAGGTGGTGGATGTTGGCGAACAGGTAGTGGTAGCTGGTGGTCATGCAGGTGTGGAAGAGCTGGTAAGGAACTCTCTGCAGGTCTTTGTCCTTCATGTCTTCTGGCTGGGAACAAAGCACCTCGTCCACCTCTCCACCTGCACAGGTAGATCACAGGAGAATAGTGTTATTGTTCATGATAAGAACTTTACCTTCTGGTAAATGCTCGCTTCCTGTTTGGCATCTTACACAATTGTTCTCATCACAGCTGAGCCTGAAGCAGCCACGAAGTTGCTTTATTATTATTATTATTATTATTATTATTATTATTATTATTATTATTATTATTAGCTTCCAACTGTTTGTATCTAAAATCTCATTTTAAATGTTGTAAGCCGTCATTCATTATCTCCAAACACTCTCAAAACTCCCTCAACGCAGCGCTCATCAGATATTAACAATATGCCTAAAAGCAAAAGAACAACCCTCAATAGTATAACTATGTATATGTGTATATATATATATATATATATATATATGTGTGTATATATATATATATATATATATATATATATATATATATATATATGTATATATATATATGTATACATATATATGTATACATATATATGTATACATATATATGTATACATATATATGTATACATATATATATATATATGTATACATATATATATATATATGTATACATATATATATATATATATATATGTCTCTTTTCTCATCGTGTATTGTTCATGTTAATACAGAGTTGAGCCGTTTACATCGGTGGTTTTAGGATGGTTGTGTCATAAGTCAGTGTTACGATGATGTGACATGACAATCATGGTATTTAATGCCCAGAGAAGGCATGAAGATGATTGAACGCTGGGAAGGTTCCAGACGTCCTCCACCTGAAGCGACTGGTGCTCTCACCTTTGAACAGGTAGGTCTCCAGCCAGAGCTTCAGGCCCATGAGCTGGCAGTCGCACCTCCAGGGGTTGCTGCGCAGGGTGAGGCTGTCCAGACGGGTCAGCGCCTCCAGCAGGGAGCGGTCCAGTCGGGTCAGCCGGTTGTGCGCCAGCCCGAGGTGGCTGAGGTTCCTCAAGCTGTCGCCGATGGCTCCCGGCAACCCCCACAGGCTGCAGGCGGGACGGAAGGGAACAGCGTGAGAAACATGCGGCATTGTGGGTTTCGTCGTGCGCGCGGACCGACAAAGGACACATGGCGAGATCGTATCTGCTCGGCCGTGTTGCGTAACCTGTTGTGCGAGAGGTCGAGGTGCGACAGCGAGCGGATCGGCCCGAGCGAGCGCTTGTCCAGCTCGCGCAGGCCGTTGGAGGCCAGGTTGAGGCGCTGCAGCGTCCGCAGGCCGAGCAGCGCCGTCGGCGACACGGACGTTATGGAGTTATTGGAGAGGTCGAGGACGCGGACGAGCGGCACTTCTCTGAACGCCATGGAGCTCAGCCCCCGGATGCGGTTGTCCTGGAGATACAGCTCCTGGGTGTCGGGCTGCAGCCGGCGGGGGATGTCGTACAGGCCGCGGCCCCGGCAGTCCACCACCTTGGTGTTGCTGTTGCAGTTGCACTCCTTCGGACAGGCGAGAGACGAAGAGAGGAGGGAGAGGAGGGCACACACCAGAACCCCTGTGGAGACAGAAGGACCACACGTCACACACCTGTGTGGTTTTCTAGGGGGAAATGTAGTGGTTAGGGTGAGGGTTAGGGTTAGGCTGGACTGAAGATGGGTTAGGGTTAGGGTTAGGCTGGACTGAAGATGGGTTAGGGTGAGGGTTAGGCTGGACTGAAGATGGGTTAGGGTTAGGGTTAGGCTGGACTGAAGATGGGTTAGGGTTAGGGTTAGGCTGGACTGAAGATGGGTTAGGGTTAGGCTGGATTGAAGATGGGTTAGGGTTAGGGTTAGGCTGGACTGAAGATGGGTTAGGGTTAGGGTTAGGCTGGACTGAAGATGGGTTAGGGTTAGGCTGGACTGAAGATGGGTTAGGGTTAGGCTGGACTGAAGATGGGTTAGGGTTAGGGTTAGGCTGGACTGAAGATGGGTTAGGGTTAGGCTGGACTGAAGATGGGTTAGGGTTAGGGTTAGGCTGGACTGAAGATGGGTTAGGGTTAGGGTTAGGCTGGACTGAAGATGGGTTAGGGTTAGGCTGGACTGAAGATGGGTTAGGGTTAGGGTTAGGGTTAGGGTTAGGCTGGACTGAAGATGGGTTAGGGTTAGGCTGGACTGAAGATGTGAATCTTTCAACAATACAGGACTCAATTACATAATTGTTTACATTCAGTCTTCAGCCGCCATGAAGACCAAGTTCATGAATATCACAGAAAATAAACATACAAATGCATTTGAATAAAACGTCTTTAGAAAAGAAAGCTGTTCTTTGTCTAATAAACCAGAAAGTAAACTTATTACTGATCTGCCAACTCCCACTCAGAGGCCCTGAGGCCTGTGACCCCTCACCCACTCTCCACCCACTCGTCATCCATATGCAGAAGATATTGGGTGTCTGATTCCCTTTGAAAGGACTTTGCATGTCCATTCCTCCCGCTGCATTACAGCAGTATTTATAGCATCGGCTAGCTGGAGGCTCAGTGACTGAAGCTGCTCACGAGTTTCTCTGCAGATCCTGAACCGAAGGTCTGCAGCGCGTTCGTCTCCATGCGATGTTCCTCTGAGAGCTGCAGCGCGTTGGCTTCCTCTCATGTTGTATAAAATGGCAGTTATCTGTTTCTTTCCTGCAGCTGGGGAAATGCAGCACAACCTTTGCCGATATTATGACTTTGTGGAGATGCAGTTTATCTCAATGTTCACAGATTACAGCTTTGTGTCGCTAATGACTGAAAACCAAACAAGCATTGAGCAAGTTTGAGTTGAAAGGAACAGAAACATTGAATTGTTTAAATTCTGTTGTCACACAAGTTATGCAGCAGTGTGACTTGAACCACCTTAAAGCTCCCAGTGCTCCCAGTGCTCCCAGTCTTCATAAATCCTATTGTGACATGGTCCAGTAATTAGACAGTTTCTCGTTGATCAGTGTGTCATCTTGTCTTGTCGCCTGCTGGACGCGTGGACCTGGATGTGCAGATGTGACCGCGCTCAGAGCTCCGTTAGTTTGTTCAACAGCAGCTTTTGGCAGCGTTGCTTTTATCAGAACATGTCGCGAGCATCAGCAAAAATAATCAGGACGCGTTGAGCTGTGTGAAGCCCCGTGTTAATTGCATCCTTGTTAGTGAAATGAGAGTGTGTGTGTGTGTGTGTGTGTGTGTGTGTGTGTGTGTGCAAGAATGCATTGACTCACATGTGCTGGCACACGTGTCCACTTCCTCATGAGCGAGCTCGTATACGCACAACACAGATAAACAGCATCAGCGCAGTGGAGCATTGTAACCGCAGCTCTGGAATCAGGTCAACGCAGGAGAATGGCTCTTTGCACTGATGTGTCCCTCCAGCCCAAAGTACACACAGAAAAGCTCGTATGGACATGCACACACAGCGAGCGCCGCTTTCAACCTCCTGGATGCCAACGGAGGAATCACTGGATGATGTTACACAACTATGAGCGTAAAACTGTGATCGCACGACTGACACATGCAGTCGTCTGTTTTAATGCAGGAGCTGCTGCAGAGAGCGGTCCATGCTTCATTACCACTCGGTTACACAACACTTTACACAACAGAGAGACACCTCGCCATGCACATGGACAAACACGCACATACACTGACGCATTCATGTTCCTATTTCTCCCACCTCTCATATCTGCCAGTCGATCTTGGGCCGCTTGCATCCGATCGTCTTTTAGCTCCCTTTTTGGATTCTAGTGACTGTCGTTGGTGGATGATCCATGAGCCGTCAGGAGGCTGAGATGTCCGGAGCTCTGGGTCTCTGCAGGTGTCAGAGAGGCGATGTGGTCGCTCTGCAGGTGTCAGAGAGGCGATGTGGTCGCTCTGCAGGTGTCAGAGAGGCCGTGATCAGCAGCAGAAACCTGCGTTGCCTTCAGGGTCCCCAGCGCTGCCTTCATGAGCATGAAACCCCATCAGAGCAGATCAGAGCACAGAGCTCACTGCAGCCAGGCAGGAATCACTGGAGCTCTCTCTCTCTCTCTCTCTCTCTCTCTCCCCGCCCCTCTCTCTCTCCCTCTCGCTCTCTCTTGTTTAGTGTTTTCTCTGTTGTTGGATGGTTTTATTTCATTCCTCTCTTAAATCCTCTCTGAGACGCGATGCTGTCATCTCGCGGTGGACAGCTGGGAGACGACACAGCTTCTTAAATCCTCACACACTCGTCAGCTGACGGTCGCGTTGCCTCTTAACGCTCCTCCAAGATTTGAACGAGACAAAATTAGAACTGGATTGTGTTGCGTCGCTTCAAGACACGGACACATTTGCAGGAGGCGCATTGTTGTGTAGCGTGTGTGTTCTGCATGAGGGCTGCAGGCAGAACACACACCCAGCACAGCAACGCAACGCACGGATGCACACACACACACACACACACACACACACACACACACACACAGACGCACACACACACCGCAGGGTATTATTAAGCTGTTGCAGGGTTTTGTGCATGTAAATGGATTGACTGTTAAGCTTATATGACCTCCAGGGTCACGGCATGGAGGAGCAAAAAATGGACAAAAAGAGACGGAAAGAGATTAACGATCAAATCATTTTTATTGATGAATATGATGAGGCTTACTACCTGACCTTGCCTTCAGTAATCTCTGATATTTGTCTTCCTGTCCATCCTTTCCTCTGCTCAAGGACACGGCAATTATTACCATTTCTGTCATATTCAGTAAACAGTGAAGTCAACACGAGCCACGCGCTTATACTCAGGATTGAATTTAGTAAATGCTGCTCTGAGCGTCGCTCTGCACCTGGACGTGATCCTCTGAGCGTCGCTCTGCACCTGGACGTGATCCTCTGAGCGTCGCTCTGCACCTGGACGTGATCCTCTGAGCGTCGCTCTGCACCTGGACGTGATCCTCTGAGCGTCGCTCTGCACCTGGACGTGATCCTCTGAGCGTCGCTCTGCACCTGGACGTGATCCTCTGAGCGTCGCTCTGCACCTGGACGTGATCCTTCTCTGGGCCGAGCTTCGCCAAATGTACAAATCACTCCATCGCTCAGTCAGCGCTGTGATTTTGAGACATGGATGTGTGTTCATGCTTCTTGTGAAGGAGCCTGACAGCACAGAAGCTCCTGTACCTGCTTCTCTCCAGCACGAGCATCCTCCTGAAGCTCCTGTACCTGCTTCTCTCCAGCACGAGCATCCTCCTGAAGCTCCTGTACCTGCTTCTCTCCAGCACGAGCATCCTCCTGAAGCTCCTGTACCTGCTTCTCTCCAGCACGAGCATCCTCCTGAGATGCAGACCTGCTGGTGGACGTTCACGTTCATGCATTTCTCAGTAGAAGCCCAAACATGCATAGGATTTAATCTGCTCGTCCTCTCTCGGTGTCGGATGGCACTGATTGCAGATTGGATTTGCAGCGTGTTTCACGTCTCTTCATCGTTGAACTCGTAAACCCGATTCAGGGAATAAATATAAGTTCTTAAATCAAATCTCTGGAAATTAAATTTCCCCCATAGGACAGAAAGTATGTGAGCATTAGTGAGACGGATTGAAGCTTTTCTCTTCCTGCTCTGAGCCGACTTCCAGGTAGCCGCCAACGTGAGCCTTTACCTCTGAAACATTTAACCTCTGAAACATTTAACATGTGAAACATTTAACCTGTGAAACATTTAACCTCTGAAACATTTAACCTCTGAAACATTTAACATGTGAAACATTTAACCTCTGAAACATTTAACCTCTGAAACATTTAACCTCTGAAACATTTAACATGTGAAACATTTAACCTCTGAAACATTTAACATGTGAAACATTCAACCTCTGAAACATTCAACCTCTGAAACATTCAACCTGTGAAACATTCAACCTCTGAAACATTCAACCTGTGAAACATTCAACCTGTGAAACATTCAACCTGTGAAACATTCAACCTGTGAAACATTCAACCTCTGAAACATTTAACCTGTGAAACATTTAACCTCTGAAACATTCAACCTGTGAAACATTTAACATGTGAAACATTTAACCTCTGAAACATTCAACCTCTGAAACATTCAACCTGTGAAACATTTAACCTCTGAAACATTCAACCTGTGAAACATTTAACCTCTGAAACATTCAACCTCTGAAACATTCAACCTCTGAAACATTCAACCTCTGAAACATTTAACCTCTGAAACATTTAACATGTGAAACATTCAACCTCTGAAACATTCAACCTCTGAAACATTTAACATGTGAAACATTCAACCTGTGAAACATTCAACCTGTGAAACATTCAACCTGTGAAACATTCAACCTGTGAAACATTTAACATGTGAAACATTTAACCTCTGAAACATTCAACCTGTGAAACATTTAACATGTGAAACATTTAACCTCTGAAACATTCAACCTGTGAAACATTCAACCTCTGAAACATTCAACCTCTGAAACATTTAACATGTGAAACATTTAACCTCTGAAACATTTAACCTCTGAAACATTTAACCTGTGAAACATTTAACCTCTGAAACATTTAACATGTGAAACATTTAACCTCTGAAACATTCAACCTGTGAAACATTCAACCTGTGAAACATTTAACATGTGAAACATTTAACCTCTGAAACATTCAACCTGTGAAACTGATTTTCAGATGTGAACACAGGTTTATTCATGTAGCAAGTTGATAGAAATGATTCATTAATTGTTTCAACAACTGTTTGCACCTCTTCGTCTTTCTCCTCAGTCACTACTTTGTGCCGTGTTTCTGTCGATGACGCTGAATCTTTTCTTGCTTCGTGGCCTCCTGGTCAACACCGCGTGTGTTTCCATCGCTGTTGTCCAGCTTCTTAAATTAGCTGCTGGCTTCATGTGGCAGGAGAAGCGCTGGCTGCTGGAAGCATCTGGAACGCTGCAGATAACCTGCAGCTGTTCTCCTGCACAAGAGAAGAGGAAGAGGAAGATGAGGATGAAGCTGGACACTCACACAGCTGCAGACGCACTAAAAGAAACACACACCAGTTCTCATGATGATCTCACATGTTGACATTTATTGAGGCGTTTTGGCATTTCTTCTTGACGTGAAGATTTATATGAATCCTGTTAATATTCACGCTCACTGCATCTGTGTGTGTTTATTTAATATCATAATCTATACATATCATATCTACATCATACAAACAGCACGGGGACACGGCGCTGCATTGTAACAATAATATGACAGGAAGACTCCAGTATTAAAGATGCCTCCATAGCAATATCAAAACAAAGATATCAATAACAATCTTACAACTTATTTCCTCTTTAATATCTATCAATTTAAAAATCCATTAGTATTAGTATTAGTATTAACATATTTACTGCAGCTGTCTGAGCGCTTCAACCCACGCAGGCTCTTCATGGACCGTATGTTCTTTAAATATACTGTATATATATAACTATAATAATATAAAACACTTCCTACGTAACCCCACGACATTAAATATAATAATATAATAATATAACCCACTCCTGGACGCTCACAGCTGAGCTGATATTTCAGGCTGGTGGCTGCAGGAGGGCCAACGTTGACTTCTTCTGTGGTTTATTCTGGTCTCAGGACTCGAGCTGCTCGGGTGTCACAGAGTCGTGTTCGAGCTCCGAGGTCAGAGAAGCTCGAGTCACAGAGACAAGCCACGCCCTCTTTGTCCATGTTCAGTAGTAAGGGTCCCTGTGAGGGACAAACCACTCCTTCTTTGGTCCATGTTCAGTAGTAAGGGTCCCTGTGAGGGACAAACCACTCCTTCTTTGGTCCATGTTCAGTAGTAAGGGTCCCTGTGAGGGACAAACCACTCCTTCTTTGGTCCATGTTCAGTAGTAAGGGTCCCTGTGAGGGACAAACCACTCCTTCTTTGGTCCATGTTCAGTAGTAAGGGTCCCTGTGAGGGACAAACCACTCCTTCTTTGGTCCATGTTCAGTAGTAAGGGTCCCTGTGAGGGACAAACCACTCCTTCTTTGGTCCATGTTCAGTAGTAAGGGTCCCTGTGAGGGACAAACCACTCCTTCTTTGGTCCATGTTCAGTAGTAAGGGTCCCTGTGAGGGACAAACCACTCCTTCTTTGGTCCATGTTCAGTAGTAAGGGTCCCTGTGAGGGACAAACCACTCCTTCTTTGGTCCATGTTCAGTAGTAAGGGTCCCTGTGAGGGACAAACCACTCCTTCTTTGGTCCGTGTTCAGTAGTAAGGGTCCCTGTGAGGGACAAACCACTCCTTCTTTGGTCCGTGTTCAGTAGTAAGGGTCCCTGTGAGGGACAAACCACTCCTTCTTTGGTCCGTGTTCAGTAGTAAGGGTCCCTGTGAGGGACAAACCACTCCTTCTTTGGTCCGTGTTCAGTAGTAAGGGTCCCTGTGAGGGACAAACCACTCCTTCTTTGGTCCGTGTTCAGTAGTAAGGGTCCCTGTGAGGGACAAACCACTCCTTCTTTGGTCCATGTTCAGTAGTAAGGGTCCCTGTGAGGGACAAACCACTCCTTCTTTGGTCCATGTTCAGTAGTAAGGGTCCCTGTGAGGGACAAACCACTCCTTCTTTGGTCCATGTTCAGTAGTAAGGGTCCCTGTGAGGGACAAACCACTCCTTCTTTGGTCCATGTTCAGTAGTAAGGGTCCCTGTGAGGGACAAACCACTCCTTCTTTGGTCCATGTTCAGTCTGTTTCTTACCTTAAAGATGTTAAAGACCAGCAGTTGATTCACTTTATACAAAAGCAATAAGTGCTTTTCATGTTTTCAGGTCAGTTTTTCTTCCTCGTTGGTAAAAGTCTGTGTTGTCTTGAACAAGTGACCTGACGTCTGGTTGAAGAGGTGGAGGTGTGAAGGACAGCTGACAGGTATCAGCAGCAGCTTTGAGCATCAATGTTCAGTCCTCTGAGCTGCAGAGCTGCTGCTGACGCTCATGAAGCTTTGAGAGGCGACTCGTGGTGCTGGTTGAGGACAGAAACTACAGAACAACACGAGCTTTCACGTCGGGCTCAAGTCGGCAGATAGTCCGGTAACAATACGGAAGTGCAAGGGCGGAAGTAAATTATCCCCTTCAAAGTAAAAGCCCCAAATTTTTTCATTTTTTTTCTTTAAATAAAAAAATGCAGTTAAGGCATGATGAAATATTCATGCCTATATGAGACATTTCTCTCTTCCAGTCAGCTGGCACGAGGCTCATGGAAGGTCTGGACTGTGTTCATATTCATAATCTCTCTCCTGCCTGGAGATTATTCTGCTAGATGAAGATTACAGTCAACCTTCACACGTCTCTGTTTCAGCTGTCGGCATCCAGATGAAGCTGGAGTTCTTCCAGAAGAAGTTCTGGACAGCCAGCAGACAGGTGCACACACACACACACACACACACACACACACACACCCTGAAGGCTACACACGTGTAGCATGTATAGCCCATTTGAAAAAAGGAAATAGTTTTTGCTTTTGTTTCATGCTTTGTACTTCAATAATAACTTGAAATGTTCTGAATATTTTATAATTTAAGGACCCACAAAAGCTTTTTGATTGTTTTGTTGAACCTTTAACACTAAGTTGTGTGTTTGTGTCGTGCAGTGTGCGGCGCTGGACGGGAAATGCTCCATCAGCTGTGACGACGAGGTCAGCCGTCATTTTCCTTTTCTCATCGACTGCAAGATTCTGTGTTCATGTCTCACGGACGCTTCAACACTTTTATATTTACTGAACATTGCCTGCTTTATATTTACTGAACATTACCTGCTTTATATTTACTGAACATTACCTGCTTTATATTTACTGAACATTAACTGTTTTATATTTACTGAACATTACCTGCTTTATATTTACAGAACATTACCTGCTTTATATTTACTGAACATTAACTGTTTTATATTTACTGAACATTAACTGTTTTATATTTACTGAACATTAACTGTTTTATATTTACAGAACATTAACTGTTTTATATTTACTGAACATTAACTGTTTTATATTTACTGAACATTACCTGCTTTATATTTACTGAACATTAACTGTTTTATATTTACTGAACATTACCTGCTTTATATTTACTGAACATTAACTGTTTTATATTTACTGAACATTAACTGTTTTATATTTACTGAACATTAACTGTTTTATATTTACAGAACATTAACTGTTTTATATTTACTGAACATTAACTGTTTTATATTTACTGAACATTAACTGTTTTATATTTACTGAACATTAACT
>NW_027176142.1:397581-407581 GCF_023055335.1 Clinocottus analis
CGTGTGCTCCGTGGCGTGTGCTCCGTGGCGTGTGCTCCGTGGCGTGTGCTCCGTGGCGTGTTGAATACGGTCGCCTGTCTGAGTGAAAGCCGCAGTAAGCAGCATCATATCGCGGTATTAATTCTGGCCAAAGCTAATATGAACATATTTGGTGTGTGAATGCGAGCGAGGGGAAGAACCGCAGAGGGAAAGTGGATGAAACGCTTTCCTTCTCTTATCCCGAGTGAAGTCAAGCTAAGCGTCGCCGCTCGCCAGCAGTCCAGACAATTTCACAGCTGGCCGGCTGCAGGTCTTAGCAGCTCTTCTATGTCTTCTACCAGAGAGACACGGGCCTGCGACACACAGCTGAAACCCAACGCAGCCGCTCAGCCCGAGCTAATCCCACACGTTTAAACATGGAGGCTTATCATTTATACACAACCTTCTCAATTTATTTCACACAATGACGCTACGCTGACATCCAGTAATTAAACGTCTCCATTTAAATCACACGTTTAATCCGCCATCGTTAGAAAGCTGTTTGGTGAAAACACAGCGTGGGAAGACCACCGTGAAGACGCTCGCTGTATGAATCAGTAAATAAAACCACATGTTTTTAAATGTTTATATTTTATTAAATTAGAACGACGCTCCCTCTTCCCACGCTGCAGTTCTGCTCCAAACCTCTGGGTGGCAGCAGAGTTCAAGCTATCGTGCGTGAACGTCTGGCTCAGATTTACTGGAAGAAAGCTGCTTTCTTTCAAACATGTATATTTACAAGGATGTGGTGTGTCCCACTGTTTGCGTTTATTCTATTTACATCTTCATAATCTGTGCTTTTAAATACTTGTTCCATGACGTCCTCATGCAGCTGCTTCTCTCCTGCAGCTCAGCGCCGCGGTCGGACCCTGCAGGTGCCGTGCGACACCGAGTACCCGGCCTTCATCTCCGAGAGAACCATCAAGGAGAACGTGGGGAACGTGGACTGTGAAGGCTGCGTCAAGTACGACACAACGACACAACAACACACTGACACAACAAGCTCAACAACAACAACAGCATCTCCTGCTGCAGCTGCTGAGCTTCATAAAGATGAATCTTCCTGTTCGCTCACATCAGGAGTGTTTTATCTCCTCATCTCTGATCAGGAGAAACACATTTACTTCATTTGTTGTCCGCTGAAAACACTTTCATCAGAGACACACACACACACACACACACACACACACACACACTCCTCCGGCAGTTAGCAATGCAAAGCGTTTAGAGATGAAGGAACAGCTTCCTTTAAGAAGGAGGATGAGTGTGGTCCCCATTAACAATCTGGGCTTTTCTGTCAGGCAGTTGTGAAGCGTTCTCTGGATCCAACGCACTCATTGCTCCCAGCTGTGTGTGTGTGTGTGTGTGTGTGTGTTTCTTGTGTGTGTCTGCTGCTGGTAGAGCCCCACAAGGTCAGCAGGGTAACCGCTGCTCTGGGTACTGGGAGTAAAATGCGGTTGGGGATGCAGTCACACTATAACTAACACACACACACACACTACAACACACACACACACACACACACACACTCACACACACACACACGCTAGAGAGCGAGGGCCTCATCTCCTCGTGACACCAGACCTGGGTTCAGACTCTCAGAAACACGTCGCCTTCATATAAATCTTTTTTAAAGCACAATGAATTGGACAAAAGCAAAATGGAGTTTTTATTTGGGTTGTATGGATTTTTATAGCTGACATTAGTAACGAGGATATTGGTGATAAACATCTGTTCCACGTTACCGACTGAGGCCTTCTCTCAGACCTTCACGGCTCCAGAGCTTCATGCTGCAGGAAACACGCTGCTCGAGTGTGTGTGTGTGTGTGTGTGTGTGTGTGTGTGTGCGTGTGATGTTTGTATTAGTGCATTGCTTCCTGATGTGATGCATTAATGCAGTTACATCACCTTCATGTCTCCAGACGGTAACATGAGATATATAAATATATGTGTATATATATATATATATATATATATATATATATAAATAGCGCGCTGCTTTGCTTCTGCTCGACCGTCCAGACGAGCTACAGAGGATTTAATCGTCATCCAGTCAGACGGGTTTCAATCCTGAGAGATTATTAATCTGCATCTTGTCAAACTAATAATCACGTTATTGCTGAGACGTTTGTTTCTATTCTCATCCAGTCATTTAACCTGCGATAAGACAATGTTTTCTACTTTGACATGAAATGCCAGAGAAGTTTATAATAAAAAACTGTATTTAAGAATAAATATAAAACAGAATACAGTAGTTTGGATTCAATGTTTTAATGTTTAATTAGCTTTATATTTTATATGCAGAAGGAATAATTGTATTTTTTTTAGATTTAACTGTCTTAGTACTGTAAATCTGATTGTCCAATTAATTTTTATCAAGACACATTTCATATATTTTATTTTATTTTTAGATTTGTGATGTTTTAATGTCTCTTGTGACTCAATCGTTTTGTTTGAATCTTGCCTTCATTTGAACATCTGTAAAAGAGCTTTATGAAGATGTTAAATATACTGGAATCATGCAAAATATGCAGAAAGCTTTCAGGAATAATAACGCCCAGTTTCCCCAAAGAAATGAAACAAAACATAATGACATCATCGCTCTGAAAACTCAGTTTCTATTGGAGCAAATTGAACTCATTGAATTAGTCATTTTTTCAAATTACACTAATTACTATTACTATGTTTTAACTGTGATGATGGTTCAGATCACCACTCGATGCGTTAAAGCTCAAGTTATGCAACCATTCAATGAAAATGTGAACATACAGGACAAAACAATATTGCATTCAGCCGCTGAGCAAAGACTGGATGGATGGATGGATGGATGGATGGATAGATGTATAGATAGATAGATAGATGTATAGATGTATAGATGTATAGATAGATGTATAGATAGATAGATGTATAGATGTATAGATGTATAGATAGATGTATAGATAGATAGATGTATAGATGTATAGATGTATAGATAGATGTATAGATGTATAGATGTATAGATGTATAGATAGATGTATAGATAGATAGATGTATAGATGTATAGATAGATATGCACTTTATTACTTTGTTCTACCATGAAAGGTATGAAGAGTTGTCCTCGGTTCGGCTCTGAAGGTGAAGCACATGTTAAACCTGATGGATGGTGAAATGTTATCATCTTTGCTGCAATGCGCTGCAGCACATGTTTCTGTGCAGATGAAACACGACGCTTCAGGATCAGAACGTGCTCGTATGCAGTGCATGTTTATCACTTTCAGCTCCAGGTTTTCCTCTCGTTCATCAGCTTCATAACATGCATCTGTGTGACTCCTGCTTTCTTTATCTCTTCATTCTGTCCTCAGAGCAGCGTCCTGGACGTCCTTACTGTCTCTGAGAGACTGTTAGCATGCCTCCATCTCTAGATCATGCACGTCCCTGTGGGTTGAAAGTCTGCCTTCATGTGCGGTGCAGGACTTCTTTTCCCAACGCTGGCGTTCGAGGCCAGCAGCTGTCAGGATGTCTTCTCTCCAGGAACACTCGCTCTGCTTTCTATCAGGCCGAGCACGGATTATTCAACATCAGGAGATCCCAGTTTACGCTGATTGGAACTGGCTTGTCCTGTTTGCTGGGCCGGTTGGTTGGGTTTGGTTGGTCATGGTGGGATAAGCGTATTAAAGTATTAAAGTGCGGTGGATTGGTGCTGTTTAGAGATCGGAGGCTGTTTGTGGTCAGATTAAATTGGTCATGGTATTGAATTAGTAAGGATGGAGATGTTAGGTCTGCTTTGATCCGTCAGGTCTTTCCCTCTGTGTCTTACTTCCTCCTTCATGAGAGCTGAGACACGTGTGTGTGTGTGTTTCTGCATGTGTGTGTGTGTGTCCTCTCAGTCAATGAGCATGTTCTCATTCAGGTCTGATGGATGATGAATCAACCGGCTGCAGCAGAGAAGAGCGAGAGAAGCAGAAGATGCAGAGAGAAAGGGTGACAGAGAAAAGAGATCATCTTTACGACCTCTCTTCTTCACGAAGCTCGTCCACGGTCATAAATCAGACGAGGTCTGATCTCCCAGCCCAGTGAAACACCAGCAAGAGAAGCTTTGAGCACGGACGTGTGGATCCCATGTGTTTTATATTCTGCAACACTTCATTGATGCTCGAGCTGGAAAGACAAGAGGGAAGGCAGAAAAATGAGGAAGAGAAGGGGATGGAGTGTGTGTGCACATGTCATGTGTGTGTCTGCCGATGTCTCTGTGTGTTTATGGACAGCTGGCGTTGAAACAAGTTGCCATGCATCAAGAGAAGTCTCTTCACTGCATCTCCCTCCACCAGGGACAACGTGCACGAACATAAATCCTCTGACACGTATGGGAACGCACATCGTGCCTCTGCGCCTCGTCGACTCGCCAGCTGCTCTCTCAGCCCCCGTTCTCTCTCTGTGTGTGTGTGTCTGTGTGTGATTGGCAGGTCCTTTGTGATCCAGCAGATCCCCAGCAGCAACCTCTTCATGGTGGTGGTGGACAACAAGTGTGACTGCAGCATGTTTGAGCCGATCACCATGGACCCCATCGAAATCATGTATATCCTTCAAGACCGGGATGAAAATAACAACCACATCCTCTGTTTGAACAGGGAAGCCATTCTGTTTCACCTCCTGAGCTCACAATGCTGTCGTTATAACATGTTACAACATGTTGTAACATGTTGTAACATGTTACAACATGTTGTAACATGTTATAACATGTCCAGCAATGTTGCAGGGATGTGAATAGCAAAGGCAATTGAAGCATTATGAAGGTCAAGATCTGAAGACACTACTAGACGTCTGCTGCAGCGCTGTTCCTTTTGACTGGAAGTCTGTCAGAAAAACACACAACGCAACGATACATACACAACAAAACGTCACCTTTTTATAAAAGAACGTAATGCTGATTTCTACGGGGATGGAATTGTGTATGAAGGTGGATTTGTGTCTTTATTACGAGAGCAAATGTCTTGTTTGTAATTAAATTATCTGACTGCAAATCCCAAATCTTTGCTCTCAAATATAAAATATTTGCTTAAAAAAAACGCTCTAAAAAAAAGTTTTCTAAAAAAAAAATGCTCAAAAAGAAATTTAAAAAAAAAAACTCCCCCCAAAAACGCTCTCAAAAATTAAATGCTAAAAAAAGCTCTTAAAAAAAAAGTTTAAAAAAAAAAGTTTGAAAAAAAAATCGCTTTAAAAAGAAAAATCTCATATGAAAAATGCTCTCAACAAAAAAAAGTTCTCCAAAAAAAAACCTAAAAAAAAAGTTCTCCAAAAAAAAACCAAAAAAAAAATCTCTTAAAAGAAAAGTTCTCCAAAGAAAGAACCGCTAAAAAAAAAAACAATCTAAAAATCTTTTTTTTTTCTTCTTTTTTTTGAGAGCAAAGATTTGTGATTTGCAGTCAGATAATTTTCTTACAAACAAGAAACTTGCTCGCGTAATAAAGACACAACTCTACCTTCATAATTATACAACACTAAAACATTTGTATATTTCAGACTTCTCATTCGTAATTATTGTTATATTATATAAAACATATAATATACGTATAATACAGAAGTAACCTGCATGAGTCGTGACAGCAGTCACATTGCACTTCAGTCTGTCGCCTTTAAACTCAAGCGGCTCAGATCAGAATCTTCTTCAGAAAGTTATGAACTCAGACCTCATTGTTTGTGAGTGTTAGCAATATTACTCACTCTGTAGGTTACTTATAACTAAAAACTATAATTCCTTCCTGCCTCATCAGCTGATTAAACTCATTCTGTAGAGCAATGTGTTGACTCTCTTCAGAGCTCTCTCTTCCTTCCAGAAGTGTGTGTCTCTGTGTGTTCGTGTTGTTGTGTTGCTTACTGCATGAAGCCGGCAACTAAACACTCTTCCAGCATTGCTCCGTCAGCTTGTTGGCTTCATGCACATCGTGCTGTGCACGAGAATATTACAAACATATCGAGTATTACTTTCCTTTAAGGAGCAGGAACGCAGCCTGCAGGTCCACTTTGTCTGTTGTCAGCTTAACTTCAGCTGCACATAATGAATCTCTGAAGTGCGAGAGGTTGAAGATGCAGAAGGACCGGAGGCGTCCAGATACCTGCCACCCTTTCCACCCCGAGGTATTCACACACACACACACACACACACACACACACACTTCTCTCACTGTGATAGGACTTTCCTTCCATGATGCAACTCTTTGTGTTGTATTTAATATTGTGAATGAGTTCACACTCCTGCGTCTCCTCAGGAGAACTCCATGGAGTGTGGATCAGCGGCGGCTCTCGGCCCGCCTCTCGCGGCGCTGCCGCTCTGCGTCTTCCTGGCGCTGCTCCCCAGGTGACCGGGCCGAGCCGCCCCGTCCAGAACTCGACTTGGATCCGCTCGACTCGGCATGCAAAAGAATCACAACAATGCCACAGAAAAAAACACTTCTTCCCCGTATGAAACTGTCCCCAATGCCAAGTCCCCACCAACAAAGCCCCCTGGCCCCGAGGACCCCCCCAGACGTATGAAGGGACTGATCATGGATCCTGCTGCAGCTGCTGTTCATGATCAATACGGTGCTTCAGCAATAACACGAGCTGCACAGAGGTCACAGAGAGGTCACAGAGAGGTCACAGGGAGGTCACAGAGAGGTCACAGGGAGACGCAGCGTTCTGAACATAGTAATAATGCCAACAGTGCACACAGTAGCTTACAGTCGTCCAGTAGATGCCACTGACAGTCTCACCACGATGTTCACTCCTCAGGCAGCGGCTCCGGGTCGAGCTTCAGAACCTCCAAGCAGCCGGATGGAGAGAGACATCTTTCCCTTTCTATGGACAATAATGATTCTGAAGATTGAAAAAAATATCATACTGAAGATGAAGATGATTATATGTGGATGGGGTCGTAATAAAATGTTTGTCAATGATCTTTTTTTTTCATGATGGGAAAAAAAAGTTATAGTCTATATGAAGAAAACAAATATTTTATTTATGATTTGCAAGTGATACCCATAAACTGTGACTATGACATTTTGAGTCCTCTGATGTGAGTGTTTGTTAATATTTGAGCTTTGCCTTATTGAACGATATTGGTCCCGTTTGTGTACTTTTGAAATAAAACGATGTTTGAAAGTGATGCTGTTGTTGAAGCCGTGTTGTTGGAAGACTGAGAAGCTTCAATAGAACAATGCAGTTAATAAAAAGCATCAGTTATTATCCTCATACACTGTTCTTTTGTTGTTGGCTGATCAACACAGCATCTCCACGTGGTCGTGGGAGAGATGTGCGTGTCTGCACGCGTGCATGTGTCTGTACGAGAGCATCACTCAGTCATCTGTCGTTCATGTGCTCATCTGCTCCTGAGGCCACATGAAGATCCACCAGAAAGACCACGACACCGGAACCGCAGGCCGACCACAACAAACATCTGCATTTGTTCAGGAAATCCTTTTTTTCTTCTAACAAACATTCTGTACCCATAAATGTAAGAACAGGATTCATGTGCCATGTCAGGTTAACGTGTGTGTGTGTGTGTGTGTGTGTGTGTGTGTGTGGAAAGAGGACCACAATAAGTAAAAACAACAGTAGTTCTCACAGAACCAGAGCTGCTGTGGTCTTGATGTCAACACCGAGGTCCTTTGGTCAACAACAAAACACTTCTTCCTTGCTACTTCTTCCTCATTACTTCTTCCTCTCTACTTCTTCCTTTCTACTTCTTCCTCATTACTTCTTCCTCTCTACTTCTTCCTCATTACTTCTTCCTCTCTACTTCTTCCTCATTACTTCTTCCTCTCTACTTCTTCCTCATTACTTCTTCCTCTCTACTTCTTCCTCATTACTTCTTCCTCTCTACTTCTTCCTCGCTACTTCTTCCTCGTTACTTCTTCCTCTCTACTTCTTCCTCATTACTTCTTCCTCGCTACTTCTTCCTCGCTACTTCTTCCTCGTTACTTCTTCCTCTCTACTTCTTCCTCTGCTTCCAGCTCGGCTCACCACAACTTCCTGCTCCACAGACGAGGTAATTCTGACTGTGCCGGTGGTTTAATCTGGTTTCTATTGTTCCACTCATCTCCTCCCTTGAGCAGAACTGTTTCTAATCACTTCCAGTAGATTGTGCTCTTCCTCTTTCGATCGCCCAAAGACTCCCTGACTTGCTGGTGGGTCATTCATCACTGCATAATGGGATTGGAGCTGTTTTGGGTCACAAATCCAATCCGGTCTGAGATTCCTTCCTGTTCGCCAGATGAGTTATGGGAAAGTGCATCCAATGTGTGCGAAAGCCAGACGTGGGAAAGCGATCTTCTCTCTGAGGTACGACGGCAGCCCTCATGCCATCCCGGTTTCCTGTGACTGATAAATGCTCATCTATGTTTTCTGTAAGCTGTTTTCCCCGCACGCTGAAGGGTAAACATAACGCGCACAAAGGCTGTGAGAACTTCTTTTGAAACATCTCCTCGCACTCGTCACGCAGGTCAGGAGGAGATTCAGCTGTTTGACTCTTTTTGTGATTATTTTATCGCATAAAACAGTACAATAATAACAAAGAATAGAAGGAACCACATGTGCTGAAGAGCCATTGAAAAACATTTTCTGGAAACACATGTGTCTTTACAGGTTTGGCTCAGCACACAAACGTTCAGTCGGATGCCAGTCTGCACCTTTAACCCCCGTCCATCAGAGCAGACGCACTCAAAGACTCATGAATGAGAGAAGCATCACTGAAAGTATCTTCTGAGAGCGGCCACATTCTTTCCCAGTGATCCGATTTACTGGGCTGTTTGTGGTGGGAAGGAGCCCCTGAGAGGAGTCACTGATCACTGGGACACAAAGCCCTGGAGGGGCCTGGAGGGGCCTGGAGGGGCCTGGAGGGGCCTGGAGGGGCCTGGAGGGGCCCGGCGGTTCAAAACACAGCCATCCATCAGCGCCCGCACCACTCTAACCCTGTTTGTGCACCATTATCTTGACTGCATGAAGAATCGCTTTTGCTATTATGCCGGAAGACGGATGACAGTGAAACACACACATATTCACACACATATTCACACACATATTCACACATTCAAACATCAGTGCAAAGATCACACGTTAACACAAACACATATGTGCAGGACACAGACACAGAGGAGGGGTCACCTGTAGGACAACACTCAGGGGTCACCTGTAGGACAACGCTCAGGGGTCACCTGTAGGACAACGCTCAGGGGTCACCTGTAGGACAACACTCAGGGGTCACCTGTAGGACAACGCTCAGGGGTCACCTGTAGGACAACGCTCAGGGGTCACCTGTAGGACAACGCTCAGGGGTCACCTGTAGGACAACACTCAGGGGTCACCTGTAGGACAACGCTCAGGGGTCACCTGTAGGACAACGCTCAGGGGTCACCTGTAGGACAACGCTCAGGGGTCACCTGTAGGACAACGCTCAGGGGTCACCTGTAGGACAACGCTCAGGGGTCACCTGGGATGGAGAGTGCTTAATAGGATTTCTTTATTTTATGGATTGTGTATTTGTGGCATCGCTGGCATTTTTATAAATCTTTTAAACCTTGTTTTCCTCTCAGCATCTTCTCCTCGCTCACCTTTTCTTCACTGGCTGCAGCGCTGATGATGACCAGAGCATTCGACTCCCTCGCCGACACATGTATGTACACACACACACACACACACACACACACACACACACACACACACACCGAACCAAACCCCAAAGGCAATTTGTTCGTGCACGTGCCAGGAGACTCACTGCTGCCAAGCTTGAGAGGTGCCAACTGAAAACATGCACTGTGAACACATGCGCTCACGCAGAGAGAGTTGTGACCCCATGCTGTGACAGGAAGAATAGCCTTCAGTACTTCTGGAGCGCTCGCTGAGCTGGAGGACCCGACGGCCAGCTGGACTAATACTGTGTGTATGTGTGTCTGTCTGTGTGTGTGTGTGCGTGTGTGTGTGTGTGTGTGTTTGCATACCTATCAAACTGTGGACCTCAGCATCGCTGTAT
>NW_027176142.1:410081-431000 GCF_023055335.1 Clinocottus analis
CATTGCCCTCCTGTCCGTCAGGATATGAAAGCCTCTTGTCATCCTGTCTGTGCTTCTGTTCTCTCTCTCCAGAGCGTCACGCCTCTCTTCTGTCTCTCAGATCAGTGTGTTAGTGCACGTGAGTCCTTGTGCTGACACCTGTATGCTGATGCATGCAGTATGCATCAGAGGCAGTGAGTGTGTGTATGGTGGTGTGTGTGTGTGTGTGTGATTCATATTACTCATTCGTGGGTGCATGGAGTGCATGGACACAGGCTGGAGCTGCTGCTCTCTGAGGCCTGGAGCTGTTTATCTGAGAATATAATTCCTTTGTAAACCGTTGAAACAGTTCAACTGAGCCTCAGCAGCCCTGTTGCATTGTGCTGAGAGGAGATGGACCTGATTCTGATGAACTGGGTTTATGGACTGATGCGCAACAAGATCAGAATTCATCTTGCCATCATAAACCATGTGTTTATATACTTTCTTAACTCTCTGACGTAAACAATGTGTGGGGTTTAAAGCGCTAAAGGCTCCATCAAACAAGCAGCGCTGCTTCTGAGAATAAACCTAATAACCTGGTGCATGAAAAGTATTTACAGCTTGATGTGCAACAATGGAAAGTAAAGTTAGAAGACCCGAACACAAAGTAGAAGTAAATAAATCAAACGTATTGTTACAGTAGAACAAGTAGCTTGGTGAAACACAAATAGTTTACACCTTTAGATTGTAGAAGAAATGTTGAATCTTCATAAGAGGAACGCAGAACACATTTGCTCCGTGTGGAGAAACTCGTTTCTTCTGCAACACTGACGATGCTGATGTAAACTGGTTTCCAACAGCTCGTTTACTTCCTGCTCAATTACCATTGTGCACTTTTCTTTCTCCTCCGTCCAGGTCAAGATGTCAAGTTAAATGTCTCTGAGAAACTCTGTTTATAGACCACCAATTTGTATTGAGTGCCAAAGCGTTGCACAGTACATGCAGTGTGTTGTGAGCATGAATCACACTGTAATTGTGGCGTCTTCAGTAGTTCCCAGATGTCTCCCCCAAAGTGGAGATGTAAATTACACCCTTGGGTGAAGGTGAAGTGAAGGTGAAAGAAGGCATAAATTGCCTCAACTCGCCTCTGAATCTCTTCTTTGCTTCTTTTTCTTTGTTATTTTAGTTCTCGGTTATTTTATTATTTTGCTCTCCACTCAACAGCTGTGACAGCAGGTGTGTTAGTGCCAGGTGTGTGTGTGAGTGCCAGGTGTGTGTGTTAGTGCCAGGTGTGTGTGTTGGTCACACAGCTGCTGCATCAACAGGACGCAGCACTCTTGTCACACACACTGATCCCAGTCGACAACTGCAGACTCACTTCTTAGGATCAAACACACCTGTTTTACAGCTCGAAGCCTGAAGCAGGAAGCCGAGGCCTGAAGGACGCGACGCTCATCCACTGAGGGACCAATGAAGCTTCACCTCATCCACTGAGGGACCAATGAAGCTTCACCTCATCCACTGAGGGACCAATGAAGCTTCATCTCATCCACTGAGGGACCAATGAAGCTTCACCTCATCCACTGAGGGACCAATGAAGCTTCACCTCATCCACTGAGGGACCAATGAAGCTTCACCTCATCCACTGAGGGACCAATGAAGCTTCACCTCATCCACTGAGGGACCAATGAAGCTTCACCTCATCCACTGAGGGACCAATGAAGCTTCATCTCATCCACTGAGGGACCAATGAAGCTTCACCTCATCCACTGATCCGTCATTGAGTTGTTGGATAACATCTTCCCTGTGCAGACTAACTGAGAAGTGGATTATTATTGAAGCTCTCTGATGATCCCAATAGTCTCGATATTGACAACATTTTCAAGTCTTTCCTGACGTTAAATCTGGAAATAGCACCGTGATTAGATGGTGTGCATACTGACAGAGATCGTGTGTTTATATATATATATATATATATATATATATATATATATATATATATATATATATATATATATATATATATATATCACCATGTCGTTGCTTCTCTCCTGTTGCGCTCAGCTGCTCCGGATGAAAAGAGTCTGAACGTAATGTTTTCATAACATGAACTTTGTTCCATGATAAAATTCACCACCCTTATTGTTGTAAATGTTTAATGAAGACTCACTTCCCCATTAATCTCCAAGCGAAGCACACAAAAGATAAACAGTGAGGCAGTTTAACAGCTGAGCTGTCTTTTTTTTTAATCACATATTTATACATTTTTATAAAATCCTGGAAGGCCGATACGCTCCAAACTTCACTTAGTCTTTTCCTTCATGTGCACTTCTCTCTCTTTCTCGCTCACTCTTTTGATTTTATTTGGCGGGAATTCACCTCCATAATTTATGGCATGCAGGAAAAAGACATTGTGGGTTCATAAATCAAAAGCACTTTATATAAAAAGAAACGAAAGCCGCCTGCATATGGGATGTTTTAGCTCACATTCTTAGCAATTCGACATGTAATAAAAGAAATATGGAATTTTCACCTCAGGTCTCTATCAATAAAACAAATGTGAGCACTGAGTCTGCTCTGTGTTGCTGCACTCGCAGCGTATCGGGGCTGTAACACAACTGGTTTGTTGGACACAGAAGGGATATTTGAGATAGTGAGACAAACACAGAGCATGTACAGTAACTCTGAGAGGATCTACACAACAGGAACATGGAAGGGCTTTGATGGCTGAGCTTACCAGAACACTGAAGGTGGTTTTTACACAGAAAGATTCATGTTTTAGCTTGAATCTCATACTTTAATACTCCTACATTCACTTTGGTTTCCCAAAATAAAACCAGGTAGACCAAATATGTTGTAGTTGTAACGTTAGAGGATAATCTATGAGACGATATTTATCTTGACTCTTTTAAGAAACTAGCTAAATGAATGAATCCTCAGACATTCGTGGTGTGTTTGCATCCTTAAGCTGTGCAGCTCACCTGCAGTCTGAAGCTTATCTGGGACTCTGCGCTTTGTTTTATTTTCATCATAGTGCATGAATCATTCTCCAGCGTAAAGTGTGACTGCATTCTGCACAAAGCCAGTGATCACGTTAACCTGCTGTTTGTTGGTTTTAGATGCTCGAGTTGAACGAGGCTACCAGGAGACACCACTGACAGCTCTGCTGTCTCTGTCTCACTTCTCCTGTGAAGATGGTGCTAGAGCTCCAGATATCCACTCAAGCTGCACCGTGCAAAGCAAAACACACCATGTTGTTCACTTCTTGGAGCTCGGGTGTGAGTTGCTGCAGCAGGTTAAGTCAGTGCATCGCCTCCCTGGAGCTGCAGAGCGACGGGCTGAAAGGAGTCTCATAAGAACTTGGGAACCGCGGCCTGACTGAAAACACCTGCACCTTATAGAGGCCAGTGTGCCGAGAGCTTCAACATCTGATCCAACATACACATTCATGAATGTACGCTTTCACATAAACACACATGCAACGGCTAAACACACACGCACACTCACTCAAATATGCATGAAAGACATTTGTGCACACACACAGCAATGCACACATCCATGCAAACACATACAGCGCGTGGTCATCTTTTCCAAAGCTTCCGGACCTTTGGAGCGTCAGTGAATCATGTTGTATCTTTCACTTCAACAGGTAAAGTGCAATGAAATATTAACCCTGCGTTATAGAGATGGACGAGACCCAAAAATGCTCTACGCTCCCAAAGAACCTTCCCCTCTGCTCCTTTTCAGGCGTTCAAGAGGAAAAAAGTCTCGTGCAGACAGTGAGCTATTTGTCCAGGTCTGCGGGGCTGCACTGGACTGTCGCTGGGATGGGTGACTGGTTTTACTGGTCTGCCTCTGAGCCCTCAGGCTGAGCCGCGGGGGAGAGACCTGGGCGCAGCAGTGGAAACACTTTTCCTGGGCAGACCTGTGTGTGAGGCCGAACAAGCTATTTCCTCATTAGTGCAGCTTCTTGCTAAAGTGCTGTTGACTGCACAGGATGTCTCCAGACTGCTTTCAACACAATGTACAGGAGCTCGGCCCCGCATGGTCGTCCTGGAACTGCTGGTACATTTCAGGGTTTTCTCCTCTGCGAGAGGTCAGTCGATAAGTTTCAAACAAACTCCAACATGCGTCTGATGAGGTCGCGTGGAAGCAGCATAACAAGACCTGAAGGTCGGACACCTCCATCATCTCACGGCCCCGTTGGCCTCATGAAGATGGCAGACGACACGATGCAGCAGCTCAACAAGCTGTTCCTCAGTCTGAGCTTGTTTTGCTCGTGTGAGTGAACATAAAGAGTGAAAAGTGAGCGACACATTGCCAACAGGTATATTTCCCCTGTTTTGCTGCACATATGTTGTGTTTTTTGAGCTTTTGGTATCAGAAAGACTTTCCTCATTGTACTGTTCACAGGTTGTTGTTATTTATGAGTCAAACATAGTTTTGATGTTGTTTAAACTTGATTTGTTTCTTGTTTGAAGTCAGTTTCCATTCAGAGATTCAGAGATTCAGTGAAAAAGGGACAGAGACTCCAAATGAATATGAGGTCTGTGTTTCCTGTAAATGAGATTACTGCTCTCTCTTCAACTCCTTAAAGGTCCAAACTCAAGTCAAAGTAAAGATTAAAATGTTATTATTCTCCACGTCAGTAATGAATAATGTTTTCCATCTCTGAAGAATGAAGGCTTCCGAGAATTCAACATGTAATGATATACGTTGTCATGCGGTTTGTGTGTGTGTGTGTGTGTGTGTGTGTGTGTGTGTGTGTGTGTGTGTGTGTGTGTGTATAGGGCAGGGTAAATATGCATAAGCATATTGGTGTGTATGTGCACACATTTCTGAGTTTGTCTGAGCGACTTTGGGGAATCAGGTTTCAGGATGTAAGAGGAGCTAAAAGCTGGTCAACGCTGCGGCCAATCACAACCTTCCCCTGGATTCCCTCTGTAACTCAGATCAAGCTTAAGGGGGCCCTGAAAGCCTCTCCACACACACACCACACACACACACACACCCCAGCCCGGTGCCAGAACCCATTCATCAGGCCCTCATAGCCGGCCTGTCAGCCTGCAGCCGCGGGCCTGCAGGCCTGAAGCCAGGGGCTGGAGTTCTGGGCTCCCCGCCAGTGCGTCACGGCGCTGGGCTGCAGCCAGCCGTCCATCAGCTTTGAAGTGAGCTGGAGCCCCGAACGGCTGCAGCAGCGCTGCACACTGAGCGGGTCAGGAAGGTAAAGTATTCAACGCACACACACACACACACCAACACACACAGTAATAACCTCCTCTACAACATGGAGGAGGTAAAGATTGCAGCTTTTATATTGTTTTGTTGTCAGGTGAATTAACAGGTTGTAATATGATGAAGTGGCTTTAATCGTTTGAGTTGGAGACCTCGTGGTGCTCGAGCTGTAATTAACGACACAACTTTCTTTTCATCTCGACATGCTGAGCTATAATTTGTCAGATTTTCATCATGTTGAAGAGTGAAATGATGTTTTTTGTTGCTGGAGATTGATGACATTGGAGGAAAGTAAGCAGAGGCAACGAACTGTTGAATTATGTCGTGTTTAAAAGTTGTGTGCCAACTCTCATCTGCATAGACAAGTTAGTCTCTCTCTCTCTCTCTCTCTCTCTCTCTCTCTCTCCGTCTCTCTCTCTCTCTCTCTCTCTCTCTCTCTCTCTCTCTCTCTCTCTCTCTCCGTCTCTCTCTCTCTCCCTCTCTCTCTCTGTCTCTCTCTCTCTCTCTCTCTCTCTTCTCTCTCTCTCTCTCTCTCTCTCTCTCTCTCTCTTCTCTCTCTCTCTCTTCTCTCTCTCTCTCTCTCTCTCTCTCTGTTCTCTCTCTCCTCTTCTCTCTCTCGCTCTCTCTCTCTCTCTCTCTCTCTCTCAGTCACAATGTACAAACGCCCTCTTACACGCAGCCACAGTACAAATCTAACACGGGGTTGTGGCAATCCGCCTTGCAGAAGACTTTGAGTTCATCTGAGTTCAGGAAACACTCGTTGATGAGCGTGCACACGCTGACTGACAGTTGTTGGATATTTCCAACATGATATGAATTATATGGGGGAAATTGTGGTATTTTTATTTTAATCTGAGCCACAGCTTTGCTCGCCGTTGTCTGACCTCCATATTGTTCTGGAGGAAATGATTTTAGCAAAGCGTTGCACCGCATCATGGCCTCACAGCTCAGCAGGTCTCTCGCTATCTGACTTGTTTCTGTGTGTTACGCTTCTGCTTCATGTCATGTTTCTGCTTCATGTCATATTTCTGCTTCATGTCATGTTTCTGCTTCATGTCATATTTCTGCTTCATGTCATGTTTCTGCTTCATGTCATGTTTCTGCTTCATGTCATGTTTCTGCTTCATGTCATGTTTCTGCTTCATGTCATGTTTCTGCTTCATGTCATGTTTCTGCTTCATGTCATGTTTCTGCTTCATGTCATATTTCTGCTTCATGTCATATTTCTGCTTCATGTCATGTTTCTGCTTCATGTCATATTTCTGCTTCATGTCATGTTTCTGCTTCATGTCATGTTTCTGCTTCATGTCATGTTTCTGCTTCATGTCATGTTTCTGCTTCATGTTTCTTTAGTGGCTCCTGTCAGCTTGCACAGCAGCATTGATTAGTGATCAGGAGAGAGAGATCCATCTCTCTGAGCTCAGGAGCCTCCAACTCCACTTCATTGCTCATGAACTGTTCCTGGTCTGAAAAGAGTCGGCGTCGCGCCTCCAGTGTGAATCCGTGGGTGGGGTCTTAAAATAACTGTCAAGAGGCACTTCTAATATGTAATTGCAGTATTTTAGAAAAGCTATCGTTGCTTGCCAACTTAGACAAATAAACACGACATACAATATGTGTGAATAAGGTATTCCTGAGCCGCTCTGAGGGCCGTCAGAGCCAATAGGAAGTGTGAATGTTCCACATGCAGACACAGGCCCTACAGAAGGATATTCACCTCTAAAAGGTGTTAGCTTTATTGGATGTAGCAGGACATTACCTGCATCTCCAGCTATTCCACTTTTCCGTCTGCACCGCGTCGAATCATTAACGACAAAGACCTCAGTGTTTAAACACCTTATTTCATTAAGTGTTTTTTAATGAGGGCGCTAACTGGGCCGCGTGTCAGTCATCAGGAAAAAGACGGCCAAAGTTGTTGGAAAAGTATGTTTTTCTGTGCTCTATTACATTTTTCCTGTGACGGTAAAAGTTCTGATGAGTGTGTCGACCCTTCTCCAGCTCAGTGCGAGCACTTCCTGTGTGACCGAGTTTCTGTATCGCTCGATAAAGGAACCGGTGATGCATCGCTCTCTGTTCACCGTGCTCACTGAGAGTAGCAGGGCGACGTTCCTTTATTGTGTTTAGTTACAGGAGAAACGTAACTAGAAAAACATATTTTTATTAAACTGCTCATATTGAGAGATATCAGTTTGACCTCCAGTTCCTTTGCTGTGTTTTCCTGCTCTTTGTGTCTCCTGCATGACCTGTTTCTCTTAAAGAAGACAAGGAAGACTTTTACAACATAGTTGCTGACATTTTTGTCCAGATGGATCGGCAAATGGACTTTACAATTAAAGCGCAGACTCTGCAGACGCTGCAGACGCTGCAGACCCTGCAGACCCTGCAGACGCTGCAGACTCTGCAGACTCTGCAGACGCTGCAGACGCTGCAGATGCTGCAGACCCTGCAGACCCTGCAGACGCTGCAGACCCTGCAGACGCATCATTAACAGCTGGAAGACGGATCCTGGAGATGCTCTTCTTCATGCAGCAGCTTCAGCAGTACCTCGCTCCGCCTCAAGGGGGCAAATAAAGGTCAGGGTTCACATACTGAATAAACCATTGACAGAAGCTGAACAAGGTGCGGCCGCGTCGTTGAGGACGGTCTCGGCCTCTCCAGGATTCACCCGCTCGCCCTCGATGACGTATCCCATAATGCTCACACAGCTGACAGGAAACGCTCATCAGCTGCTGCTCCAGGTGCTCGTGCAGAACGTTGGACGTTGAATGTTCGTCAATGTTGCGTGAGAATATCAAGATGTTCTGGAAAAGAAAAGCTCAACAACGACTGTGTCATATTCTGACTGTAACCGGGTCGAGCTGTTGACTCCAGAGGCCCACTTCACTGTAATCCACCAGGGATTAGCAGGCTGACAGAATCACTCAGCTACCGAGTCTGACCTGGCACTCAGCGCCCTGTGGGGCAGACACACACACACACACACACACACACACACACACACACACACACACACACACACCACCACCACCACCAGCGGAGAAGAGAAAGAAAGAAACCACAATCAAGTGACTCTGTTCTTGTAAACATGTCTCTGTGATCTGCTCCATGGCTCTGAGAGGAAGTCACAACCAAAGATGTGATGACAGTGAGCGGCTGTGGTGGTGGTGGGGGGGGGCGTGGCTATGAGAGGGGCGTGGCTATGCTGCGCTGCAGAGGGGCGTGGCTATGAGAGGGGCGTGGTTATGAGAGGAGCGTGGCTATGCTGCTCTGCAGAGGGGCGTGGTTATGAGAGGGGCGTGGTTGTGAGTGAGGCGTGGCTATGAGAGGGGCGTGGCTATGAGAGGGGCGTGGCTATGAGAGGGGCGTGGCTATGCTGCGCTGCAGATGGGCCTGGTTATGAGAGGGGCGTGGCTATGAGAGGGGCGTGGCTGTGAGTGGGGCGTGGCTATGAGAGGGGCGTGGCTATGCTGCGCTGCAGAGGGGCGTGGTTATGAGAGGGGCGTGGTTGTGAGTGAGGCGTGGCTATGAGAGGGGCGTGGCTATGCTGCGCTGCAGAGGGGCGTGGCTATGCTGCGCTGCAGATGGGCCTGGTTATGAGAGGGGCGTGGCTATGAGAGGGGCGTGGCTGTGAGTGGGGCGTGGCTATGAGAGGGGCGTGGCTGTGAGTGGGGCGTGGCTATGAGAGGGGCGTGGCTGTGAGTGGGGCGTGGCTATGAGAGGGACGTGGCTATGCTGCGCTGCAGAGGGGCAGGGTTATGAGAGGGGCGTGGCTTTGCTGCGCTGCAGATGGGCGTGTTATGAGAGGGGCGTGGCTATGAGAGGGGCGTGGCTGTGAGTGGGGCGTGGCTATGAGAGGGGCGTGGCTGTGAGTGGGGCGTGGCTATGAGAGGGGCGTGGCTATGCTGCGCTGCAGAGGGGCGTGGCTATGAGAGGGGCGTGGCTATGAGAGGGGCATGGCTGTGAGTGGGGCGTGGCTATGAGAGGGGCGTGGCTGTGAGTGGGGCGTGGCTATGAGAGGGGCGTGGCTATGCTGCGCTGCAGAGGGGCAGGGTTATGAGAGGGGCGTGGTTATGAGAGGGGCGTGACTTTGCTGCGCTGCAGATGGGCGTGTTATGAGAGGGGCGTGGCTATGAGAGGGGCGTGGCTATGCTGCGCTGTAGAGGGGTGTGTTATGAGAGGGGCGTGGCTATGCTGTGCTGCAGATGGGCGTGTTATGAGAGGGGCGTGGCTATGAGAGGGGCGTGGCTATGCTGCGCTGTAGAGGGGTGTGTTATGAGAGGGGCGTGACTTTGCTGCGCTGCAGATGGGCGTGTTATGAGAGGGGCGTGGCTATGAGAGGGGCGTGGCTATGCTGCGCTGTAGAGGGGTGTGTTATGAGAGGGGCGTGGCTATGCTGCGCTGCTGATGGGCGTGTTATGAGAGGGGCGTGGCTATAAGAGGGGCGTGGCTATGCTGCTGATGGGCGTGGTTATGAGAGGGGCGTGGCTATGCTGCGCTGCAGAGGGGCGTGGTTATGAGAGGGGCGTGGTTGTGAGTGGGGCGTGGCTATGAGAGGGGCGTGGTTATGAGAGGGGCGTGACTATGAGAGGGACGTGGCTATGCTGCGCTGCAGATGGGCGTGTTATGAGAGGGGCGTGGCTATGAGAGGGGCGTGGCTATGCTGCGCTGTAGAGGGGTGTGTTATGAGAGGGGCGTGGCTATGAGAGGGGCGTGGCTATGCTGCGCTGCTGATGGGCGTGTTATGAGAGGGGCGTGGCTATAAGAGGGGCGTGGCTATGAGAGGGGCGTGGCTATGCTGCGCTGCAGAGGGGCGTGGTTATGAGAGGGGCGTGGTTGTGAGTGGGGCGTGGCTATGAGAGGGGCGTGGTTATGAGAGGGGCGTGGTTGTGAGAGGGGCGTGGCTATGAGAGGGGCGTGACTATGAGAGGCGCGTGGTTGTGAGAGGGGCGTGGCTATGGTGGTTATGGTGGTTATGGTGGTTATGGTTGTTGTGGTGGTTGTGGTGGTTGTGGTGGTTGTGGTGGTTGTGGTGGTTCAGGGATGAGACTGAATGCCTTCAGCTGGTGCTGATTGCGTTCCTGAATATAAAGAGCAGGAGGAAAGACATTAGTGAGGGAGGTTGTCAACGAGTCCCCGGCCACTTCGTTACCACTTCATTGGCCGTATGAATGCGTGATCAACCTGGCGTCCATGGTAAAGAACACCAACGACCGCTGGTCTCATGTGACCGTCGTCGTGTCCTGCTGGAGCTTCTTGTCAGCAAGAAGGAGAAACGTTAAAGGGGAGGATGATCATTTCTAAGCTCGATATTCACAATGCTCACCATTTGTGACGTGTTCCCTCCTGGTGGACGTTCGAGTAGCTGTCAGGCCTTTTCATCCCATCAATGCCTCTGCTGTTTTCCAGAGGTTGGTCAACGATGTTCTCTGGGATCTGCTCAGTGTTTGTGTTCTTGTGAATCTGATGACATTGTACTTTCTTCTGAGTCTCCACAGGAGCATGAGGTCCAGGTACAGCAGGTTCTCTCAGGCTCCAGTGGACCTCAGCGTCAGCACGGCCTCTGGTGAGTTTAATTTACATCTGATCCATTCCCGTCTTCCAGATCCGGTCTGTCAGTTCATTGTGGAGGTGGACGCCTCAGATAGAGGACGTTCTTCCAGGTAGAAGCTTCACTCTTCTTCCACGGAGAGAGATCGTGAGTTTGGGAGGAGTTGCTGTTGCAAAGCTTTCTCCAGAGTGGAGCGCTGAGGGAGCAGCTGTTTGTGGTCTGGACAGAACAATGTGAAATATGCATAAGCATGTTCTGCCCGTTGATTTCATGGTATTTTATACTACGACATCGTTTAGGAAATGTCACACAACACCCAGTAAACAAATGCATGACAGTGTATAAAACATTTGTTGGACATTCTTGATTCATGGTTTTTATGGCGTTCTAGGATACGATGTTATTGACATACGATGATATTTCGTGTAAATACTGTATGAAGACATTTTCCATGACATTTCAATGGTTCAGTAAACTAACAAATTAACATTTGGCATCCAATAATCTGACATATCTTTCCAAAATTGCATGACATACTCCAACTTTTATTTGTAATAAAAGATATGACTTTTCATGAAATACTTTACTAAAACAAGTTTGGACATTTTAATAGTATTCTAAAATATCATATTCAAATATGGCAATATGGAAAAACTATTGTTCCCATACTTTCATGGCATAATATTCTGGCATATTATTCAATGATATTTTGTTTTTAAGAACATTTGTTGGACATTAATACAGTTACATGTTTGTATTCTATGACTTATTTTTGACATTTTAATAATTTATTTTTGGGTATTTTCCTGACATACACATGAAGTTCTATATGATAAAGATATGATTTAAACTCTTTTTCTGCTCTGACATTTTAATCACATGCTATGATATAGTTTCATAACATCGTTTATATCGTATTCTGACATTTTGTACAATAGTTTTATGACATAATAATGACATTTTAATTGCATAGTGTACTTTTTTCTAAAATTGACTGACTGTACTTTTTACATAAATATACATTTTTTAAACATGTTTTTGGTGAACGACACTTTGACAAATGTTATATTTTAATTCTTTACTATAGTTTTTAATAGTTTAGACATTCTATATATGGTATATATGATTTAAAAAAAGTTTTTAATAACATCTCTCATACTGTGTCAAGACTTTTTACATGTTTTCACATATTAGACGTAACATTTTATAAAATCTGTTATTGCAATTATTATTTATGGCTCTGACATTTTTTCATCCTCTAAAATGTATTAAACCGAGAATCGAATAAAACGTTTTGTTCATCCTGTAAACACACACACAGACACACACACACACACACACACACACAGACACACACACACACACACACACACACACACACACACACAGACACACACACACACACACACACACAGACACACACACACACACAGACACAGACACACACACACAGACACACACACACAGACACACAGACACACACACACACACACAGACACACACACACACACACACAGACACACACACACACACACACACACAGACACACACACACACACACACAGACACAGACACACACACACAGACACAGACACACACACACACACACACAGACACACACACTCACACTCACAGACACACACACACACAGACACACACACACACACACACAGACACAGACACACACACACAGACACACACTCACACACTCACACACTCACACACACACACACACACACAGACACACACACTCACACTCACAGACACACACACACACAGACACACACACACACACACACAGACACAGACACAGACACACAGACACACACACACAGACACAGACACACACAGACACACAGACACACACTCACACACTCACACACTCACACACTCACACACACACACACACACACACACACAGACACACACAGACACACAGACACACACTCACACACTCACACACAGACACAGACACACACACAGACACAGACACACACTCACACACTCACACACACACACACACACAGACACAGACACACTCACACACACACACACAGACACACACACACACACACACACACACACAGACCCACACACACAGACACACACACACACACACACACACACACACACACACACACACACACACACACACACACACTCCTCGGTTATGTCAGTGAGAATTGAGATATGTATAACTTTCTATTTGCAGCAGCGCTGAAACAACTCGTGGTTTCTGACACGGAGACTTGGCGGCGAGCGGAGCGGCAGCCGGTGACTCTGCGGCACCGACCCGGCGCTCTGATCCAGTCCAGACTGTTTGCAGCGTCACGCTGCGGCGTCCTGCCCTCTTTCTCTCAAACACACCACCGCAAGCCCAAATAGCTCTAAATGCAGCTCTGTGGACTCTTTTTTTGGCCCCGTTGTCGCTTTCTGAGCGTTTTACAGTAAGAGCGAGGGAATGGAACAAGCTCCACTTCGGCTGATGAGCTTTGCCAGAGCTGATGCTGTGACAGCGTATGTATTCTGTTTTATGAGGCTTTGGACCGAGTGCAGAGCTGGCCGGCACCGATCGATGGTGTTTATGTGTTTGTAGAGGTTTTCTGCAGAGACAGTTTTACAGAGCTTCAGGTGGAGCGACAGCTTGATGCGGTGCTTTGATCAAGAGGAAGACGACTGACATCTGAACCAGAACTCAAGAGCCACTGGAGGGCCAGAGGTCGAGCTGAGGTTCTGTTTCGCGGTGTAAATGTATTACATCATCATCTGCAGCCGTCTGCTGTATACTGCACTCGGGACATGAGTTCAGCCTTTTCCACTGCAGGACCAGAATCAACAAAATATTTATGGAACTACAAAGATGTTGCCAGAGGATCTGGCTGCAGAGGCGTCTCATACCAACCAGCTGCTTTGTTTTAGGAAACCCAAACATGTCAGTAAGAGTCCTGAAACCCTCTGAGGAAGCTGAAGGCAGAGGAAGAGGAACACACTGAAACACTCTGTCCTTATCTGGTCCACTCATTATTATAATGATCTCTTTTGCATGAATACAAAAACGCATTTGCATATTTCAACATTTAAAAAACCAAACCGCCACATTACCTTTGGGGAAAACATTTCTGAAAACATTTGTTTAAAACGTTAAAACATGAGAGCAACTTGAAGCAAAGCTGATTTATGCAGACTCCTTTTCTTATAAACTATAAACTATGAAGCGACAACCAGACGCGAAGCTTCACTCCAGCTTAAAATATCTGATGAGCACTTTTCTGAGTGGGTGTGTGTTTGTGAAGCCACTAACTGCCGCTGCGGCGGATGCTTGATTGTGTGTGCAAAACCTAAATCACAACCTTATCGCCCGGCGGCCGCAGCGACAAAAAACTTCTCAGCAGAAATGTTGCATAAATATTTATTCAGTTGGCAGCACTGAGTCAAGCTGCAGGTGGAGAAAGGTCAAGGTCAAGGTCATGCGTCCACATGTCGTAGGAACAAGTGTCCGAGCCTCTTTCTGCGAGTTCATACCTGTAGAGCTGAGGGTGTCAGGTTTCCTCTGTGCACCTGAGGGTGTCAGGTTTCCTCTGTGCACCTGAAGGTGTCAGGTTTCCTCTGTGCACCTGAAGGTGTCAGGTTTCCTCTGTGCACCTAAAGGTGTCAGGTTTCCTCTGTGCACCTGAGGGTGTCAGGTTTCCTCTGTGCACCTAAAGGTGTCAGGTTTCCTCTGTGCACCTAAAGGTGTCAGGTTTCCTCTGTGCACCTGAAGGTGTCAGGTTTCCTCTGTGCACCTGAAGGTGTCAGGTTGATTTTATTTCCTCATAGACTCTTCTGTTGACAGAAGGTTTAAATATGTAAAAACAATTCTCGTCTGAGTCTTTCTTTCTCTCTTCTCATATAAAACCTTTGGACACCTCACTGCTTGCAATATTTCAGATTATCCTCTCCAGATTTTCCTAATCTTTCCTCCGTGACGTTCACAGGATCATATGTGGGATGTTCTTCTAACGTCAGTATCGTTTCCTCCAATGTAAATATGAGTCAACGTCAGGATCCTTTACACTGAAATTCAGTCTTTCAGCTCTACTTCCTTATTCTCCTCTCATCCAGCTCTCTTGTAATCTGGAGTTTTTCTCCCCAGCAGTGGCGGTGAGTCACTAGAGGGCGCTATGGCGCCGCCCCTTTTGAAATTTTGAGATGGAAAAAAAAGGAAAAAAAATATAATATATACCGTCTAAAAACATTATATACCAAATAATGTAAATAATAAATATACCGTGTTGACGCGCTAGATGTGTGTGAGACCGTAAGCTCCTGTTAACCACCACTTCAGTTACACGTGAACAAATATAATAAATCGTCATTCATCGTCACTGAGGAAAGCCCCGCCCCCTTTCTCGGGCCGGACAAACAGGGTTCAAAATGGCGGCGAGCAAACATTTCACGGTCGTTACGGCAAGAAGAGCTTCTCATTGGCTGATGAAACTTAAATGTGCGCTCTAGCCAATGACATCGCTTCTTATTCCGTGATGGACTATTCGTCCAATCAGAGACCTTTATTTGTAGGGAAGCCCATTTCCGAAAGACAAAAAAAAAAAAAATTAGGACCACAAAAAAAAAAGAAAAACATTAGGACAAAAAAAATTAAAATTAAAATTAGGAACAAAAAAAAAAATACAAAATTAGGAATAAAAAAATTAGGAACAAAAATAAATAAATAAATTAGGGACAAAAAAAATATTCATGTGCTCTTCTTATTTACCAAAAGATAGTTTAGTGTTGTCAACCACCTGTAAGCCTGTTGATGGTTACTTTAAAGTAAATAATTCATTTATTATATGACTACTCAGTTCTTAAAAATGGTCAAGGGAAGGACAACAATGTACTTTGTGTGTATACAATTATATTTAGGCTGTAACTGTAATTTTGACAATTGTAGTCAGTAGTCAAGTTCTCATTTCTATGGAAGCCGATTCCCGCAACAACAACAACAAAAAAATTAGGACCAGAAAAAAAAAAAAAAAAAAAAATTAGGACCAAAAAAATAAAAAAAAACAACCAAAAAATAAAAAAATTAGGACCAAAAAAATAAAAAATAGGGAGAAAAAAAAATATAGATTTCTTTTCGTTGACAAAAAAAAATAAAACATTTAAGCAATACGTTATTTCATCACTTTGGTTTTACAATACCCTAATTTAAATGTAAATATGTATTGTTCATACAACAAAACAAGTACAGGTAAAAAAAAAAAATAAAAAAAAAAAGAGTCCAATCTTGTATTTAATTCAAAATATCTTTTAGTAAATAACAAGAGCATTTGAATATAAAACAGTGCTTGCTTGGCAATGTCAACCAAAAGTAAATATTTCATTCAATATATGTGTGGACTTTGCATTTTATTCAGTTCTTAAAAATGGTCAATGGAAGGTCAACAATGTACTTTGTCTGTACATATATTAGCTGATTATAAATATTAATTATATTTAGGCTGTAACTGTAATTTTGCCATTTGTAGTCAGTAGTCAAGTTCTCATTTCTCTCCTGGAATGAAACTTTTTTTTGTTGCCTTTTTTCAAGTAAAAAAAAAGACAACGAAAAAAAAAAAATTTTTTTTTTGGTCCTAATTTTTTTTTTTTTTTTTTGGTGCTAATTTTTTTGTGTGTGTGTGGCGGGAATGGGCTTCTATACATTTCTCTTCCGGAATGGAATTTTTTTTTCGTTGCCTTTTTTTAAGTCTACAAAAAAATAAGGCGATTTTTTTTTTTTGCCCAAAAAAAAGTTTGTTTTTTTATTAACCCTTTTTTTGTCATAAATTTATGGAAGCCCATTCCCGCCACACCCAAAAAAAATTAGGACCAAAAAAATAAATACAATAAAAAAAATAGGACCAAAAAAAAAAATTAGGAAGAAAAAAACAAAAACAAATTAGGACCAAAAACAAAAAAAAATACAGACCTAATCAGGACATTAGTTCAGCCTTTTCCACTGCAAGACTTTGGTCCTAATTTTTTTTAGTCTTAATTTTATATTTTAGGGTCCTATTTTTTTTTTTGGGTCCTAATTTAAATTTTTTTTTTGGTCTTTTTTTTTTTTGATCCTAACTTTTTTTTGGTGTGCGGAAATGGGCTTCCATAAATTTGTGTAAACCATATGGGAAGAAAAAAAACTGTCAAACCTTGTTTACCAGTCATTCCCTATACAGCTGGTATCATGTTTTGTGATTTGTTCAATAAACATTTTTTTTAAGTGTTTTGCACAGTTAATGGAGTTAATTTAATCCTAATTTTGAGTGTGTAAAAAAATATTTAAAATAATAAAAAATAAAATGTTCTGAAACTATTCTGGTATTGTCCATGCACCATTTATTGTTGAACTGCAATGTAGAACTTTAAGTGGGTGAAAAGCTGCTGTGCAAAGTAATGTAATATTTGTCTCTTCAGTGAAGTATTGTGTGTCTTGTTCTCTGCGACTCTTCAGCCCAGTCGTCTAGAGCCCCGTTCCCTCCTCTTCCTCTGACACAATATGATTTATCCTTCCATAAACTTATCCACTGGGTTGTTGAGGGGCGCTTACACGCAGCCACAACCGTCTGGAAGATGGCCTGAAGATTGGGTTTCTCTCACAAAGTGCCCAAGAAACTCGTCTTCGTTCAGAAACCTGCCGTCATCCAACGTGGGTTCTGTCCCTGAATCCGTCCATGAGGGATGAGACTTAAAGAGACTTAGAAGCAAAAAAATATAAGAGACCCCTTTAAGTAGGTACACCTGTCTAGTAAGTTATGAGTAGAAAGTATGAAGGTAGTCATTAAAATAATTCGGCAGACAAACAAGATTTTAACAAATATTGTGAATAAATTCTCTGCTGGTTTTACATTTGATATTTATTGAAACAAAGAGCATTGAGCCAATTTGTAAAAAGTAACAAAATATCAGCTATAACATTACGTTTAACAAACCTCAAATTCATGGAGAAGCTTATAAATATACATATCTGGATTGGTAGAAATCGTTTGTCTATGAGAAGCATCACAGGTAGCTAGCAGTTAGCCGAGTGGTACAGGAAGTCTGCGTGAAGAAACGTCTTCTGTGATATTAAAGTGTGTTTGTGTGTTACAGTGAAGCGGAACAGGAGTGAAATCATTGGTGTTGGATCAATAAGGTGCATTTCCCTTTACAAACACAGTGAGGCGCCACATTAGTGAGAACACAACTTTTAAAAAGTGACTTCAAGAAGTGACGTCCAACTACTGACCGCCTGCTGACGAGATGATGCGTTTCTGTTTTAAGCTTCGAGGAGCTGGTTAAAGGAAATAAATACAGTTTACTGATTGGCTGGATAGACATACTATATACACATAGCATGGAGTATTTCACCACTGGAACCACAACATTGCCCATATATATTCAAACCATATTAAGTACTGTAGAATAATGTTAAATGGATAATCTGAATTAATATGGAAAAGAATGAAGGCTATAATATTGATATATTTGCTGATGCACTGTAAAAAAAACTTAAAAAAGACAGCTGAACAGACACGCACAGACAGGTTTAAGCCTCTGGATCAAAGTGCATAATGGTGGAGGGCTTGTTGCAGCACCTGGGGGCCGCTAGGGCTTCTGGGAAAGCTTAATGAATGGCCCAACCCCCAAAACAGTCCTCTCACTCTACTCCAAGGACTCGTACGGACCGACAGCGTCCTCACGCTACATGCTGAGAGGAGACGAGGAGACGAGGAGACGAGGAGACCTCGTGAGGATGTGAAGGCTGGTTGGGACCGAGCTCACGGCATCACATCCACACACACAACCGCACACAACCACACACAATGTCCTCTCAACACAATGTCCTCTCAACACAATGTCCTCTCAACACAATGTCCTCTCAACACAATGTCCTCTCAACACAATGTCCTCTCAACACAATGTCCTCTCAACACAATGTCCTCTCAACACAATGTCCTCTCAAAAAACAAACCCCCTCCGTCAACTACGCCGCGTACATGGAACACTCGTCTGAGGAAACTGAATCCAATTCCACAATCAGCGAGACCCATCTGACCAGAACAACTGAACTTTCTGATATAAAAAATATATAAAAAACGGTCGGGGGAGATGTCCAGCCAGCTCAAGGCACCTGAAGGGGTTAAGGGTCGACTGGAAATGACCGGGCCAGAATAAAACATAATCTCAAAATAAATATTTCACTCTCAGTTTCTGAAGACATAAGGTTTGTTTGGGGGAAAAAGGTCTTTTTGTAATGGCATAATGGTTTGACTCTATAAATATAATTTATATAGTTTCTTTCTTCTTCCATTCTTTCTCCGTGTTCGGCTCAGACGGGTTTCTGCCGTCGGCTGCGAGCAAACAGGAAACTCTTCTTCTCCTCACTTGCAGACGAATTGGTCCACGATCTTGGTGCAGCGCTTGCATTTCACGTAGCAGCACCAGTGGAACTTGCAGTGGCAGCGCTCCACGATCTGGGCCTTGTACTGGTCGTAGCCGCGGCCGCAGCACATCAGCTCGCAGCCGTCCATGCCCTCCGAGGTCTTGTTGCAGAGCCGGCCCACCGTGCCCAAGGAGCCCGTGCTTTGGTTCTTCAGGCAGTAGTCCGGGCTGGACTCGATGTACACCAGGTCGTGGCTCGTGGGAGCGTTGAAGTTGCTGTGCTTCTGCACCAGCTTCCCGCGCGAGTTCAGCTTCATGGAAGTCGAGCTGTCGTACTTTTCCTTCAGCGTTTCGCCCACCTTGCGAAAGTCAGCCAGCTGCAGCCAGCAGGTCTTCAGGCTGCAGGAGCCCGACACGCCGTGGCACTTACAGGACACGTTGGCCAGGTCCGACACCGTCTGAGCAGGGAGGAGAAGGAAATGCATTTAGAACTTGCACAAACATTTATTCTTGTGCGGTAAACTGCAGATAAATGTCCAAGCAACACACTCTGCAAGTATCTAATAGCTCTCTGGGTAAATGCACTGCTCAGGATCGAGCAAGGCATCAGGTTGCCAATGATCCTGTCCATGTCTCTAATGGGACCTTAAGGAAAACATTCATTTGTCCTACTTGAAAGAGAACAGCCTGCATTTCATTTCCTTTGAGGTGGTTTCAAAATGTTTAGAGAGGAAAGGAGCCAGGTGGTGCGTTCATGTCCCCGCAGATCAAAGCCTCAGACGATCAGCTGGGACCTTCCAACTATCTACACGACCTGGAACGCCTCTCTTCAAACTCCTCTTGTGCTTCCCATCACTGGTTGCTCTCACAGCCCGCCGGCTGCGTATCTGATGACATCATCAGGTGTGTGTGTGTGTGTGTGTGTGTGTGTGTGTGTGTGTGTGTGTGTGTGTGTGTGTGTGTGTGTGTGTGTGTGTGTGTCGTACCCTCCTTCCAGCCTCGTTGTTGTGTATGTTCATCATCAGCCGGGCGCTCTCGTACGAGCCCTTCGGGTAGCTCTTCTCGCGCTCTCGAGCGTCCACAAACTCTTTGGAGAACCTGTAGCCGTAGTTCAGGTTGTCTCCGCAGCCGCCCCACAGCCAGTCGCGCGGCAGGTCTTTGGGTCGCGCCGCCCGGCTGCAGCCGCAGCTGGAGAGCTCCCCCTCCCTGCAGGCGCGGCTCACGGCGTTCACCACGCCCGCCGCGCTGATGGCGTAGGTGAACGCCGTTTCTCGGCTGCCTGCGGACGCACAAAGGGGAATACGTCAGTGTCTCGATTCACACAATAAGAAACAAAGTAAATGAGAAATGCACGTTAGCATTCGACACATCTATCCGCCGCTGCCATTTTGTTGTTTATACATTTATTTTATTTATTAATTTATTTATATCCTGCTTCAGGTTAGCAGATGTCATGTCATCCAGTCAGGACGACAGCTGCATGCTCCTCATCACCAACATCTCCACTGTTTCATCTGTTATTGGGCTTCAGCCAGAGAGAAGAGAGCGCCCCCCAGTGGAAGACGTGCTTCTGAACAAGCAGCCGCCAATCCATGGATCAATCCTGGATCCATCGCTCATGAACTCTTTCTCCCCTCAAATGTCTCATGAATACATAAGATATAGGAAATCTTAACAAAAATCACACACAAGCCGTGTTTGCCACCAGCGATCCAACGACCTCTGAACAGAGCCAGAGAAAAGATGAAATGAGGAGGTAAAGGAAGGATGAGGCTCGTGCACCTGCTGGGCCAAAC
>NW_027176142.1:431100-446100 GCF_023055335.1 Clinocottus analis
AGATCTTTCACGTCCATAAATCTCTCTCTCCTCCTTCATCCCTTCATCCTGTCGACACAGTGATGCAGCTCTCTCTAACACGCTGAGGAAGAGGAAGAGTCCAGGAGGAAGAGTGGAGCGACGAGATGCAGATGAACGTGTGATTCAGGGTTCAGGTGATCACAACCAGAGCACAGCAGCTGCAAAGGTTCCTTATTTTAATTATTTTGGTACAATAAAAAATAATCATAAAGCGTCAGAATGTTCGTTTGAAGTGTTCAGTAAAAGGTTTCGGGGGAAGCTTCTTGTTAATATTTGTTTTATGAGCTCTTTGAAAAGAGTTTCAGAGGCTGTTATGGAGAACGATGAGATATTGATTGCTGTTTGTCTGCCGTTCATAAACATTCCAGACGTCGCTCTCGTGCACAAAGCGAGCAGCGACACGACTCAACCACAACTCCTGTTCTGGATATTTCATATAAAATGTTATACAATATCCAAAACATGTCTATAAAAACACGCACACACCTTTTTTTATGGACAAAACATCCCCTCCTAAGGTGTCATGACTTCATACTGACCGCTCCGTCGGGCCTCTGGGTCTGGTTCTGGTTCTGGGTCTGGTTCTGGTTCTGGGTCGGCATGGCGTTCGCCGGCTGACTCTGACACAGTTTCTGGGGCTGCAGGGCTGAAAGCCGGTCCTTCAGCAGCTGGTTCTCCTTCCTCATCTGGTCCAGCTCGTCCAGACGGATCCGGTCTTCTCGCTCCTTCTGATCTCGAAGACTCTCAATGACTCGCTCCTGAAACAGCAAACGGACGAGAGGAAGCAATGTGTTCACCAGAGGTGTGAGAAGCTTCATGGTGAAGAGCCCAGATCGCTATCGTCTGCATGGAAGCTGCTTCACATTTACTAAATGTGTGTTTTGCTTCCAGTGTTCAAAACATGGTCAGTTCTTCTATCAGTGTTGAAGAACTGCATCCAGGTCTGCTGGCTGAGGCAAAGAGAGGATGAAGACAAACTCATAAATAATACTGCCATAAATAACAGCGCCGACTCGAGGAGATCGAGCCAAGCGGAACAGAGACGTGGAAAGAGGGGGAAGAGTTGAGGGACAGACGGACGACTGAGAAAAGGACTGAAGTGTTGATGACGTCAGTGTGGCACCCTGGACATTGTTTAAGTGTACAAGTGTTATTGTTGTATATTGTTAGTACCTTGCCCCCCGACAGCATTATTTTCTGATTATTGTAATTTAAAATGCATTTTGACTGGTGGACTCGCCTGTAGCGGCTGCGAGACAATACTCACTGTCGCCAGTAGGTGGCAGCGGCGGGTGTTGATGTAACGGGCGCAGTAACTGTTTCAACAAAGAAGTGACAGCCAAGAAGCTACGTCTGCACAGTCATACCTGCTAGACATTTATTTGGGACTGTTTTTGTATTTACAGTTGAGATTAGGTCCACAAGCATACATGTATTAGTGTCGAGTTCCGTCACGTTCGTAGTGCCATGTTTTGATTGTTTAGTAAGTGTTTTGATTGTTTAGTAAGTGTTTTTAGTGCTGAAACGAAAGACAGCTAACTGCGGCTAATTAGCAACGGATGCTACTCGCGCGCTAGCTGTTTCGCGCCAGTGTTATGAGTCTCGCGACAGCTACAGTCCGGAGTTAGCATCGGCTATTTATAGGTCCGGTTTGTGTGTTTCACAGTTAATGTTATATTTGTGTAACTAATTCAACAAAGAAGTGACAGCCAAGAAGCTACGTCTACAGAGTCATACCAGCTAGACATTTATTTCAGACTGTTTTTGTATTTACAGTGTTCACTGTTGAAAGGAGAATAAATGAATCTGGACCACACACTGCATCTGGTTCCGTGTGTAACATCAGCACCGATGAGACGAGCTGCATGTTCACGTCATCTTCTCTGTTCTCGTCACAGAGGGAGGACCACGGCGCTTTGGCCTGGAACCGGGTCCACACTATGGGTGGCGGAGAGCGAGGTGTGTGTCGTAGGTGTGTGTTAAGGTGTACGTGTGTGTGTGTGTTTAGGTGTGGACTGAAGTGATTATCAAGGTGTTTACTCAGGTGTTTATTTAGGCACCGAGCACAGTTCAGCAATGAGGCTTTACGATGTGGCGTCGCTGCGTGATTGGCAGCTTTAAAACCTCGAGTAATTGAACAAATACACCCTCTAACTAGAGCTGGCACTGCGAGGCGCTGCAGAGGGCTTCAGAGGAGAGGGCGAGCGAGAGAAAGATCATAAAGGGAGAGAGACCACATGGCTAATAGGTCCTGGGTGTTTCCCCCACATTATGAAACATCTCGAGGATGTTTGGGGTTTAGCGAAAGAGGCCAGGATGTGATAATAAAAGCCGCCTCTGAGGGACTCCAGTGTGGAACGTAAATACAACACAAACACACAAACATGCGTGCACACACACACACACCAAAGCGCGGCGGGTTCGGGCTCGATGCCCCGTCCTGGTAATGAGAACCGCGGCGCTGCGGCCGCCACCGGCTCCAAGAGCAGGTTTGTAACGGGGAGTGTGATTAGCAACACACACACTGGCTCTTGTAAACACATCACGCCCGCCCTGCGCTGACCACCACGGCCGAGACGCTCGCCATCGCTCTGCTGCTTCCAGCCGAGTGAGACGGAGGCGACATCACAAGTGGTTTCTGGGTAAACTGGCGGCCGAGGAAGAAAAGGCATTTCCAGTTTATTGTTGCCTTTAAGTTCGTTGTTTCAAAGTCGGCAACAAAACACAACTTCGGTGGTAAAAGATCATTTTAATTGGAAACATTTGTAGTGAAAGAAAAACATCATAATAAATCAACTTCAGAGAGAAAAACGCAAACAATATTTGGTCTTATATATTCAATAAATGACTTGTAGTTCAAGTGAAACACACTTCAACCATCACACGTCTGCGTGACCGATTGCAACCGACAGACGAGACACACGGACGCCACACACATCCGCCATGACCTCCACCTGCTGCGTCTGCCTCCACCTGCTGCACCTGCTCCACCATCAGCGTCACAGCGCTTCATCCAGCTCAGGACATACGACTCTTATTGAGGAAGCTTTTTGTTAGATCTCTCATTCGACATCAAACCTTGATCTAGTTTTAATACCTTTTTTAAATGCCAGCTGACTGAAGCTTCTCTTGGCTGATCGGCATCAGCTGTTTGCTTCACAGCTGTGGCTGCAACATCTCATCATATTCTCCAGGAGGGATGCATGACTCAACTTTTTTTAATGGAAGCTCCTGTAGAGTTTTTTAACTGACCTTGTCTCTTCGGTCCCGAACACAAGGATGCACTTGGCGGGTCAACACAAGCTAACGCGGAGGCTTTAACGTAAACACTGTGGCAGCCGCTGGAAAAACAAGAAGTACAGCTGGACGTCCACATCTGTCCTAACGAGGAACTCTATAAACTCTTAAGCAGCAGCCAGAGCCAACAAAATGTAAACCAGCATCCATCCTTTCTGCCTGCAGTACAAACAAACACATAAATGGGAACTATTTGAGCCCGCAGCACTAAAGTCTTCATTTTTTAAGACTGGAGTACCAACAAATGTGAGCTTACAACAACTTCAAACACGAAACAACCCTGAACAAGATCAAGCCCTCTGAAACGAAGCCAGTCACTTGAAGGAAGTCTGTATTTACTTCCAGAGAGGACGGACTTCTCCATGTTCACAGCACACATGGAACATCCGACCTGAGCCTGCACGAGAAATCACTGTCAATCAAAAACTAATCGCTAAAGACGAGTAGAAAGAAAAAGGAACTTCTGCCGCAGAAGACTTTTGATCTGTACTGTTATTTGTCTTTTTTTAGAAAGCAATTTTTTGGGGGAAATTTTTTTTTGGAACAATTTCAAAAGAAATACTTAATTATTTTTTATATATATATATTTTGAAATGCTTTCTAGAAAAAAAAAATTGCTTTCTAAAAATTTTTTTCCAAAAAATAAAAAAGCTTTTCAAAAACAGAAACACAAAAAATGCTCCTTCAAACAAGTTTTGGACGCCTCAAATAGAAATCACTGTAAATCAAAATCAAATCGCTAAAGACGTGTAGAAAGAAAAATGAGCTCCTTTACCAGAATATGTCAGAATCAAACTTCATAGGTTGAATGTCCCTGAGCTGTGCATTCATCTGACTACAGATGAAACACCACAATGGAGACAGAGCCTTCGTCTCTACGTGTTCGTGCTGCAGCTGGATGCTGAGTGAAGCTTCATGCAGACCAGCTGCTGCAGCGAGAAGCCAGGAAACAACAAATGCTGCTCCGTCCATGTGGAGTTATTCTGCTGAGTCCAACTTGATTTACATGGTTGTACAGCTATGTAGAGCAATTTATGCTGCAATATATCTTCCAATATATATATATAAATAATATATATATGGATGCATATGTTACTGTGCTCATTATACTATTTGCTGAGGCTGTGTAGACCAGTAAATCCTGTTAAAAAGTAATGATATTGATATTCTACTAACATTGGACCCACATTAAAGTCCAATGAGACTTAAAACTACAATAATAGTATTCTCTTTCATTACGTTCCCTCATGGCCAGTGACTATGTTTCCTCCACATGTGTGCCGTTATGATCCTCTTGCCAGCTCTGTTCTTTGTCTTCTTTCAAAAGCTTTGCAGAAGTTACTCATTTTTGACTCTGCCTCCATCTTTACATTCCTTGACCTCGTCCTCCCTTCATTCGGAGGCCACCTCTTCCATCAGGGCTGTGCCGCTCCTGCCTGCCATTCCTCTTTTCCATACCTCCATTCCTCCCTTTTTCAGAACTTCTACCCTCCTCTTATTCCATGGATCATTCCCTCCCTCTCAGACAGAGACTAATCCTCCGTCTGTGTTCACCTTGGACCTCCCTTCTCCTGCTCGCTTGTCTTTCCAGAGAGGACCTCCTCTCGTGTGGTCCGAGGTCTATAAATCAGGATTCTGTGTCGTACATTAAGGCTTTGAATCAGCAGAGCGCGACTTCATTAAGCTGTACGCTTCCTGATGGACGAGCCTCAGAGGGTAAACGCTCCGGGCCAGCTGGTGGTCAAACTGTGTCATAGTGTGAGTTTGTATTCAGTCTGTATTGAATAGTCTGTTTTAACATCTGACAAATGAGTTTTAGTTTCCTTCATTAATAGTGGGCATAATTCTTCACCAGAGCAACTGTGAGCATCAGCTCAAGTCTCTTTTCTCAGCAGGTTCGGTCAGATCTTCTTGACCTCCAGCCTTTCCTATAAGTCCATCCTGCTCCCCCCCCCCTGCGTACCTTCTCTGACAGCGCTTCCTCCAGTGTGGTCAGCGCCGTGTCTGTGTTGCTGGAGTCGGTCTGGAGGCCGTGGACTCTTTCCTTCAGCCCTGCCAGCTGCTTGTCCTTATCCTTCAACTGCTCCAACAGGTTCTCGATCTGGAGGGATGGACAGAGAGGAACAGGTTAGCTGAGGTTAGCTGAGGTTAGCTGAGGTTAGCTGAGGTTAGCATGTTGATGTGGAACAAGCGTTTCAGGCAGAAACGTTCTCATCAAAGCTGAAACGTTCAGGAGCATCCTGCAAAGTCCACAACTGGACTATTGTGACTGGAGACCTTGCGGTACCAAAATACCACAAAAAGTAATTATCCCATTGACCGCCGATTCATCGAGATGATGGATCTAGACCTAATTTCCTGCTTAATGTCTTCCATTCGTGCATCTTGAAGATGAGCAGCAATGAACGTCTCCACTGCGTCTCGGGTCAAGACAATGATGGTTGTATCCATGGAGAGAGAAGAAGTTGGACTCTGTTGAGAGTGTAAATAACACTTTGGATAATGTTACTAAATCAGCTTCAGTGCTAGTTTAGTTTTACAGAGAGTTCCTTCAGCCCATTGGCTGTTGGAAGGTACTATGAAGGTGGATTAGTGTCTTTATTACAAGAGCAAATGTTTTGTTTGTAAGTAAATTATCTGACTGCAAATCCCAAATCTTTGCTCTCAAATCAAAAATATTTGCTCTAAAAAAAGTGCTCTTAAAAAAAAAAAAAAAAATTGGAAATTTTGAAATTTGAAAAAATTCGGAAAAAAAATTTCCCAAAATTTTTTTTTCCACAACTTTTTTTTTCCTCAAAAAAATAATAAAAAAAGTTTTTTTTCCGAAAAATACTTTTAAAAAAAAAATTAGTTTTTTGGAAAAAAAAAAAAAAAAACGATTTTAAAAAAAAATTTCAAAATTTTTTTCAAAAACAAAATTCAAAAAAAGTTTGTTTTCTAAAAAAACATACAAAAAAAATTGCAAAAATAAAAACACGCAAAAAAAACAACTTAAAAATGCTTCCTCAAACAAGTTGTGGGCGGGGCCTGCGCTGCTGAATGAAGCAGGAGTTTCTATTGGTCGACTCACTGGGATTTTTTTTGAGAGCACTTTTTTTTTTTTTTTTAAATCATTTGTTTTCTTTTTTTTGAGAGCGTTTTTTTTTAGAGCAAAGATTTGGGATTTGCAGTCAGATAATTTTCTTACAAACAAGTAATTTGCTGGCGTGATAAAGACACAACTCTACCTTCATACATTTCCCTGCGTCTGACTTTCTGCGGCCGGCCTCAAGTCAGTGAAGTGGTCGTGCGAGAGCCAATTGATGTTTTCAAAAGCCTTTATCTGATGAACATCCGCAAACAGAAAACAAACACACAAAGACACATTCACCGCCACACACACAAACACAAAACGCTCCGAGCTGCACCAACCAAAACACTAGCAGATGCAGCCGGGGAGGGCACAGTGCAACGCAACCAGGCTCCAGAGGTCGACAAATGAGTTACAAAGGGAAAGCACATGTGGTGACAGGACACGGCGACATGGTGACTGATAATTTCCACCAGCACACATCTCCACATTCCACTGAATATGTCATCTTGATTCAAAAAAATGAAGTTCAATTGGAAAAGTGGATGGACTCCCTGAGATCCCCTGAGACCTGTATACACTGGCAAAGAGCGAATACGTCTCCAACTGTCTTCTCTCTGCAGACAGACAAAGCTCCATTCACTCACTGCTGCAAAGCATTAATTCCACATTTGACCCAAGTGGTCTTTTCTCAGCTCAGGGCTTGAATCGTACAAAGGAAAAGCACATGCAAAGAAAGGAATTCATTATTTAATGAACATGAGAATCCAATAAAATAAAGAAAAGCACTTCAGGCCACCAGGACTCGGTGACGGGCGAGAGGGCGTCCAGCGGGGGGGCGAGCTGCATTCCAGTCATGGGTACAGAGATAGATAATGTCCAAAGCTCCACAGCTATTTCACAAATGAATCCAATTAGACTTCAGACTTTGGTGTTCTCTGCTCCCTGGAGGACGAGAGCAAAGGCTTTAAGGAGCCATCTTGGTTTTGGCAACGGAGGGAAAGTGGCAGCAGAGGAAGGGAAAACGCAGCCAGGACCCTTCAGCAGATCCTGATCGCTTAATGACGGTCATTACACCGCCGCGCTACGAGCTCCGATAGGTCGCTCCACAAGCGATAGGGACATCAAACCCTCAGGGAACGATGGGAAAGCTTCACACTCCCAAAGTCAGATGCAATTCCCAGCGATTCATGATTGCCGTGGGTGTGCTGGATAATGTGTGAGAAAAAGAGGCATGGTGATTATTCTCTCATGTTTCCCTCATTTGAAGTGACAGAGCTGAAGAGGTACTTTTCACTTACTTTCCAAGGGACGTGGCCACTTAGAGCGAGACACATAACATTCTCCGTCTCCACATCACGAAGCACCAACGACTCCTCGCAGATTAAACAAGACTCGCACTCCACACGCATTAAACACGAGGCCAAGTACAAACAAACCCAACATGGTTCGGCCTCCAGTCGCAGCAGCTCAGTAGCTTGGACATACCTTGTTCAAATAAACAGTAAAATAGTAAATACCCAACGAAACATATACATTTGCACTCATGCACGCCCTCGCCGCCGTCCCCACGGGCACCGCGGCCCTATTGTAGGTCAGATGGAGCACGTTGCCCCTGCTCTTAGATAAATGATGACATTCTTCGCCGGGCTGCAGTTTGCTTTGGCACCGTCGCACAAAACAACAACCGCTCAACCAAATGTTTCGCCACGTCGCTCGGCCTTCCGTGAAATTGTGCAGAAAAAAGATTGAGCAGAACTCGTTGTATGGAGGAGTCACAGGAGGCGAGGATATGGGAAAGAGGGCGAGGAATTCTGTCATAATTCATAAAGTCAAAACATACTGTCCAAAGAGAAAAGCCTCCTGCTGACAGGCTTCCTGAGAGAGAGGAGCTCCATCGCTGTGAGAGCAGCAGCCATCAGTTCATCTCTCAGAGGATGAAGCTCCACTCACACAACTCTCTGACACACACACACACACACACACACACACACACACACAGGCTTTTATCATTTAACCACAGTGCACACGTCATCCACTCTCCAACCACACAGCAGACCACCTACAAGAGGCGCTATGACTCGGTGGGCTGCAGTGTGTGTCCATGACGTCTGTCTGAGTCGTCTCCCTCCCTCACACACACACACACACACACACACACACACACACACACACACACACACGCTCTGTTTACAGCTGTTTCTTTCAGTCTGATAACTTTATCACCAGCTGATAGCACCAGGCCCTCCTTGCATGTGCTCATGCACGGTTAGCGTGTCCTGACCTTTAGCAGAACAGTAGATCATGATTCAGCTAATCATGGACATAATTACTTGTTTACGTTCACGTCGGTCCAACACGTCATCACATCAGTGTCACATGGTCTTAATTAGCATATGAATAAGTGAAGTTTAAGTTAAGGCCAAAAATGACCTTTGACATTTAATTCTCTTGAGCTCATCTTGAAGTCCAAGTGGACGTTTTGTCCTCAGATATTAATAATGATATCAGATGATGAAGGAAAGAGGACGAACAACCTGAAGACATCACGTCGTGGAGACGTTCACTCTGAACTCGGTGGTGATGATGTCATCGATGAGTTTTTTGACATATCGACATGTTGTTGAAACTAGAATGTCAGATTGTCGTCAGAGAAACAAAGCATGATTAAATATGGCATGAATTCTTCTCACATAAGAATATTTGTGTGGAGGAAGTTGACGTGTTCACGTTAAAAGAACTCGTTGACATGTTGATGAAACCCTTTTGGTTCTGTTGAGCTCTGGAGAGAAGCGTCACCATCAGGACGAGCTGAGCTGGAACAGGAGAGAAGTCAGTGAACCAGAAGTCTTGTTTCTGGCAAACGTCCAGACCTAAAAGCAGCTTCTTCCGCAGCAGAACCACAAACCCGGTCGACCCGTCGACCCGTCGGTCCAAACTAAGAGCTGGAACTCGGTGGCCTCCAGAAGAATCATTCCTGCCGGACACAAAGGAGACCAGCGAGGAGCGCGACCGCCATAAAAATACAATCGTTGTATTTTTAAAACTCTTTTGGACCAATAAAAATACCAAACAATAATCGGTCGCCGGTTCTGAAAGGCAACTCATTACTCTGCACTTGTCATCGCCTCTGAAAATATGACAGGGACCGTTGTAAAACCCAAAGATCCTGCCACGAATATGCATGTACACACACACACACACACACACACACACACACACACACACGGACAATAACCACAAACTGAACAACATGCAGTCAGACAGGAAGACGATGAAGGACGACGCGCTGGAGATGTTCAGCAGCTACAGCGCGTTACAGCATCCAACCAATGAAGTGCTTTTCAAACTGTGAGGTGTGTGTGTGTGTGTGTGTGTGTGTGTGTGTGTGTGTGTGTGTGTATCTCATGTACACCTGCAGGCTGTTCCCATCTCCTGCCTCCAGAGTTTGTTAATTCCACATTAAATGCGGGCGTCCCGCTGCTCGCAGCACAGATGTGGTTCTTCAAAGAGAAACACAGTTTGCTGCTGAGCTTCAGGGAAGACGTGACCTTTGCCGTGTGAGGAGGGAGTGCACTTCCTCTCACCCCGAGTCTTCCTGTGAAGAAGAGCAACACGGGCAACAGGAAGACAGAGAAGATGCTGATACTGTGTGAACCGGCGCCCCCATGTGGCAGAGTTCCGCAGCAGCACATTTAAACCACTCGTGAGGACTGGAGTTCATTTACGATGAAGGATGTTGTCTTTACAGAGCGAGGTCCAACAGAGCTGAGGGCGACCACAACCTTCTACACACGACGGCTTCATGAAGGTTCTTCCATGAGGACAGAAACACGGATGCACTTCACTGGACGAGAGCTGCCAGTTCACTCACAGCTCTGAAGCTTCTTCTCTGCAGAGCGTTGAGCCGACTGAAAGTAGGAGAGGACAACGTGACACAAAGCCTCCAAAGCAGAACCGGACACCTCTTCCTCTTCCTCTTGAAGGAGATGTCTGGAGTCACGCTGCTCTGCTGCAGGACTCATGACTCATCTGTTATCGAGCAGAACCACCGAGCAGCATGACTTCATAAGACAAGTGGTGCCGGAGAGAGGGAGGAAGAGGAGGAAGAGGAGGAGGAGGTCAAGAAGCGATGCTCAGGTTCTGAAATGATCCGTTCTTTTCTCAACAAGGAAAATGAGAGCTTGTGATTCATTTCTGTCAGGAGAAATGTTTCCTTCTAAACGAGAACAGAACGAGAATGAAAACAAAACGTCTGCTTTCTTTATCTGCAGGTGAACTCTTGTCTGTCTCACAGCAGCTCATTCATTCATTTCACCTGCAGCAACTGTTTAGAGACACAAAGGTGCTCTGTGTCCATCAACACACACACACACACTCACACACACACACACTCACACACTCACACACACACACACACACACACACACACACACACACTCACACTCACACACACTCACACACACACTCACACACACTCGCTCATTTGAATGCAGGCGCACAGGCGTGTAAACATACACACACCTTCTGACTGCAGAGCGATGAATACACACGATGAGCCTCATGAATATTCATCAATCTGTTATAATTCACTTTAACCAACGAGCAACTTTCCTGTATTGTTTTAACGTCCATAAAAAGATGAACCTCAATGATTCCTGAATTAAAAGGGATCTTAGTTACAAATGAATAACTTTGGCACACAATAAAACATCCAATAAAGAAAGTATAAGAATGAATAAACAACCAATATTCAGCAGTTTTCTCCTGAACAAAAGTTATGAATGAAAAAAAAGTTATGAATGTGTGTGTGTGTGTGTGTGTGTCACACACACACACACACACACACACACACACACACACTATGATCATCATCATGAATATCAGGCCCGGTTCAGCCGTTACACGTATGACATGCAGGCCTCTTCCTCCTCCTCCTCTTCCTCCTCTACCCGCACATTCCTTCAGAAAGTGATTCACAGAGACCCTCCACTGCACTCATACATATCTGACACACACACACACACACACACACACACACACACACACACACACACACACACACACACACACACACACACACACAGAGAAAGACAAAGTGTTGTTTCATTGTAATTTCTCCGGGTGGACCGCAGAGCAAAGAGCTGCTCCATGAAGACACATTGCACTTGTGCAAGCAGAGCTGTGTGTGTGTGTGTGTGTGTGTGTGTGTGTGTGTGTGTGTGTGTGTGTTTGCCGGCCAACTTGATCCACGTCCGTGCTCTTTAGGCTCAAGACCCTATCTTTGCCCCCCTCAGCTGTGGAATGCTGCAGTGATTGCTGGGTAATTACCCCGACGCTCCATTAGTATTAATTCTGTTCTGTTTCTCCTCTTTGGAGAAGAGGAATGAGAGGCCTTTGATCCAGAAGAGAGGGAGCCAACAGGAGAGAGAGAGAAACGACACGCAGCCACCCGGCGGGGACCACAGCAGCTGTGTGTGTGTGTGTGTGTGTGTGTGTGTGTGTGTGTGTGTGTGTGTGTGTGTGTGTGTGTGTGTGTGTGTGTGTGTGTGTCAACCTGTAGCTTCTGACCCCGGCACGCTTTACAGTGATCTGGTCAGACAGGTCAAACACAGCATCAGGTCTACATCATGCAGTACTGACCCTGCAGCATCAGGTCTACAGCATGCAGTACTGAACCTGCAGCATCAGGTCTACAGCATGCAGTACTGAACCTGCAGCATCAGGTCTACAGCATGCAGTACTGACCCTGCAGCATCAGGTCTACGGCATGCAGTACTGACCCTGCAGCATCAGGTCTACGGCATGCAGTACTGACCCTGCAGCATCAGGTCTACAGCATGCAGTACTGACCCTGCAGCATCAGGTCTACATCATGCAGTACTGACCCTGCAGCATCAGGTCTACAGCATGCAGTACTGACCCTGCAGCATCAGGTCTACAGCATGCAGTACTGACCCTGCAGCATCAGGTCTACAGCATGCAGTACTGACCCTGCAGCATCAGGTCTACAGCATGCAGTACTGACCCTGCAGCATCAGGTCTACAGCATGCAGTACTGACCCTGCAGCATCAGGTCTACAGCATGCAGTACTGACCGGGTCTGGTCTGAACAGGTCGGGTCTGAACAGGTCAGACTGAGTTATGCTCGTGTCGTCATCGTCATCATCAGGATGCAGACTTCTTCATCAAGTGGGAGGGTCTTCATGGCTTCGTGTTGTGGTCAGGAAGACGCTGGTTTTGTCCTGACTGAGTGAAGTCTGACTCCAATCAGCCGCCGCGGGCGCTCAGCATGAAGCGAGTGATTGCTGATAGCAGAGAGGGAACACGAGAGGCCGATCGCTGGCTGTTACCGGAACCAGCTTATCTGCAGCCGTGTCTCTGGGCTGTGATTGGTCAGATGGAGTCCATTAGGATGAAAGGCATCGGTGGCCCCATCACGAGGTCCATCAGCACAGAAACGTTCAGTCCAGTTACAGGACTGAGAGACAAGCAGCTGTTCCACACACAGTGACTGAAGAGAGCAGCGTGAGGTCAGAGATGGATGCTACGCTACGCCTGCAGTGCTAGCTCCATGCTATAAACATCATACATGACGCGACTTCATATTCAAGATCTGCACCTCTACTTTATAACAGTGTCAGTAGTGTCAGTAGTGTCAGTAGTGTCAGTAGTTGTGCTGGTTAACTTCAGGAAGTGTTGTTTCAGAGAAGAGTTTATAACATGAGGGAAGAGTAAAAAAAACGCTTATTGCTCAACACTATTATAACGAACAGAGACCCTTGTGTACAAGGCATCCTTCTGTACACACACACACACACACACACACACACACACACACACACACACACACACAGACACACACACACACACACACACAGACACAGAGCCGTGATCACATCTCTGCAGGAGGGAACATGATATTGGGTCGCATGCTTCATGCACACAGACGGCCTTTTTAAAGCATGAATATGGATCCAGACGACCACAATGTTTGAACATGAATAACACATGTATGCACAAAACCACACCGCCGCCGCCCCGCGTGTGCACCGCGTGTGCACCGCCCCGCAGCGCACGGAGCAGAAAAACAACGAGAGTGAAGAAAATGAATAAATAAATAAAGGCGTAATCTTGCGTTGGTCATGGTCTCGCGGCCCGAGGGCCGGACAGAGCCGCAGTGTTCTGGTTCTGACGCGCGACCAGACGGACCAGAACAGATTTATATTTCACTGAAAGAGCTCGTTATTGTTTTGTTAAAGTCCACCTCGAACTATTAGGATCAATGTCGGGATCAAACTCCAGCGATGACATCATGGACCACGTCATGCCGACTCTGCAGGGAGAGGATTAAATAATCCTAATCTCCCCAGACAGAGAATACGGCACCAGTGATATATGTTGCACATCAAGATAATCTCAGTCTGTGACTCGCTGACCTGCAGCTGGGACTCTTCTCTCCAGCATGCAGGAGCCGCTGGTGAAATCATTGATTACCAATCGGCTACAGACTAGTTCCTGCTTTATTCTACCACCATGTTTCACATTACATTCTATTATTACAACACACGACTGACCCAATGAACAAGTTATAGGTATGTAACTAATCTTAAGAAAGACATTATTTATATTTTAGGAAAGGTAATTTAAATATTGCGTAACACTGAAATTGTCAGAGCAATGAGGGAATAAATGTGTCTGCGTCATCGTCTCATGACCTCAATGCATTCTACATGTTTTTATTTGTTAAGACATTAAAACATGAAGAGAAATTAATGGTTAGGAACACAAAGTAAGAAACGAGCTGGAATGAGTTGAGACTGAAGCTGCTTCTGTCTGCAGGACTCATGTGGAACTTCTAACTGTATACGTGTAGTTCACAGAAGTACTCTGATGTACACGTGTAGTACATGAAGTCGTATGAAAAGTAAAAACTGAATGAGTGAAAACATCCAACAGGACGGCAGAAAGGTATTTCCATCTGGTTTCACGCCCACAAGAAAACCCAACAGACAGTTGCTGCTGTGAGCTTCCAAATGTCAATTCCTTATGACCGGAAAGAGAGCAAGTTTACACACACACACACACACACACACACACACACACACACACACACACACACACACACACACACACACACACACACACACCAGTGGATCTGTCATCAGCCGGCTCATTAGCATGAAGCTGTGTGGAGGACTTGGACCCGTTTGAAGTGAAGATAGAGAGCTGCTGCTAATAACACAGATGCATCATCTTAACCCTGAACGCTCCCCAGGAGGACCTGTGTGTGTGTGTGTGTGTGTGTGTGTGTGTGTGTCTGGTTTAGACATTGACTCTTTTCATCAGGGAGGCCTATGAACTGTGTTTAGTTGCCTCATTCAGAGCTGACAATTTTATGAGCTGGAGGACGTCCATCCAGAAGGTTCTGGGTTTAAATGATCAGAGTCAGCCATGAGATCCAAAGTCAGGCTTCAACACAACATTCATGTCTTTTCCCTCAAACACAGAGTCCTTGAAAACTGGGCCCCAACACAGAAACAACACTTCCAATGAATGTTTAGTCCAAACTTGTTCCAGGGAGAGTTTATCCAAATATATATATATATATA
>NW_027176142.1:451100-468600 GCF_023055335.1 Clinocottus analis
ACCTCTCACCTTCAAGCCGTCACTTCCAGCTCTCCTCCAGCACCTCGTCCTCTCCTCCACGCTCTCTGCCCTCCAGGAGGTTTCCTCTTGAGACGTCCCTCAAGTCCTGAAGCCGGCTCGTCTTTGGGACGCTAGCACTTTGTAGCTTGGAGCGTTTCTGTTTCCACGCGAGAGCGAGAACACGCCAACAGAGCTCCATCTCTCTGGAGGACGACGGGGTTCTGATGCAAGCAGACGCTGAGGAGCACTTCCTGTTTACTGATCAAAGATTTGCTTTGTTTAGTGCGCCAGAGAAAGAGTCAGGAAGTGAGAGGTGAGGAAATGAAGTCGAAGGGCCGAACGCTGCCCAACCGGTCCGGATCGCATTCAACAAGAACGTTGGAGATTGCATTGAGGCGTTTGAGGGATTAAAAACACGTTTTTATCACCCAGAAACCCCAGTGGAGCCTTCCAGCCTTCACTCTGCACCACATCATTTAAAAAAGGACCTTGATATGTTTTCAAGATTCTGTGGTTGCGTAACTATTAATTATTTGTAATGTCTGGAATGTGTTTAAACAAACAGTAACACACCAGTAACCACCCTAAAGTGTGCACGTACACACACACACACACACACACACACACACACACACACACACACACACAGCGTTCTGCATGCAGCCGTGCAGAATCTCTCCTCCTCCTCGGGTTCCTCTCTCACGCCTGCAACGACAGCCCGGTGTGGATTCTGGACACTGGTTAGCAAAGTAAAACAGAGGCTCAGAGAAAGCAGCGTCTCTGTTTGTCCTCACCTCCTTCGCCCGACTCACATTTCATCATAAAAGTTTTTCTGGCAGAAGGTCTCGGGCCCGGCGCCGGCCGCGGGCCACAAGAGACAACACGGGATCAGACGAGGAGACCACAGCAGAACCAGCAGAACCAGCAGAACCAGCAGCGACCGCAGCAGAGAGGACGCACCGACGACTGCAGACACACACACACACACACACACAAACACACACACACACACTCACACTCACTCACACACTTGGGTGCGAGTACTTCTGGTGTGATCGCTTCTCTCCGGCTCTTTAAATGTCTCCTTCAAACACGTTAACACAGACTTCAGGACTTCGCTCGTTCTTTCTGTTTGAAGCTGAAGTGACACATCAGCTGACAGCTCCTCCACACACCTTGTTGAATCCCAAGTGTGTGTCTGCCGGAGTGCAGATGTCTGAACGCTGCACAGCTGTGTGAGCTATCGCCTTCACCGGCGGCCTGCATGAACACACACACACACACACACACACACACACACACACACACACACACAGCGCCACGTCGACTTAAAGGGCCATGCTGTGAAATGAATCATCTAAATTTATGAACTAATGTTGGACTAAATCACGTTTGTCCAGCTGCTAATGATGCTAGTCTGGATCGAGCAGGACGAGTGCTGGACCACAGAGTGTCTCTCGCGTTAGCTCTCGTCATTAAAACGTCTATTATTATTATTAATATGTGCATCAGAGAATCTGCGTTCAGACGTTGCTGTTTCTGTCAAAGGTAAAAGGTGAAGACAAAAATGTTCAATCCATAAATTTCAGTCTTAACAGAAGGAGAAGAGGCAGCTTGTGTTGTTGTGTTGTTGTGTTGTTTTGTTGTTGTGTTAAAGTCTTCAAAGCTGCCAGATGAGGCAACAGTCTCCTAGAGGTCAAAGGTCACCGTTGGTTGTGAGACAGCATGAAGACGAATGATTATTGTCATGTCAGCGCATTAATACATGTTGGCATGTATGTACGTGTGTGTGATAATAATAATAATAATAATAATAATAATAATAATAATAATAATAATAATAAGCTCTATTTGTATGGCGCCTTTCGCAGACCAGGGTCACAAAGCGCTTTATAATAAAAACATAAACAATACACAGTTAAGAAGTACAAATAAATAAAACATTTAAAAAATGATTTTTAAATTTAAAAAAAGATTTAAAAAGGCCAAAACAACTCCTGTCAATCAAAACAGCCTCAGGACAGTAAAAGCCTGGACAAACAAAACGGCCTCTAGCTTCCTGTTAAAGGAGTCAACAGACTCCATCGAGCACACACACACACACACACACACGCACACACACACACACACACACACACACACACACACACACCTACCCGCACACACACACACTTACCCACACACACACACCTACCCACACACACACACCTACCCACACACACACACCTACCCACACACACACACCTACCCACACACACACACACACACACACACACACACACACAGGGTTCTCTCCCTGAGCCTCTGCAGACGTGACGACAGCTGATCCGTGTGGACATTAAGGACGCTCTCCGTCCTGAGCTGCATGTTGGAGGCGTGTCATCAAAGCCGGGTCAGAGCCGCGCTCAGGAGTCATGTGACCGTCTGATCACCTCGGGGTCGCCTCGGGGTAACGAGCGGATATAACGGCCTCACAGCGGGCGAGCTGCAGCTCGGGGAGACTGGTGTGTACGCCGACATCTGTGGATCAAACCATGGCAACACAGCTGTCTGCCCGCAGGCTGCAGAGGCACCACGGGAACGCACACGCAGGAACACACACACACACACACACACACACACACACACACTCCCAGGATCCACCAACAAAAGGATCTTTGTCAACAGAAGGAATGAAAGTTTTCTGCCAGAGAAGAAAGACAATTATGTCAAGCCTTCAGCCTTGTACCAGAGATATGTGTATGTATATATATATATATATATATATATATATATATATATATATATATATATATATATATATATATATATATATATATATATAACAGAGAAAATGTCGGTGACTCAACCCGAGCGCCATCACTAACCTTCACTGCACACATCTGCCTCATTCACTCGTTCTCCCTCCATCCATCATCATTACCTCCTCCAGCAGAGATGTACACACACACACACACACACACACACACACACACACACACACACACACACACACACACACACACACACACACACACACACACGGAGGAAGAGGCGCTGCAGGCGTTCCCCCTCATTAACACTTGCTCCTTCTTTGATTATTTTTCCTGATCATTTCCAGCGCCGCACGCCAGTTGCTGCATCCTGTTTCCAGGGAATCCATTTCCTGTCAAACCTCACTGAACACTCAGTCTGGCAAACACGTGCAGAACTATGGCGGGTCAGCAGAGTCCAGCAGAACGCCTGATTTCTACTGGATGAACACGGAGAACCGTCTGTCCAACCGGCCGGTCCAGTTCAACAGCAGCAGCTTGTTTACAGGAGCTGAAGCTCCTCTGGAGCCTCCAGCGTTAAGGGTTAAATAATAATAATAATAATAATAATAATAATAATATGGTAATCGTACTGTGAAAATCAACCCGATGAGGAGGTAAAAACAGATATTCACGTGATATTGATGTTATCACGTTGAAATGCTTTTAAAGCTCAAAAGCAGAACACATAACTGTCCTCACAGAGAGGAGCAGGAAGCTCTCAGGTCCATCCTGCGTTCCTCTGCTTCCTCCTGAGAGCTTCATCAGGTCTGCACCTGAAGCCTCTTGTGTGTCCTTGTGGCACTGCGTCTTGGTGTGTCTTTGTGTGTCTGTGCGTGTGCGCTTGTGTGACATTAGAGGTCAAGTGGTAACGCCGAGGCAGCGGCGCTCAGGGTGGAAGAAAGAGGAGTTTTGTCTCTCAGCGTCTCCTGCAGAGCCACGACGCCGCTGTTTGTGTTGTCTAGTTTAAAATGTGCAGAAATAGAAAATAGAAAACATGGAAAAGAGAGAGAGAGCAAAAAGGAACTTTTCATGAGGGAAAAACCATCGCGGACTGAAAAAGACTGGATGCTGTTTGACTGAAGGCTCAACCTCCACACACAGACGACCACGTTAACGTGCAGCAGCAGCAGCGAGCGCACACGCCTCCCGTTTGTTCACGTTTACCTCATTTCCTGTGCAAACCATTAAATATCTCATCTCCATTCTGACCCCGAGAACTTCCCTTTATGGCTTTCACACATGGCCGCTGAGGAACTTGCGGGGGCTTTGCTTTGGACGGCGCCGTGTTTTTACTGGTCGCTCGGACGCTTTGCTCCTCGCACTGCGTCCCAAACCGCAACGCCCGGATCCCAGGAGCTCGCCGCCGGGCCTGAGAGCGCTGACCAGCCGGGTTGAGATGAGGTCATCGATAGAACCGGTCCGCAGAGGCCTCGTCACCAGAGGCCCGGGTTTAAATGTGAAGTTAATAATTAGTGGTCGGCCGAAAGAAGAACTGTTTTCCATCCGCTGGTGCCAGCCGGCCGCCGTCTTCCTACGTTCGTTAAGTTCTCGCCGAGTTTCATTTGCACATTCAGTCCTTCTTGTGGTGGCAACAGATGGAGGACGAGAAAGGAGAGAGAAGTGGGCGAGAAGATGAGGGAGTGAAGACGAACGGAGCGTCAGGAAGAGAAAACACCAACAGAGAGAGCAAAAGGGAATCAAGCAGAAAGAAACAGAGAGAACCCAGCGGAGAGGACAGAGAGCTGAAGCCAGGTTGAGACCTCGTCCTCCTTCGTCCTCCTCCTTCGTCCTCCTTCGTCCTCCTCCTTCGTCCTCCTTCGTCCTCCTTCGTCCTCCTTCGTCCTCCTTCGTCCTCCTTCGTCCTCCTCTTTCCTCCTCCTTCTTCCTCCTTCGTCCATATTGCACTTTCTGTGCAATATTCACTCTCGTATTTCTTTTTTTCAGTACTTTGTACAATTTCAAATCCATCTGTAAATAGAATTTTTTCATTTTTTTTATTCCATCTGTATATTTTATTCTATCTGTACATTTAATATTATTCTAGTTACTGCTAAAAATGTTTCTTTTATTATCATTCTAGTGTTTATTCATATAACTCGTTTCTTTATCTTATTACTGTTACTTGTGAGCAGTGCTGCTGTAATCCTGTAATTACTGTAATTGTAATAATAAAGGATTATTTTATATTATCTTATCTTATCTTTATTTCTGGCTCTTGCATTGTGAAAAAGTACGAAGCGCAGAATCGACATGAAAGTCCATGAATGTAAACGGAAATGTCTTTAAAGCTGATTCTGATTTTAAGATCTTCACTCGGTGGAGGATTTCTGTCACAAACACGGTGACCAGAGAAACTCCAGATATGACGACGTTTATGAGGCGAACGGAAACAGACTGTGAAGCTGCTGATGATCTTCTGTTGGAAGAAAACACAAAACGTTCTGATGTCTGTGATTCAGACGCGACATCAGGTCTGTGTTGGAACAAAATAATCTCCTGAGTGATGAAGATGTAACTCAAACATATCGACCTTCAAGAAATGTAAACGCTCACTAATATCTGCCAAAGACATTAAATACAACATTTGTTCCATTAAAAATGAAGCTAATAATCCAGATTATGTCTCTCAAGGATTTAGAGTTTCCACTGAAGAAGACAGCAATGACACAAAGAGATTAAGAGACAGTGAGATAATCTGAATGTCTTTTTACCAGAATGTCTGCAGTACCGTTGAACCAGCGAGACACAACACACACACACACACACACACACACACACACACACACACACACCCTGTTTCACTGAACGTGAGCATCAAGTTTAACACAACAGCAAAAAGCTCAAACAAACCAACCAGCAGCCGGTCGCTTCATCGCCGGCTCGTTAAATATGAAGGAAGGTCTCTGACAGCGGATCTGCTGGAGTTCAGTTACACTGCGTTGTTGTGACCAAGAGAGCGACACACACACACACACACACACACACACACACACACACACACACACACAGCATTAAGTTTCCAGAGACGTGGGCAGCTAACTCACAATGCTACGCACACGCACATCATTTTCCACATTTCCCAGTTATCTGGAGCCGTGTTCAATCGCGGCCTTTCAGAAGCCGTCCTTAACTTTGACTGACAAATAAATACGCTTCCGTTCCCTCGTTCACTCGTTCCCTCGCTCCCTCGTTCCCTCGCTCCCTCGTTCCCTCGCTCCCTCGTTCCCTCGCTCCCTCGTTCCCTCGCTCCCTCGTTCCCTCGCTCACAGTGGCGGCTCTGTTCCTTCCTTCTTCCTCCGGCTGTGAATTGCTTTTAGAGACGAAAGAGATGAAGCTGCTGCTCAGGTCTGAGAGACAGGAGACACCAGTCTGACCAATCACTGTCATCCATGAGGAGCCTGGCACACACACACACACACACACACACACACACACACACACACACACACACACACACACACACACACACACACACACACACACACACACACACAGGGAGGGATAATGTCCGGTAGTCATGAGGGGAACTGAAAGAGAATCTTCAGGAATCTTAAATGAGAGGAAAGCTGAAACAAACGGCTGAAGGGAGATGAAGGAATAGTACGAGTAGATGGAAGGAAGGAGGGAACTCCTCAGAGAAAGACAGAAGAAGAAAGACAGAGGAAGAAAGACAGAAGAAGAAAGACAGAAGAAGAAAGACAGAAGAAGAAAGACAGAAGAAGAAAGACAGAGGAAGAAAGACAGAAGAAGAAAGACAGAGGAAGAAAGACAGAAGAAGAAAGACAGAAGAAGAAAGACAGAAAAAGGAAGACAGAAGAAGAAAGACAGAAAAAGGAAGACAGAAGAAGAAAGACAGAAGAAGAAAGACAGAAGAAGAAAGACAGAAAAAGGAAGACAGAAGAAGAAAGTCAGAAGAAGAAAGACAGAAAAAAAGGAAGACAGAAGAAGAAAGACAGAAGAAGAAAGACAAAAGAAGAAAGACAGAAGAAGAAAGACAGAAGAAGAAAGACAGAAGAAGAAAGACAGAAGAAGAAAGACAGAAAAAGGAAGACAGAAGAAGAAAGTCAGAAGAAGAAAGACAGAAGAAGAAAGACAGAAGAAGAAAGACAGAAGAAGAAAGACAGAAGAAGAAAGTCAGAAGAAGAAAGACAGAAAAAAAGGAAGACAGAAGAAGAAAGACAGAAGAAGAAAGACAAAAGAAGAAAGACAGAAGAAGAAAGACAGAAGAAGAAAGACAGAAGAAGAAAGACAGAAAAAGGAAGACAGAAGAAGAAAGTCAGAAGAAGAAAGACAGAAAAAAAGGAAGACAGAAGAAGAAAGACAGAAGAAGAAAGACAAAAGAAGAAAGACAGAAGAAGAAAGTCAGAAGAAGAAAGACAGAAAAAAAGGAAGACAGAAGAAGAAAGACAGAAGAAGAAAGACAAAAGAAGAAAGTCAGAAGAAGAAAGACAGAAAAAAAGGAAGACAGAAGAAGAAAGACAGAAAAAGGAAGACAGAAGAAGAAAAATAAAAGGAAGAGAAAAGAAGGAAGACAAAAGAAGAAAGGCAGAAGAAGAAAGACAAAAGAAGAAAGACAGAAGAAGAAAGACAGAAGAAGAAAGACAGAAGAAGAAAGACAGAAGAAGAAAGACAAAAGAAGAAAGACAGAAGAAGAAAGTCAGAAGAAGAAAGACAGAAGAAGGAAGACAGAAGAAGGAAGACAGAAGAAGGAAGACAGAAGAAGGAAGACAGAAGAAGAAAGACAGAAAAAGGAAGACAAAAGAAGAAAGACAGAAGAAGAAAGACAGAAGAAGAAAGACAGAAGAAGAATGCAGCGCACTCAGGATCTTCACTCGTCCTCTGGTTCGTCCACTTAGTCCAGGAAACTCTAGACGTTCCCAAGCGAAGGAAAGATGCTGCTTCAAAAGCAGGAAAACGACTCGAGACCTGACAGCGTGCATATTTCTGTGTATGTCTTTGTGTGTGTGTGTGTGTGTGTGTGTGTGTGTGTGTGTGTGTGTGTGTGTGTGTGTGTGTGTGTGTGTGTGTGTGTCTTCAAGATCATATCAGTTTACAGCCCGCTGCAGAGCACAGTGATGTACTGAGCGCCCAGTGAGCATTAACATATTATATATATATATATATATATATATTACACAGTCTGTACCGGCTGAAGCAACTATAATTATCGTCTTCACCAACAAGAACAAGAACACTAATAAACTGCATTATTCATGTGCCGTGCATTAGCGTCTGTATCCAGTAGGTTATCATATTCATGGAGAAAGAATATATGAAAGTATTTCTGGGTGTGATTTTAGGCACAAAATGTGTATCTGGTCTAATTATTAATGTTCACGTAAGAACAGACACAAACATTTATTTACATACAAAAAGCTGCACACGCAGAAGAAACTCCACAAACTGTTGCTTCAGTGTGATGTGTTCTGCTCGCTGAGGCCAGAACTTCCTGCACATGGAGGACCATTAGGTCTAATTTTGGCCTAAATTGCTTCCTGTAGCGATGAGTGGACATAGTTAGTATAGTTAGTGTTAACACAAAGAAATCTAAAGTTTTACATCATCAGTTCCAAGAGTGGTGGAGAGAAATGCAACATGCTCGCCGCCACGCACACACACACACACACACACACACACAAAGACACACACACACACACACAAAGACACACACACACACACACACACACACACACACACACACACAAAGACACACACACACACACACACACACACACACACACAAAGACACACACACACACACACACACACACACAACCCGCCTCCGTCCCTCACAGCAGAGATAAGATCGTTACAGCAACAGAGTTTAAAAACTTCAAAGATGAAGAGGAAAAGCTGCCAACTTCCTCCACAGCGGCTCCTCCCACCTGGATCAGAGGTGGAGGAGCAGCGTCACGTTCCTCCACCCGCCTCAGCGTGCAGGAGAGGAGCAGCCAGAAGAAACCAGGAGAGGTTGAGATGAGTCATGAAGACGAGCTGGTCAGCACGTCCACCTTCATCACGGCGAACGTGCCAGCTGGACCAACAGCTGCGGTGTGTGTGTGTGTGTGTGTGTGTGTGTGTGTGTGTGTGTGTGTGTGTGTGTGTGTGTGTACTGACCTCGGTCTGCAGGGTGTTGGCCCGTTGTTCTTTGGCGCTGAGCGACTCCTTCAGCACCTCGATGTGTTGCTTGCAGTCAGAGTTCTGGTTGGTGAGAGTTTCTAGTTTGGTCTGAAGCGCCTGCATCTCGGCCTCCTTCCTGTTCAGCTCCTGCTTCAGCTGCTCCACCTGCACACACACACACACACACGCACACACACGCACACACACACACACACACACACACACACACACACACGCACACACACACACGCACACACACACACACACACACACACACGCACACACACACACGCACACACACACACGCACACACACACACACACACACACACACGCACACGTCAGTAAAACACTTTAGTCATCGTTACGTCAGCAAAGAACAAAAACTTTCAAAGCGAGAAAACATTGATTTATTTCTCCTGAACAAACACATGCAGACCCACAAACCACACACACACACACACACACACACCAATGTGTGTTACTGTTGTGTAACACTGAGAGATGATGTTCAACACGCTTTGGTCTCTAAGAACGTTTTAAAAGACTAAAACATGCCGTTTCATACGAGTGGGCAATACGCACTCAGCTGATAGAACGATCAATAATGTTTACAATTCAAATTGTTTTCATTTACAAAAAGAAAAAAAGAAAATCAGAAATATTTCTCCTTCTGTGACACATTTAGGTAAAATTAACTTTTTCATTTAATTTGTAAACTATAATATTTAAATATATAATTGTCGCATAATACATTTACTTGGATAAATTAAATATTATATTATTTAATTATATATATTAATATATATAATATATATTAATATATATTATATATATATATTAATATAATATAAATATATATATTAATATATATATATTTATATTTGTATATATATATTAATATATATATATATATTATATAATATATATATATTTATATATATATAATATATTAATATATATATTATATATATTAGGAGTGAAGATCCATGCAGGCAGAGTTATGGGGAGCGATGTCTCGCTCTCAGAGACGAGCTGCTGCAGGTTATTAGTTTGAGACAAAGTGAAGCAGACGCGTTCAAGGTTTCTGTGAAGTTCAGAAGATTGTCGTCTGTCCACTGAGCCAAAAATACACAAAGCTGATTGGAGGAGAGAGTTCTTGAATTTAGTGATCGCGGTGAATTATGAGCGGACAAGAGATGAACCAACGAACGCTCTGAGGTGGAGACAGAGGACAGGACGAAGGAGCAGGAGGCTCCGTGACAGGAAGTGACACAGAGACGACAGGAAGTGAAACGCATCGACGCAGGACATCAGTGAGCGTGAGAACATGATGGGATGACAGAAGAGATGCAGCGGCCGTGAGTTGGTACTTCTGCTGGCTCTGAGATGAGAGGCTGCCGGCGGCTGAGCGGGAAGGAGGCAGCGGCCGTGATGGAGGACAGACATGCCGACATGTGACTCTGCTCCTACAGACACACAAACACAAGAACACAGCACGCCACTAAACTACAGCTGGGAAGCCTCAGCGGACTCACAACGTCACGCGCCATCAAACTGGAAAAGATATTTCATGACTTCGATGCGTCCAGAAGTCACTTCCTGGAGTCTGAGTGAATCAAAGCCCAGAGAGGAACCAGAGAGGACAGAGACTCCTCTCTGGTTTCTCTTATCGCGGCTTCACCTCAACACCAGTCGCCGCCGCCGCTGAGAGACCGAGACCCTAAACACTTCAAGGATATAGGATGATGTGTGTGCTGTTCCTCTGTTACGTAGAAAGATGAGACAAGAGAGAGAGCCAGTGGCATCAGTGTGATGTATATCACACCAGGTCAGGCCGGGTGAGGAGAGAGCGGTTTCCTCTGTGAGCTCACATCCATCTGTCAGGGCCCCATTCATGGAAACATCTCTTTTATGATTGCATCAAGAACTTCCCCTACAAAGAGCGCCATTAACATGCACGAGAGGCACACACATGCAGCCTCGGCCATGACGGACCCTCACTCTGAGATACTTCAATCTACAGTTAATATGCTTTTGTACGTGCATTCATGCGGCTATTCAAATGCGCTGTCGGGCCTCTATGAATAAACCATAGCGTCTGCAATGGAGACGCGTTGGTCGCCTTTCTGAAGCGCTTCCTGCCAGCTGAAGCTAGTAAACCGACACGAGGCCTGCAAGCCGATCCGGCCGGAGCTCCATCCCTCAAAACACTCCCAGAGAGCCGTGCAGTGCCTGGTCATCCCACAGGCAAGGCACGCAACACACACACACGTCAAGAAACAAGAAACCTCCCTCTGAAGATTAAAAAAGATCTATTCATAAGCGTAAGAGTTGTTAGCATCGTGCACTACAGGAGGCTAAAAGCCTTGAAAAAGCAGCCGAAAGACACAACAGTGAGCAACATGCAGTTCATCAGGATCTCAGTCTCCATGCGCGTGCACGTGACATGCAACACGCACACAGCAGCCGCTCACGCAGTCACAGCCCTCGTTAACAGACATGCAGCGGTTTGAAGTGGACTCAAGTGGCGTGCAGAAACATTCTACCTTCGTCTTCATGAACTTGGAGTGGCTCTTGTAGACCTCCACCTGCTTGAGGTCTTCGTGCCTGTCGTCAGGATGCAACAGGCCACTGGTCTTCAACATCTGGACCTCGTCCTCCAGGTCTCGGATGTTCCTCTCCAGGGAGGAGATCTTGGTGTCCTGCACCAGCAACAGTAGGCAGACAAAGAGTCAGCAAACACGAGGAGGGCATGTCCAGACCTCCACAGCGCCGAGCCACAGCTGAGGTCCGGCTCCAGTGATCCTTCTGGTGTCAGAGGGTTTGTTCATATTTCTTTCACCACAATCGTCTCCAGCAGCGTGAAGCGCAGGATGCAGCAGCAGCAGCTTGTTAAATACACAGCGCAGGAAGTGGAAGGAGAGCAGCTGGATGCCAGCGAGGCGCCACTCGCTGAGTCAGAGCTGCAAACATCTGACTCTGGACATCTTACCCGCCTCAGATATTATTGATCTATCCATCAACTTAACCCTCTGAGATGTAAAAGAGTACAAATGCAGAAAGAGTGCAGGTAGATGATAAAACTAGAGCGGCCATGCAGCCAAAAAGACTTCATAGAGCTCCACTCGTCTGTTCACATGGAGAGAAACATGAAAAGCTGTGTGACGGATATGAAGTGGGATACGTTTAAATCTTCATCATACTCAATAATTAAACACTGTTAACTATTTAATGTGCACTCTTATTTCTGACAAGAAGGCCAGGTGAACAGGGATGTCAAGGCGGCAGGTGTGCAGCCAAGAGGAGCTGTGAGGGAAGGAGAGTCTGTCATGGACGCGTCCAGAAGGTCCTGAGGCTGTTGAGCTGCATGCGTTCAGACATAAACCTTAAACCTTGGAAGAGAAGAGATTGAATAAATGGAAGCAGATAGTATGATGTCATCAGCATGAAGCACAGGCGGCGTTTAAGCATCTGACCTCTAACGACCTCTACAACAGCACCAGAGCTGCATACCACCACACACAATAGAGGTTAGCACACTACACAACATGACTACACACAGACTGTGTTTTTACACCATTTACATTGCAATATGTTGATTTCTGGTTCATAAACATTGTTTATTATCAGATCACTTTCTGTTTCTGCTCCAGTGCACAGAAAGAAACAAACGTCACCGAGCGGAAGAGAAACAAGACGAATCCAAAGAAAATACAGAGAGAAGTATAAAGAACAACATCCATCCAATAGGATGCGCCTCGAAAGCTCTGAGATATGAACCGCTGAATATGAACTGCTGAATATGAACTGCTGAATATGAACTGCTGAATATGAACTGCTGAATATGAACTGCTGAATATGAACTGCTGAATATGAACTGCTGAATATGAACTGCTGTACATGACAGCGTCCCAACCAACAAAGAGTGTATGAAAGGGATAAAAGAGGAACTCTGTAGACTTGTAGCCCAACACGGCTTCAAGTAGCCGCGTTGGGGCAACTTGTAGCCGCGTTGGGGCAACTTGTAGCCGCGTTGGGGCAACTTGTAGCCGCGTTGGGCTACCTGTAGCCGCGTTGGGCTACCTGTAGCCGCGTTGGGCTACCTGTAGCCGCGTTGGGCTACCTGTAGCCGCGTTGGGCTACCTGTAGCCGCGTTGGGCTACCTGTAGCCGCGTTGGGCTACCTGTAGCCGCGTTGGGCTACCTGTAGCCGCGTTGGGCTACCTGTAGCCGCGTTGGGCTACCTGTAGCCGCGTTGGGCTACCTGTAGCCGCGTTGGGCTACCTGTAGCCGCGTTGGGCTACCTGTAGCCGCGTTGGGCTACCTGTAGCCGCGTTGGGCTACCTGTAGCCGCGTTGGGCTACCTGTAGCCGCGTTGGGCTACCTGTAGCCGCGTTGGGCTACCTGTAGCCGCGTTGGGCTACCTGTAGCCGCGTTGGGCTACCTGTAGCCGCGTTGGGCTACCTGTAGCCGCGTTGGGCTACTTGTAGCCGCGTTGGGCTACTTGTAGCCGCGTTGGGCTACTTGTAGCCGCGTTGGGCTGACAGGAGGATGAAGAGGTGAGCACTCGTTACTGTACCTGCCAGATAACGTCAGGATCAAAACAGAACGGGGTGTTGGTGTTCTGTAATCACAAAACGGAAACATACTCCACTTAAAAAAAGCAATAGCACACACACACACATATACACACATATGTATATACACACACACACACACACACACACTGCACGAAAACAACCGTTTGCGTGAATACTCAACAACATAAACAAAGAACAGTTTCACATCCAGAATGCAGGAAAATGTGTCACACTCATCACATTACCAAAGAAAGACTGTTTCTCTCTCTCCCTCTCTCTCTCTCTCTCTCTCCCTCTCTCTCTCCCTCTCTCTCTCTCTCTCATGGAGTCAGATGCTCTCCTGTGTTTGCAGCACTGTGAGCATCTCAGCACATGTGCAGTCTGTTAATAGGCGGACAAATCACAAAGTATGTGTGAAAAATAACTGTGGTTTTGCTGTAAAGGAATCACTTTCAGAACAAGTGCCGACCGAACGCTGTGCGTGTGTGTGTGTGTGTGTGTGTGTGTGTGTGTGTGTGTGTGTGCGTGTGTGTGTGTGTGTGCACGTGGAGTCCACTGCATTTCTCACAGCTCGACTTCAAAGGGCCGAGATGAGAGTGAAAGCTTCCATATGTGACATTTCAAACAAATTGAATAAGTGCTGACTCGGCGTGTGCCGGCAGCGGCCTTCACATGAGCCGCCACACGGACACCAGACGACAAAGTCTTTCACATGGTTTGTGCGTGTGTGTCTGTGTCTGCAGACACACACCTCTACTTGTGTGTCAGCGCGTCAACAAGATGCAAAACTCCTCCGCTCAAACATCACACTGCATGTCTTCACACTGATGTCACACACACTCTGCTTGTCGCACAATATCAGAGGAAACGCTGCTTTGGTCCAGTCCAGGTCCGTGTTGCTCCTACCTTCATGTCAATGACCGTCTGCAGGGCGCGGGTCTTGGCCGGGTCGGCCTGCAGCTGGTTCCTGCGGTGGAGCTCCTGAGGAGGAACCCGGTAGAAGTAAGCCTGGCGGCTCATCATCTTGAGCATCGAGCGGCGCAGCTTCAGCGCCGCTGAGGAAGACGAGCGACTCGACTCAGTCGCTGTCAGAACTGCTGGTGTCGACTGCACGGCCTGATGCTCTCTGGACGACGTCCATCTTTAACAGTCTTCCAGCAGGAGGCTTCAGCTTGTGGGAGTCGTCTGTCTCTGTTTCCCTGCTTCAGCCTCTCTGCTGCGCTTCTCTCGCTTGTTCTCAGAGCCTCTGGCAGGATGAAGCTCTTGCTGAGCAACACTTTGTACCAGCACATGCGCGACACTCCTGCCATCCATAATTAATGGCAGCTCTGACCTGCAGCTACACACACACACACACACACACACACACACACACACACACACACACACACACACACACACACACACACACACACACACACACACACACACGTTTGGGATTCTCCTGCCGATAATAAATGTAAAGTAAGTTAAACGATCACAGGATTTAAAACCAGCTCGTGATCATGTATTTATAAATTAGACTGAAGGTTTCTCGTAAACAATAAAAATAAATAAAAATACGTTTCAAACACCTTCAGGATGAATCTGCTTCTAAAACAACAAACTCTCTGAAAGAGTCGCAGCTCAAGTGAAGCATGCGAGCTGGTTGAGCTTCAGCCACGTGAGAAATGTACCAATGAAACATCCACCAGACCACTAGACCACCAGACCACTAGACCACTAGACCACTAGACCACTAGACCACCAGACCACCACCAGACCACTAGACCACGACACCACCAGACCACCAGACTACTAGACCACTAGACCACGACACCACCAGACCACCAGACCACTAGACCACCACCAGACCACTAGACCACCAGACCACTAGACCACCACCAGACCACCAGACCACCACCAGACCACTAGACCACCAGACCACCAGACCACTAGACCACCACCAGACCACCAGACCACCAGACTACTAGACTACTAGACTACTAGACTACTAGACCACCAGACTACTAGACCACCAGACCACCAGACCACTAGACCACCAGACCACCAGACCACCACCAGACCACCAGCCCACTAGACCACCAGAACACCACCAGACCACGACACCACCAGACCACCAGACCACTAGACCACCAGACCACCAGAACACCAGACCACGACACCACTAGATCACCAGACCACTACACCACCAGAACACCAGAACACCAGACTACTAGACCACCAGACCATGAGACCACCAGACCACCAGACCATGAGACCACCAGACCATGAGACCACCAGACCATGAGACCACCAGACCACTAGACCACCAGACCACTAGACCATGAGACCACGACACCACCAGACTATAAGACCACGACACCACCAGACTATAAGACCACCAGACCACCAGACCACGAGGCTCTGACGCGAGCCACAAGGTAAAGGTATCTGCTGTCACACCTGAGCAGGTGTGTGAGGTCAGAGAAACCAAACCTTTCCTCTCCACCTGCGTTCTCATCGAAATGAACTCCTAGAATCTGCTGGAGCTTCACTCCACCAGCGAGTGGAGCAGAGACCACGTTCACTTGTTCATGACGATGTGTTCACACACACTCACACACTCACACACACTCACACACACTCAGTTGTGGTGATGAGGGAGCAGGCGTTGCTCAAAGGCGCCTCAGTGCTCTTTGAATCTTCGTCCAGATGATCTTCATGGAGCAAGAAGCTCTTCAGCTTCAGCCTCCATCGTCCTCGAGGCTTCACAGAGACGTCTTTTCTTTCACTTGAACAGAGTTCAGGGGCCAGAATAAAGACTCATAACACATTCACAAGAAGAAGTGAGGCAACCGCTTGCTCCCAGCATTCCCAGTGATCCCAGTTAGGTGAAATGAGACCAGCACCGTCTCTTCTTGCTGCCATCACAGCCTCCAGCTTACCCGCTGCTGCCACCATGCCGCTCTGCTGCCGACCGTGTGTGTACCAACGTGTGTACCAATGTGTGTACTAATGTGTGTACCAACGTGTGTACCAATGTGTGTACCAATGTGTGTACCAATGTGTGTACTAACGTGTGTACCAATGTGTGTACTAATGTGTGTACCAACGTGTGTACCAACGTGTGTACCAATGTGTGTACCAATGTGTGTACCAATGTGTGTACTAACGTGTGTACCAATGTGTGTACCAATGTGTGTACCAATGTGTGTACCAATGTGTGTACCAATGTGTGTACCAACGTGTGTACCAACGTGTGTACCAATGTGTGTACCAATGTGTGTACCAATGTGTGTACTAATGTGTGTACTAATGTGTGTACCAATGTGTGTACCAATGTGTGTACCAATGTGTGTACCAATGTGTGTACCAATGTGTGTACTAATGTGTGTACTAATGTGTGTACTAACGTGTGTATTAACGTGTGTACCAATGTGTGTACTAATGTGTAGCTGTGAGTGTGCGTCTGCTTGTGCGCATGTATTTCTGTCCCATGGAGGAAGTGTGTGTTGACTCCTCCTCATCAACAACAGAGCACGTTGAGTCCTGGCGAGCGCGTGTCATCACACAGCGTCTCCTCCGCTGCACATGTGCTGCATATGGAAGTAACATCTCAGACGCAACACTTCAGCAGAAAGTGGCAGCATCCTGGACCGAGGACGCGGTCAAGAGGTTCAACTGCAGCCTGAAGGCAGCGGTGTCATATACGCCATATAGAACATGACCCCATTCCACACACACACACACACACACACACACACACACACACACACACACACACACACACACACACACACACACACACACACACACACACACACACACACACACACACAAACACACACTCATCCATCACATTCCCATCCCTTCTCCATCAGTGAGAGAAAAAGGAAACACATTTTCACATTTGCTTGACACAAATGTGAAAACGTGTCCGGCTGTCAGCTCGATGGCTTAAAGGAGTTTAAAAAGATAAAGAAAGAAAAAGGAGGGAAAGCTTCAGTGGGAACTGTGGAGCG
>NW_027176142.1:473600-516100 GCF_023055335.1 Clinocottus analis
GACAGTTAACAGTCACCGAGTGACACGTTTGGGCATCAATGAAGAGAAGCTGGGACAAAACGCTTCACTCAGCGTCGCTGCTCTCGCCGCATGTTGCAGTGCAAAGTTACACAAACACAAGATGCTGCTCTGCATCCGCAGCTCGCAGCTCGTCTGAGCGTCACAAATTCATTCTGAGCGTGAAACCACGACGCCGACTCAGAGAAGTCTGCAAAGAAACAGACGAGGAAACAGAAACACACACAACGCAGCACGACAACAGTCTGCTGACGCGCGTCTGAAAGGAAGTTAAATGACTGAAGGTGTCGTCTGCGTGGAGATATTAATAATGTTTCCTCAGAGCTCGTCTGTGCTGGAGTCCAGAAGCACCAAGGACACCGAGCCGAGGGAGGACAACACAACCAGCTGTGAATAGCAAGTGAGAGTGGGAGGACAATCACACACACACACACACACACACACACACACACACACACACACACACACACACACACACACACACACACACACACACACACACACACACACACACACACGCAGGTGGTGAGCGGGCTGCTCGCTGAGAGAAAAGGTGACATTCTTTATGTTAATTACAAAGTTCTCTTGCCTGAACGTGTCGCTGAGTCTGAGGAGGAGAACATGGAGAAGAAGTGATCATCAAACAGAGAACAGGAAGATAGAGGAGAGCAGAGGAGAGTCTGAAAAACATCTCCTGCATGAAATGAAGCGTTCGTTTGTTCAAACTCAACAAACCAACGAGAGAAACTGGGCTTATGTTTGAGTTCATGGATTATAAACCTTCTGAACGTTAAAGCGTGAACATCACCAGCTGAGCGACATGTGTCTGCAGGAAAGAGGGAGGAAGAGACAATTATAAGATTTATGAAGACAGTTATGGAAAACAGACTCACTCAGTATGAGCAACAGCTAAATGTCTAATGGATTATATGAGCCGGTGATGACGCCATTAAATAAACTCAGTGTGTTCTCCACAGCGACACCTTCCCTCTCGTGAGCTTCATGAGGCCATAAATCTAGATTTAAGTGGATGAAGATTAAAGAAGTGAAGGAGCAGGATGAGAGAGACGAGTCGACACGAGGAAGTAAAACACTCGCTGAACAGAAGACAAACATCCAGTCAGGCCGCGTGCCCGCAGACACACAACCACGGGTCACACTCACACACACACACACACACACACACACACACGTCTGGCTGCGTTCAACACAACAACACAGACACAAGAAGCTCAACAAGAGTTCAGCAGCAAAGACGTTGAATGTCCATGAAGCCTGAAGCCTCTTCAGCATCAACAGTATTGTGTGTAGTTGTTGTGTGTAAATGTGTGTTACCTCACAGGAGAGAAGGATTGTGGTGAACGCAGATTTATCCTATAATTTAGCTTGTTAAGGAAACATTTTGAGCTTCATAACAATAAGTGTTAAAGTTATTACTGCGTTCCTGAATGAAAAGACAGATTCTGAATTCATTTTCAAACTTTCCGTTATTATTATTATGTTAAAGTCAGAGGAAGTGTGTGTGTGTGTGTGTGTGTGTGTGTGTGTGTGTGTGTGTGTGTGTCACAGAGTCCTCACACTGTGATAAATACAAGGCAGAGGTCGTTTCTTGGTTACAAGAAGGACGAGTCAGATGAAAGATATCGAGACTTTTTGCAAAATTGCGTGAGCGACAAAGCAAAAGAGGATGAAATACAGATGAAGAGGAACAATTATATCTTCTACCAGACAAACACGAGGAAGCTTTGAGAGACAGAAAGAGACGAAGACGGAGAGCGAGCTGAAGTCCGTCGCTGCACACGAGACAGACGGACGACGGACCGACTGCTCGCCGCTTCAGGAGAAACTGAGAGCTTTTGAGTCTGACTCAGCCGGCTGGATCGCTGCCGCTCGTTCCCTTGGAAACACACTGAGCCGGCGAGCATCTCGACAACGAACTGAAGCTTTTCTACACAACCCTGAAGACAGGGAGGCGGCGGTGTGAGAGGAGTGAAGTCAACACACACGTCTGAATGTCACGATCTGTTTCATCGATGGAGAAGTTTGATCTTTTTCATAAAGGCTGGTGTTGAAATGACTGTTGAGACTGAAATTGAACATTTGATACATAAAAAAGTGTAAAGATGAAACTGCTTTTGTTTTGCACAATTAAGCCGTTTAAGATTTTTCTCTCCGTCGTTGAAACAAATGTAACTTTGGATTTTTGCTCACCTGCGAGTCGTCCTGATTGGTCCTGTGCTGGTCCTTCAGGCCCTCCCTCCTGCCCCCCTTGTCTCTCTTTACCTCTGGGCTCCAGAAGTTGGCGTTGTTCATGCTCGGTCCCGTCCTCGCCTCCCTCCCTCCGTCCAGTTCCCTCCTCAGGTTGTCGTTCTCCCTCTGCAGCTCTCGCAGCTGAGACTGGAGATCCGACGAGGAACCTTCTGCGCGTCCGGCCGAGTCGGGCGGCGGGCGTCTCCCAGACTGCCGCCGCAGACTGGACGTCCTCGCGGGGTGCAGCGTCTGGTCTCCGTAGGGGTCCGACGGGTGGTGCGAGGCGGAGGAGGGGATGTTGGGGGTGCTGCCCATGGCCGTGGTGCGGGGAGCGTAGGAGGAGCGGCTGGTGCTCCGGCCCAGCGTCATGGTGCCTTTGGGGAACCCGCCGGAGGGCTGCAGGGCGTCGCGCTCGCAGGGGTACATGGTCCCCGACGTCGCGTAGGCGGCGCTGAGAGACTGGATGTTCTCCATCGACAGGGTTTTCCCGCCCGGAGCCGTCGCCGAGCCACGAGCCGCCGCTTTGTCCGGCGCCGCGCCCGGTTTGGGCTTTGAACTCGGCCTCGACGCCGACGCCTGACCTGCGACCGGCTTCGGCGCCGGCGCCGGCGGCGGCGGCCCGCCCCCTGACACGGAGCCGGGTTCCAGCCCCGAGCGGGAGCCCGGTGCTGAGCTCGGAGCCTGTTTGCCTTTCCCCTGCTTGTTGCATCTGGAGAAGCGAGAATGGGACGTGCCGCCATCAGCGTGCGCGCTGCCCTTCGGGGCGGCCGCCAGCTTGCTGTGCGCCGGCTTGGCTCTGATGTTCAAAGGCATCTTTCATCGGGCAAAAACGGACCTTTGAGAAGAGGCTGTTGAAGCTGGGAACACTTTCATACCTATGTGTAAGGGCTAGAATAAAGGCCACCGCTCGGCCTCCGAGGTTCAGCTGTCCGTTCTGGATCATCGAGGCCGAGTCTCATCGAGTCCTGAGAGCAGAGGATGGATGTCGGCCGGACGGCTCCCAGACGAGAAGACCTGAGGTCTTGTTTCAGCTGCAGAGCAGGACATCATGGGTTCTAATGACGGATATTAAGAGACACACAAAACCATATTACAAGCAGCACAATATGGTTCATAGGGCGGGAATCATTTTAATATACTATAGCCAATATCAGGTAAAAAGACTGAAGAGGGAATATTTGCTGTATAGAGTCCACAGTCCTGCTTTCCTCCAGGTGTGGTCAACATTCAGCTGAAAGTCACCTGGTCTTGATTCACTCAAAGCGTCTGCTTCAGGTCATCAGGTGAGGCAGCTTGTGAGATACAGGAAACATACAGGAGATAAGCGAGACCGAGGACCTCTGATCTTGTGAAAAATGGACTATTGCTCCAGTTTACTGTCTGTGATCCTCCCTGATGGGAGTGATGGGCGGACGGTTCAACAACGTTTAATCTCCAGCCTCCAGATTAGTGATTACTTTCTGGCTCCTTGAGTATAAAACACCTTGCAGCCAGCAGAAGGTGAAAGAAGAAGATGACGAGGTCCATTTCAGCACCAAGGACCGCCGTCCATCTAGCGTCATGAAGCACTGGTGACGTCAGGTCTGAAGATCAGTGTGATCTCACACCTCCAAAGCTCATGTCTGACTGCACCTCGCACAGAACACCTTCTGGTTCGACTAAATAAAACAGGACAAAAGGAGGCTGCACATTAATATCAGTAGGTAAATAATATCACCAGGAAATCAGAGTCAGCACCAACACAGTTTATGGTGGAACAAATATTGGGGACTGTCTGCAAAGCAGAGGCAAATCCAAATCATAATCCCTCCTCTAATCCAAGAGGATTGGGTGCTTTGAGTCAGGATGCAACTGAGAGATTGGTTAAATCTACTTGTCAGTCATAACATAGCTGTCAATCCCTTATCCATCATTATGTGAGACAATACATTTAGCCTTGTGTGCAGCAGTGGAACCATCAAGTACGCTGTCATTTCAGTGCACAAATTGTGCAATTAATACCAAAATAGGATTAAAATACAACCACAGAGATGACATGTAAACCATTGACAACATGGAACTGTCAACATGTTGCTGTGCTTCATTTAATGAAGAGCATTTGCATTAAGATGGAGGGTTACGCAGCTGGACTGCTCCTCAACCCAAACGGGCCAAAGACAAACGAGACTGAATCCCATTTCAAATTAAAAAATGCCAAAAGTGGTGAAAACGGTCGTAAACGTGTCGCTGTGCCTGAAGCCTGCAGTCTGACTTGAGAGTCGGCAGCCAGCTGTTGCCGAACTGCAACCGCGTTGCTCTGCTTGTACATGACCGCGTTGCTCCCTTCACTTCAAGCAACGGAACCAACCTGAGGGACAAACTGTGAAGCAGTGCACATCAGCACCAGGGCGCGCGGGCACGACGGCTGTGCGTGCGACACGCAGCCGGTCACAGATGCCCGAATAACTCTACTACGAGCGCGGAGGATTAGTTTCTTGCTCATATGCACACGGCTACATGACTTCGAGCTAGTGCCTTACATAATAATTAATCTGCCACACAAATTGAATGCAGTTTCTTTCTTTCTTTCGCAAAATGTTGTCAAACGATGCCACAGAGTCCAGGTGTGCACGCCGCGTGTGCGCGAGCTTACCGGGCGGACAGCTCTCCATCACCATGCAGTCCCCAGCGGGCCGCGTCCGTGCTCGGCGCGGGCTCCATGATTTCATCGGCTCAGCTGTCTCATGACCTGTCCTGCCATCGGGTCCGCGTGGGCGCGCACTCCCAAGCTGGCGCGTGCGCGGCCGGCGTGTCGAGGCAGCGCGAGCAGCATCAGAGGTTTCCTTCTGTCGCGCACACGCGGCGATGCGCGTCAGCTGCGCGCGGACATCCCATCTCCACAGAGTCGAATTTAAGAATACATTTAAAAAATAATAAAGTCTGCCAAGTCAGTTCAACTACATGATAGTTTTATTGAGTGTAACACAGAGCAGGTCACACGTGCACAACACGCGCAGCCTTCAGGAGCCGTAAAGCAGTTTGGTGACCGCTATAGTTAACGCACATCCAATCACCTTGATTAGATTCAGTCAAAAGCAGTAATATTCTGTAATATGTGCACCACGTGAGGCCTTCAAGTGCTGCGTGAGAGAGTTAGGACTCTGCAGCTGTCTCTGTTCATTCATTTAATACAACTCACACAGGAAATTAGCAATAACTTGGTCAGAGTTTCTCTTTCAGAAATGGGATGTTTTGTCAGATGGAATTCCCAAAACGAAAAATGAAACAGATCTCAGACCACAAGTTAGCAAAAAGACATGAGCAACAGCATCTTTTGTTGTTTATTCTGGTCAAGAGCAGCTGAATTATTAATAAAACGTCTTTGCTCTGAGGATTGGTGTCACAGATGTGTCCCAGGTTTCCTACTAATATTTCGTGAGAAATGACAAGTGAGTTGTGTCTTTAAACAGGTGCAACGGGACAGCAGCTGGAAGTAATCTGAGACCTGAATGCAAAAATCATCAGTTTCCTTTCCTGTTAAATATTTACCAAAAGAGAAGTGAAACTTTGAGTTGGTGGGTGGACGTGTGTTTTTATAGTAAAACAGGACAATACTCCTTTTGTAATACTTGAAATAGAACTACTGTAGTGAAATCAAGTCAAGTTTATTTGTATATTCCAATATTAACGCGGTAGAGACAACATGTCTCTACCTGCCGAGCTCCCTGAAGACATAAACACCTCATTGTGTCAAAACATAAGTAAAATATGTATTGCACACGGAAGAGTGCTTATGTTTCTAAAAGCACTGAATACAGAATTCAGAGCACATGGTGACGCTGAGCCGGAAGGAAGGCGCTAACGATGCTAACAGCCGCTAACGGTGCTGACAACAGCTAACGGTGCTAACAACAGCTAACGGTGCTGACAACAGCTAACGGTGCTGACAACAGCTAACGGTGCTAACAACAGCTAACGGTGCTGACAACAGCTAACGGTGCTAACAGCAGCTAACGGTGCTAACGGCAGCAACGGTGCTAACGGCAGCAACAGTGCTGACAACAGCTAATGGTGCTAACAGCCGCTAACTGTGCTAACAGCCGCTAACTGTGCTAACAGCCGCTAACGGTGCTAACAGCTAACGGTGCTAACAGCCTGTCGGCCATCAACGAGCCAGTGAAGCACAACAGACGTAAAGCAGTGACATGAATGTTCAGCCGGCGATGAAAACAATGAAGAGAAAACTTCATGTCACAACTGAAGGACGGAGAGAAACTTCATCCTCTGCATCGTAGCCACGATGCCGCCATAGCTTTAAATTACAAAAGCTAGTTTGCACTTTAGATTAAAGCGCATATTGAATTCGTAGCATTAATAAAGAAATAAAAGCTACATATTAAAAACATCTGTTATCATTATGTATGCAACATAATTAAGGGTCAAAATGTCCAAATGATGCAAAGGAAAGATTGTTCACAACAAGAGCTGATTTCACCAAAGTGCTCTCGGTTAGCCGTTGAGAGGACGTCATATAAAACTTTCACTCATATTGTTGTCGTAGAACTTGAGGTTATCTGACGACAGCGCCATCCGCATCCGGTTCCAGAAGAGCGGCTGAGCCCTCGGGTTCCTCGGCCAGGACAACACAGACTTTCTGCACAACCGTTTCCTCAGCTGAAGGTACTTCAGTTTGGGAAACGTCTCGTCCAACAGAACCAGCATGGCGGCGTCCACCTTATTTGGATGAAATCAGAGATAATTTAGTGTTAAGTCCAATAATTTAAACAGGATGAGATTCACATCCACAAGATGCTTCTGAAAATAAAAAGTACATTTTACGAACCTTCTCGTCCAGAAGTCGCTGCTGAACCATGAAGAAAGCCTGGCGGATCACCCCGTTCACGGTTTCACCACCAGTGACGCCGCTGGACAGCACGAACACCGTCTTCACGCTGCTGTGGACAGCGTTATGGAGGTTTTCAATACAGGAAAGCCCAGGAATCCAGTCCCTCTCCTCCAAACACAGACCAAACCTCCTGTGACCGGCGTTCTCCAGGTTCACAGTCAACTCATTGTAGACCCAATCCCTCACCGCCGGGTTCTGGGTGTCAAACACGACAAACGCGTCGTAGTGACAACGCGAATCACTGCCTGCGAGCTGGGAGTAGCCTTTATGCCCCGCCCAGAGTACCTGGATGCAATACCACAGATCCCAGCCGTAGAGGTGTTTCAGCAGCGGCAGAACAGTGAACGCCACGGCAAAGAAGGCGCAGATGACGAAGGCCAAACTACCGTAAATCTCCTGGCAGGACCGCTGGTCCATCGAGAGCACACTCACGCGCTGCTGCGACTCCGGATAATCACAGTGCACGTGTGTGGTGAGATACGGGATCTGGACCGGTGTCGTACGCAAGAAGTCCGCGAACCAAGAAGTATCGCAGTCGCACTTAAAGGGGTTGTCGTGCAGGGTGAGCGTCTGGAGGGCGCTGCCATTTTGAAAGGGGGCAGGAAGCAGCTGATGGTTCAACACTTTGATCTGATTGCGGCTGAGATACAGGAAGCGTAAGGCTTCTGCCCCGCTGAGGAAGTCCTCCGGGATGTGACTGAGGCGATTGTGACTGAGGTCCAAGAGAGAAAAATTGGCTCCAAACGTGACATTCTGAGGCAAATGCAAAAGGGAGTTCTGACTCAGGTTCAAGTGACATAAATTGGTGAGTGCTGAGACGCTTTGCCACGGGAAGTAGTTCAGCATATTGCGGCTGATGCTCAGGGTCTGCAGGCTTCCTGGGAGGTTACACAACACTTCTGGGGAGACTGACGTCAGGTAATTGTTGGAGATGTCGAGGTAGGTGAGGCTGGTGAGGTTTTGAAAGAAATGAGTGTATTTGTTGTTATCAGACTCCCACATGATGTCAAGGTGATTTCCATCGAAGTAGAGATACTTCAACGAGCCGCTGATCAGCCGTTGATCTATCCGCATCCCGATGCCGTTGTTTGCCAGACTTAAAACTTCCAAGTTTGTCAAATATTGAACGAAGTCCAAACGATGCCCCATGCCCCTCATGAGGAAGTGAAATTCATTGTTACTAACGTCTAAAACCTTCAGTGTGGCTTTAAGCTCACTGAAAGCCTCTTTATAGTAGAAATCAAGTCTATTGTATGACAAGATGAGGACCACTAATTTGGTCATGCTTTCAAACAGCCCTCTCCTCGGTGCCTGGCTCATGTAATTATAGGAAAGGTCTAAACAAACAGCATCTTCCATCCCAACAAACACCTTTCTGTTAATAGACATGATGTCGTTTTGAGACAAGTCGAACAGAAGTTCACCGCGACAGAAACTGTTTTTAAAATCCAACAGAGATGGAAACTGTGACGCGTTGTCCTCAAACGGTTTCAGCCGGTTTGGACGGTCGGACTCCCAGGTGTCACCTGCAGGTGTGGCTTTTCGGTCTGTGAGCATAAGCGGTGGGTCAGGGAAATGATGCGAGTCCGATTTCTGGTTCTGACAGCTTTCTTGTTCAGAGGAGGGACTGGAGCAGCAGGGAAGGAAACTCAGCATGTTTTGGGAGAGATCGATATCGATCAGAAATGGTAAGTGCTTCAGAGACGTCAAGCTACAAGTTGTGATGAAGTTCATCCTCAATTCTAGCTTCTTTAGATTTTGTAGTTTGGACAAAACATGAAGACTCTCATTTGAAAGGGTGTGAAAAAAGTTACCACTCAGAAGAAGATACTGCAGACTCGACATGTTGGCGATGTGCGGGGAGAGGATCAGTTCCTGAAAGGTCTTCAGCGGTTCATAGTTGTAGATCAGGCTGATCCACGTCAGGCCCTGCAGCTCCGAGAAGAAGGAGCCGTTCCGCACGGCGTATGCCAGGAGGTTGTCGGAGAGATCCAACAGCTTTAAATTCTTCAACGGCAAGAAAAGACCCTCTGGCAGTGTTTTTAGGGAGTTTCCTCTCAGGCTGAGGAAGCTGATGGAGCTCTTCTGAGCATAGAAGGAGTCTGGGTGGAGGCGTAGAGGGAGGTGGTTTGGACAAGGAAAGCAGGGTCTCGCTGCGTGGTCACAGCGCTGGCAATTCCACTCCAAAACCAGAGAGCTGAGGAGAGTCAGGTTGGCAAAAGCTCCCTCTAAGACCTCTGTGATGGTATTCTCTCTTAAGTCCAGGCTCTCCAGTGAGGGTGGCAACCCTTCAGGGACAGCTGTGAAGTTGTTGTACCCTAAGGTCAGGTTTTTCAGTTTCGGGAGACCTCTGAAAACCCTCTCGCTGATGATCAAGGACTGGTGGCAAGGGTTTGCATAAAAACAGTTCTTGGAGAGCAAGAGCTCTTCCAGATGTGGAGTATTTAAAGGGAGCACAATGTTGAAGATGTGATTGTTCTGGAGGTCGAGAGACTTCAGGCTTTCAGGCAACCAGGGGATCGAGGCGAGGCCGTTTCCTGACAGGTACAGACGCTCGAGCTTCGACAGGCTCTTGAATGCGTAATCGTGGATCTCCATTTTGCACGAGCCCTCCAAAGCTAGCGGGCGGTCTGGAGGACAATTCCCCGTCATCCTCAGCGTGCGAAGGTTGGGCACACCCGACAGCGCGCCCGGCCCCACCCGACGGATCATTGTCTGACTTACATCCAGCGACACGACAGTACGAGACTTGATGAAGAGGACATGCTTGAGTGGTCTGTCGTTGCAGTCCACGGTGGTGGTGTTCAGGTCAGTGTCACACGGGAAGAAGATGGTGTTTATGCTCCTCACGAGCGGAAGAAGCTGACAGAGCAGGAGGACATTTTTCATAATAGCCTGAAGAAAAAAATAATAATAATTTCAGTCGTTTGTTTTACAAGATTCAGTCCGAGCAGACGATTTAAGCATTTTTACAAATATGTCATCAATATTACAAAATACTGTTAAAGCAGCTCAATGAACACTGAAAGCTTTTTCAAGCCTTCCAATCAGCCACGTTTGTCCATACAACTTAATGGAAAATGGAACCATGGAGATATATAATCTCCTTACATTTCTGATGGTAGAAGAAGAAGTTATCTGACTTACCATGACGGGTTTAGCGTCTAGCTTAACAATCCGATCAGGACCAGATTAAACAAACTTCCAGGTGGAGAGAAAAGCGTCTGAAAGTCACTGCAGGAGCAAGAAACTGGATGCCAGTATGCAGAAGTGAAAGCCCGCGGTCGCTGATGACACGACAGCTCGATGCAAAGCATGTGACCTTCATCAGATCCAGAAAGTACGTCGTGTGATTTAAAAAGAATAATTCTTCAACAGCGTAAGAAGCACTCAGGAGTCTCTGAAGAGTGGAAACGACTCAACGTTTTGTTCACCTGACTGCAGAAGAAAAGAGAGAAGACTCGTTCTGGTGGACAAAGTTGGATGACTTCCTCAATTCAGTGAAACTCCAAATAGAGAAATATGAAGGAACCGTCACCTGCTTCAAAATCATTTTCAACTGGACAATGCTCATGAATTCATTCATTCAACACTGGTCGTATTTTTATAATCAATTTATTAAGTGCACTGTGTCATCAAAGTCCATAAAATCAAAAGAGTATTTATTTTTTTAAGTCAAACCGTAACAATGAGCAATAAAAAGATTAATATTATTTTTCTTTGGGACTATAATTTAAAACACAACTTACACACAAAGCGTTTTCTGTGTGAGAACACAGAAAAAATAAAAAGGTAAAACTGTATCAATAAAATGTGTTTCTGATTAATCAAAGCTGCATAAAACCTGCTTTTATTCAAGTGCTGTGTTAAAATACATCTTCACGTCCACTTATTGGAGGAAATCGTTGGAACCACCGTCACCAAAGACAACAAGTAAAGGGCAGAAATACAGAGTGTTCTGGTCGGAGAGCAAGTTCACTGCTTCGGCTTTGGACCGGACCTCGTCCTGGAAACAGGAGCAGAACATCAGATACACAATAGTGTCTTTTCCCTGCAGCAACAACAGCACCATGAAGTCATCTGATATTTACCGTCACTGACACACGTGCTGGATTATCCACAGAGCGATGTTCATGAAGCCGTCGGACTCGGCGTCAACCTTGGAGAGAGAGTGATTGTTCCCCGGGTACCACAGAATCCTAATGAAACCATAAAACACAGCAGAGTAGGAGTGAAAGAACACAAAAGGCCTTTATATGCGGCGCGTATCTGACATAATCAATAAAACATGTTACTCAGACAAGCTTCTCACCGGACTGGGACCTGCTTTGCCTTCAGAGCTCTGTAATATTCAAGTCCTTGCTTGTTGGGCACACGCCTGTCATCCTCCCCTAAAGTCAGCAATACAGGTGTCTGTACCTGAATGAAGGAGCATCTTGGTTACTACATTGTGTTTAGGGTTGCAACATTCCAGGAATATTCAAAGTTGGAAACTTTCCACGGGAATAAACGGGAATTTAACTGTATTTATCTTGTCATAAGCAGACATGCATGCAAACATTTATAATACAACTTTTAAAAATGACTTTTTGGACATTCAGAAAGCCGTGAATAATGGAGGTGATGGTGTACTTTAGTGTGGACATACATACTTCATACTCTACTGCTGTAAAAAGTCTAATGTATACAAATAAACTTGGTATTAAATGAACATGGCTTCAGTTTACCAAGTAATCAATATACTAATGACAAACAGTGTTGGAAAGTTCACTTTCTACATGAACTAGTTCAGTTCATAGTCCATAATTCAACATTTTGAACTAAGTTCACAGCTTCAAAAAATGAACTATATCAGTTATTTTTTTCAATATGTTGCAGCTGTAATTTAAATCGCTGGCTGCAGTACCGCTCTTGGCCTCTACACAACTCGGCGCTCTCACACTCTGCAGACATCGAGCTGAAACGTTCAGACGCAACACTGATGACAAAACGTCAAAAACAACAGAATGTTTTATGTTTATGTTCCTGCAGACGATGTTCAGGGTCCATTCAGCTGCATTCAGGGTCCAGCTGAGCTCCACCTGCATCGTCTTGTTCTCAACTACATTTAACTTCCCTGTTTTATGCGTTTGCAAAAAACTTAGGCACATTTCTTTTTTTCAAAATTAATTGTGCCACAACACCAACGGAGCCTCATGCACAGACACACACGGGTACACTTCTACCTGTGCGACGTGTTTGATGGGGGACTTGTCCAGCATCTGTGCCCACACAGCAGGGTCAGGAAGGCAGTTGGTGCTGTAGTCGTAGCCGGCCTCCACCATGCACCTGGACAGCAGCCACCAAACATCAACCGGAAGAAAAGAAGATTTGCTTTGAGGTCTTTTGTTCCTGCATTATTGAACACTTCCTCCCTGACAGCGAGGCGTCACATGCCCTTCATCCCACCCACAGGAGTCAGAGAGGAGCGTCAGGGCTTCAAATGATATAAAACCACAGAGAGGAGCGCTCGTGCACAATAGACAGTCACAAAGTGAGTGAACGAGGGAGGGCGAGGGTTTGGGAAAGTGCACGGCAGGACGAACCAGTCTGGGATGTCCGTGCTGCCAATCATAGACGCCAAATTGGTGACAGGGTTGCGAGCCACACAGGCCTTGTAGAAGCCTGGGTACTGGCCAATCAGATGACAGGCCAGGAAGCCGCCGTGGGAACCCCCAGAAACGGCCACCTTCTGCATGTCGAACACGTCGCCTTTCAGAACACTTTCAACCGCAAACTGGCGGGAAGAAAAACACAGGAAACTGTGAGCGCTCATGTGCGGTGGAGAAGAGAGGGACACATGGAAATCAGAAGGAATTCAAATCAATAGTACAAAGGAAGAGCAACGCTGGAAGTCATGTTCACCAGAAGGAGTAAAAGACGCCTTAATGAATGATTTCGTTCATGACATGAAGAACACGTGCTAATCCTTCTAAGCGGTTGTGTTTTACTCTTACTTGAACATCTCTGACGTCCTGGGTGCCGACATTGCCGGGTAATGAGAGGATGCTGTCCTGGCCAAAGCCCAGAGAGCCGCGATAGTTCACTGAGCAAAAGAATCAAGTTGCAGTTTACATCCATGTCTGGATGTTTTATGGCAACATGTAATGAAACTCCCTCCAGGTGTTGTTGAGACATTGTGTTCACAAGAGAGACGCACATACGCAAGTATGAACGATGAAGGAATGGACGGACGACCATGAAACACAACGCCATCAACGTATCGGTCCTAGAGATTATAGTTTTGAGTCGAGTCATTTTTCTCTAGAACATAGGCAGTAATCTAGAACATAGGCAGTAATCTAGGACATAGCCAGTAATCTAGAACATAGCCAGTAATCTAGGACATAGGCAGTAATGAAGAACATACCCAGTAATCTAGAACATAGCCAGTAATCTAGAACATAGCCAGTAATCTAGAACATACCCAGTAATGTCGCAAAGCCCATCCTGCACAGAACAGACGAGGACAGAAGCCAATCAGCGACGCACACCGAGTGAGGACCCCCTGAGTGAAGGAAACAAACACATTGCTTATAGACATTGCTGGAGAATCAAATGTACAATGAGGTTCCACTACTAAAGCGTAGATTTTGTTTGCACTAGAAAACATATAAATAACTACTGAACCATAATGAGAGGAACCAACCGTGAGGAATCACAATGAGAGGCAGCTTGACGCCATCTTGAATCTCCTTTGGTTTGATCAGCAAAGCTTCAAAATCAAGGCCGGCTGGAAAATGGAAAAGAATAGTTTGAGATTACATATGCTGTTCCAAATGTCTTCATCGTCAACTGAAAAAACAAAAAAACAAATGCTCTCAAAAAAAGAAAACTGCGCTCTCAAAAAAAAAAAAAAAAACCCCAGTGAGTCCACCAATAGAAACTCCTCCAGCAGCGCAGGCCCCGCCCACTACGCCACAACTCACTTGTGACTTTTTGGATTGAGAGCAAAGGTTTTGTTTTGAGAACACAATTGTTGATTTTATAAAAGCAATTTTTTTTCTGAGAGCGTTTTTTTTTAGATTTTTTTTGAGTAAAAAAAATTACTCTAAAAAAAGAAAAACGCTCAAAAAAAATGCTCTTAAAATTTTTTTTTTAAAAAAAGCTTAAAAAAAAAAACGTTTTCAAAAAAAATTGCTTGAAAAAAAAAAAATCAACAAATTGTGCTCTCAAAAAGAAAACCTTTGCTCTCAATCCCAAAAGTCACAAGTGAGTCGTGGCGTAGTGGGCGGGGCCTGAGCTGCTGGAGGAGTTTCTATTGGTGGACTCTGGGGTTTATTTTTGAGAGTGCGGTTGTTTTTTTTGAGAGCATTTTTTTTGAGTGTTTTCTTTTTTTTTTTGAGCGGATATTTTTTTTGTTGAGTGCAAAAAAAAAATTTTTGGGAGAGCAAAGATTTGTGATTTGCAGTCAGATAATTTACTTACAAACAAGAAATTTGCTCGCGTAATAAATACAATAATCTACCTCCATACATGACTCATGCATTACGTAAACCTGTCAAAGCTACTGTAATCCAATGAGATAACTTTGCAATAAATCTTAACTTTGTGACCCAAAAATGTATAACTGACATATTCTGTAGACTTCATGCAAGTGAAAACAAAATGGAGTGTGGACTAAAACTACTGGCATCCCTTCAGACCAGTTGACTAAAACAGAGAGAAACAATGCTTGTTAGGTCCTGTGAGCAATGCTGTCTAAAAACAACAAAAACATTCCTACAGTATTGACTGTTGTCTTGCTCTGGCGGAGGGGTGAAAGTCAAGATCTGCCAATCAATGTCTGGCATTTTCTGAGAGTCTTCCAAAGTAACCCAGACCACTTCCTCCTGAGAATCCCTGGCAGGAAGGAAACCGACCCTCTGGAGAAGGAAATTGCATTGCAATAGATGAAAAAGACTTTTTTACAAATAAAGGGCCCTCCAAGCCCATCCCAAAAACACAATTTCTGCTATAAAACATACAATATATACTGTACACAATAAAACTCGTCCTACCAGGCTCGGAGGGCAGTTTGGAGAGGAGCAGCTGACCAACATCAAATCTCTCTGTATGTTCAGCAGACACCAGCTTCCAACATCGGCCTCTACAGACAAAGAACATCATTTTGATGCGTTCACACCAAAAGAGTTGAGAATTATTTGCAGGAATAGATTACATGTAAAGTCAATGCACAGGTTGAGAATAAGTGGCGACCGCTTTCTGCCGTGAAACAGCGAATTTACCTCATAAAGTCGAGCGAGTAAACTCAAAGAAAGCGTTGAGAAAAGACGCAACGCTTTTGGTGTGAGACACAAACGGTTGAAATAACTATGTTCAAGTTTCCCAGAACAACAATGCAGTCTGCAAATCCCTCATCAGAGACGATGAATACAACAATACACACGATTGTCAAGACATGAGTAACACTAAGGCGGATGAATGTGTCTGGTCACTCACCTGCAGTCAGAGAGGCGACGCTCCCTGTGCTCACGTCCACCACCAACAGATCCTACAGGAAAAGAAACGTTTTTTAAACAATTTTCTGACTTTAAATACTTTTTTTAACGTGGTAAACATGTCGTTATCAGAAAAAAAGATGTATATTGTTTCATTTGTCTCATATCAACCTGAAACCAGCAGGTGAGTGTACCTTGCGGCTGCGCTGAGGACAAGCGACAATAACACGCTGACTGTCAGCCGACCAGCACTGAGGGGACAGCTGGGAGCTGTAGATGCCGGTGAAGCCGTCTGTAACACACACAGACACACAATCATATAGAATGAAACTAGGATTGCCTCCTCATAGTTGTATGCATATATCAAGTTTCAGTTGCATTCATGTCCGCCCCAAATTTCATAATTAAACATAATACGTCGGCAGGAAGGCATAAGAAAGGGTGAAAGTATTCCTCACCGGCCCTCGGCCTCTCCAGCACATCCACCACCACTGAAGTCTTCTTCGTGTACCAGTCGTACTAGAAACAACACATGCAATCACAGAGGAAACCATAAAACAAATGAATAACTCAAATGTATTTCAGCTGGATGTCGACACCACAGGAGACAGCAGATGGTGCATTGTGACACACTCATTCCTAATTATTCTTTTCAGTGAGGACAGTGCAAGAATGGAAAGTTAAGTGATGTGAAGAAGTGTCCCTCCTGTCGCACCATGCACAGACTGCTGCACTGCATGTGAGGTCCATACACAGAACATTCAAGGTAGACGATGCGACAGCGGTCTGGGCTCAGCCGGGGAGAGCACACGGCAGTCCTGCCTGAAGTCAGCTGTTCTGAGATACACAAACAATACAATACACATTAACAGTGTCAGTGATAACAACAAAATGCAGCAACAACTTGTTTAAATATTATTAGAGAAACATTCACTTACCACATTTCCCACCGGTAAGATCCGCATAGAACAAAGATGACCTGACGGAGAAGAGGTTATGAATAAAGTTTTGAATAAGTTGAGTTAACTTCTGATGGGCCGGCTGTAATGATTCTCTTGGCTCAGTGTGAACAGTAATCACCTCCTGTTGGGACAGTACTTGAGCCCAATTCTGAAGGGCTCATGCCACCAGCCCACAAACACCACACCGGTGTCCCCCGGAGCCCAAAATGCCTGCAGAGGATATTTAACAGAAAGAGAACACAACCGCAGGAGCATGAGCACACTATACATGCACAAAAAAAAAAACATGCATCATTGCACCAACGGCTGTAGCAACCTGTCCAGGTGAGATGTCTTCAGGCAGCCCCTCCAACACAGAGACGTTGTCGCCCTCGATGTCCAGAACACAAAGCACAGGCCGGCTCTTACCCACCAGCGCCTCGCCCCAGTCCTCATAGAAGACAAACTGCTCCCCCTGCAGGCCGAAGACAAGACACACGCGTTCAACTCCAGTGAAATGTATCCTCAGAACGTAAATACAATTTTAATTATTGATTAGTAGATCACTTTCATTTCAAAATTATGATTTGCATTCACCTTTACAGCTTCTTTTTTCTCAACCCTCATGGTTTCCTCCTCGTCTCCGGTATAAGACAACTCTGGTGACTCACTCTAGAAAACAGATAATGAGATGTAGAATAACGAGTTATTGACTACTAATCTGATCATCACACTAATCCCATGTACCAACAAAGACTCAATAACATATGGCCAGAAAACTTGCTTCACTACTCTTCCAGATCCTAATCAGTGCAGTCAAAGTGTTTTGCTTTTGAAAGGAAATGTAAAATAACTGTGGTGCATTCAAAATGATACCATTCATGAAAAACTTAAGTTTGCCAGGAGTTTACAAATAAGGAATCAGCTTAAGACAAATAGTGTGTAACAACCTTTTCAATATGCTTGATTAGGTTTGGTGAGCGTGCAGCTGCTGAGGCCATTAGTCCTACAAGGTAGTTTTGTGTTCTTTCTTTCTTTCGAACTAAATTCCTTACAGAGAACAGCAGAATAGTTCGTAAAGTGAACCAACAACAAGACAATTCATGCAGCGTGTAAACGACTCTGTGTCGATTTAGCCTCAAATATAGATTTGCTGACCGACCTGGAAGAAGGATTCTGCCTTCGGTCTCTTCCGCTCTGCTACGTAAAGGAGGTGAGTCTCAGAGTGGGACCAAACCAAGCAGCCAAACTGCTCTGGAAATAAATACCAAACAGTTTGATTAACACCTTGACTGGCTCGTGGACAGTTTCAAAGAAAATATGCAGCTTTAAGTGCAGTTAACTCACCATCTTCATAGACTTTGCCATGCTTTTTTAAGGCAGTTAGATTTATGCTTTTCATCTTCATGTTCTTACTCCAGATCTGAAGGGTCGAAGGAGGTCAGGGGAGGAAAGTCAAAAATCTTGGGTTCAAAGTGCAAAGTCACACAAGGTTTTAACTTCATGGTGAACATTTTAAAAGAGCAGAAATACTCAAAGCTGAGTTTGAGCACGAAGACAGACACACACCTCTAGAAACTGTTTGTCCTCTCCTTTGACTGTGCACTCTCTGACGACAGCCTTCATGTCACCTGACGGTGAATCCTTACTCAGCACCCTGTGAGGCCAAACACAGTGATGAGACATCCAGCTTGCTCAGAGTTAGATGCATGACAACATATCCACACAAAACAAATGTTCACATACTCTCCTTTGATTTCCGTGCAGCTTCCTGAGGCTCCGGAGTAAACCACCGACTTGTCATCGTGGAACACGAGGTATTGTCTGCAAAACTTGACGTTTTCATTCCTGTCCAGATCTCGCTGGCTCCATTCTGCAAAAGAAAAAGCAGTTTAACAAAATCAACATTACATTGAGCTGACGCTTTTATCCAAAGCGGCGGAGTAAAAACTCAGAACAACAAGAAGTATAGTTTCTTCAACAAAGCCACACTACAAAGTGCTATAAGTGCTATTAAAGTGCCATTTAAGTGCTAAAGCTGTACTTTTATTCATGTTTTGAGACAAGGGTCTGGTGGTCTCGGCACGTCAGTCTACCTGTGTAGATGTTGCTGTATTTGCCTCCATACTGAGAGGTGACGACAGGTCCCACGTCTGCTCTGCTCAGAGAAGGGAAGAGACTGAGCTCCCTGTAGACTCTCGCTATGTCCTCCGGGTTGGTCATCACCTGGCGGGAAGCAGCACAGTAGCTCACCGCACCGACGAGCCGCCGCAGGGACACGAGCCGCCTCATGTGCTAGCTAGCTAGCTAACTAGCTAGTTAGTTACTGACACGTTAACACAGTTCACCACCAACAGACAGAGGTGTGTGTGTAGACAGGAGCTCAATCCGTTATGCTAACACACACACACACACACGCGGGCTGCTGCGTGGAAATACAGACAAACAAAGCGAGTGAACAGGCGAGTTTGTTTTGAGCGGATTCTCGTGCAGGAAGTTCCTGCGGGAGCTGACGGGAAACCAGCGGGACACCGGGTGTCAAGTGGATGGTTTGATAGGAGAATAAAAACCGGATTTATTATTAAAAACAATGACAGCGTAATTAACAGCTGCACCACTATGGGGTTTATGTGTGTTAAAGTTAAAGTAGTAAAGTCCACGTACCTGTGACTCCATGACGGCGACGGTGTGTCGTCAGCCTGCAACGCAGTGAGGATCACAATAAAGTAGTTATTAATATTAAGGTGCTTCCGTACAAAGTTACTAAAAATGAACGGACGACCTGTTTCAGCTTCCTGTTTCTACTTAGAAAATAAGATAAACCCCCGGTTCAGCTGTTCCTGAATTACCCGAAACACCGGGATTTAACGAATAATATTACTAATTAAATTATATATACCGAGCTATAAACAAATACAGTCAAGTAGGAACACGGTTCGTCATATATAATAATGTATTCACAGGAGTCATATGTGACAATACTTTTATTTCGTAGAAACGTCACCTCCACAACACCCAACAGGAAGCAATATCCGGATTAAATCACTGTGTGTATGCGCCCTCTTGCGTTTGAAAAGCTGTAATATTGATTTCATATTGAACTTGTGCCTCGTGCAAAGTCATTGCATTAAGTGTGTGGCATTCACTGTCGAAGCACGGTAATATAAGCATTGTACGAGACACGAGTTGACATTACTTTCTGGCTTGTATTCATTAAATAAATGCAAGCAGCGCGCCTGTCAGTCAGCTGGGGTAGGTGGGGTCACAAAGAGCCAAGATGGCTGACTTTGAGGAGCCGCTGTCAGATGACGAGAAGGTTTGAAGACTCTTATTATTTGCTTAAAGCTATTTTCTCTTATTATATTGCGAGTCCGCGCGCGTTAAATGTTCACGCAAACTTGCGGCTACGTTCTGGAAAGAGTACAAGTTTTTGGGTCACGTATCCGAGTGATGAACTAGTGTTTTTAAGCTACCACTTGCTAGCTAGCTAGCTAGCCAATGCTAGTTAAAGCTTATAGTGGGCTAGCCGCGAGCTCAGACGCTGCAAGAGCAGGTTGATCCACTGGACTATTCGACTGACATTGTGTTACTGGGTCAGACGTTAAGTATATTAATATAAATGTAAGTATCGACGCCCATTTCCAAAAGTCCTGTAGTAACGTCCATGCCAGTCCGCAGTAACCGCAGGGTGGGCTCCGCGGTCTTCTCGTGTGTCGCTAGCTCACATAGCGGCTCCCCGGTACCTTGGTTTGGGTTTCTGGGTCAAGCGGATTCTGTTGCAGCTGAAATACTTGCAAACCACGCAGGAGCCTGAGGTCAGCAGGGTTGCTGTCGTTTACCTGAGATGATGCCCGAGAGGGACACGCTATCAGTTGGAAGCGAAGCAGACATTATCATGAATGACAGATGTCTTTTCTTCTGCAGGCCATCGTTACATTCACGTGTAACATTAACTTACCTCATCAAATAACAATAATACCAACAAACGGGGAGGTTTCAAAGCTGGAAATCGAGATATTAGAGATTAAGATCAGTCGTATTTAATGCTGTGACCATTAAGTAGTTTATTGATAATTATTCATTTTATTTATTTCCCATTTAAAAGAGCTGTTATTAAAATATGTTTGTCAAATATACTCTCTGGAGTTAACGGTTTCATAAAACATGACTGTTACTATTTTTTTTGTTATTGTTAGGGGCTTTAATTTTGTAATCAAAATACTGTTTAGTCATTCGGATGTCAATCAAAAATAGTTTCCACATAGAAAAACTATTGAGAATGCCTTTAAGTATCAGCTATGGCAATGGATACCAAATTACTATCAAACTTGGTCGTACTTTTTTTTATCTTAGACTTGTTAAAGTTTGAGGACATATTTCAGATTCAACTTCAGTGTCATCGCACAGCGAACAACGACCACAAAATGTAGTTAAGCGTCTGACGAGAAGTGCAAAAAGAAGAAGCAGCAGAAATGCAGTGCAATAAATAGCAGCATACATAATATTTGTTTGTCTTAAGGCGTGTTATGCCTAATTATATATAAAATATGAGTTTGTAGCATCTCTCTTTGAGCTGATTATACAGCGAGTCATATTATTATGATCAGTAATTAATTTGTTGCATTTAATTTGCTTCCATAGGTCCGCATAGCGGCCAACTTTGTGACTCATGCCCCCCCAGGAGAGTTCAATGAGGTCTTCAATGGTAAGTAGCTGATTATAACAAGATGCACATAATACTGTCTTTACTCTGATATATTTTGCCTTTGATAATATTTGATTGTTTTATCTTTTAAGAGCAGTGCAAAGCATAATACATGTTTTTCTTGCTAGATGTGCGGCTTCTTCTCAACAATGACAATCTCCTCAGGGAGGGAGCATCACAGTAAGTGTCCCTCAGCTAAGATAAACGTCACAAATTCAAACAGTCAACGTGTACACAACTCAAAACAAACGCACACTAAAATGGTGCTTTATATATTAGGGAGTGAGGAATTTAAGCATGACATGGGGGAAGCATTTGTTGAAAGCAGGGTGTCGTTTTTTTAATAAATGTTTACTTTACTGTTTCACCTTTTCTATTTGTCCAGCTCCTTCGCCCAGTACAACATGGATCAGTTTACTCCTGCCAAGCTAGAGGGCTACGATGAGCCGGTAGGTTTCCTTCTCAAGCCTTTGCTATTCATCTCAGGAGAACAAGTGTCAAGGCCAGACGTGTTCAGGCTTTCCTCTCCCTCGCTGATAGGTCCTGATCACAGAGCACGGTGACTTGGGCCAGGGACGTTTTCTAGACCCCCGCAACTGTCTGGCGTTCCGCTTCGACCACCTCAGGAAAGAGGTGAGCGACGTGCAGCCGTATGAAGCAGAGACAGCCCTGAGAAGCTGGAGAGATGCCTGCGATACTTCCTTGAGTGCCTACGTCAAAGAGCACTACCCAACTGGAGTCTGCACGGTGAGGCGCACAAAAATCGTGATAAAATAATCATCTCAGCAATAGAACACATTTTACCAAAACTATCTGTGTGTTGCAGGTGTATGGCAAAACGGTTGAAGGTCAGCAAACAGTCATAGCCTGCATTGAAGGACATCAGTTTCAACCCAAGAACTTCTGGTACAGTGACCTCCCTGTAAACTGTTTAAAAGTGTGCGCATGTGTGTGTACGTATAAAAATATAGCGTGTGTTTCTTATTTGTCAAACATAGCTTCATTACAACGGTTATAAATGACCAGTTTTAAGTTTGTTTTTTTTTAATGTTTGGTTGAAAGTGAAACCATTGGTTTCTCAGTTCTTCTAAGCTTCCTGCTGCTGTCTGTAACGTCGGGCTTCTCTAACACAGGAATGGTCGCTGTCGGTCAGAGTGGAAGCTGACCATCGGTCAGTCCACTGCTCAGGTGGTGGGCGTGTTGAAAATCCAGGTGAATTGAATTCAGTGCGCTCAACTGCAGAAATGATAAATAAGTCAGCAGATTTTTTTTCTCCAGCTTATTAATTAAGTTTTTCCTCTGCCTCAAGGTGCACTATTATGAAGATGGGAATGTGCAGCTGGTCAGCCACAAGGAGGTAGAGGAATCAATACCAGTGACTGTAAGTAAGAAATGTACACATAAGCTCTCTTGCAGTCTTTTATAGTGCTCATCTGCAGTGTCTACATCTTCACAAACTACAAACACATCTTTCGACTACACCTTGAATAAGGAAGCTAGCACAGCAGCAGCACTTTAGTAGCACTTAAATGTCTCTTACTGACAGCACTTTCCTGATTCTGTACTCGGGTTGAATGCACTTTAGTAAGTCTCTTTGGATGAAAGCATCTGCTAAATGAAATGTGATGGTTTGAACCTTGTGTTGCTTTCAAAGTTTAAGACTGGCTGTGTCATCTCTGAGTAAGTAAAGAGGAGGTCCTCCACCTCTGGAAGAAGGATAAAAGGTTTTGATTATGTGTTTTTGAAACAGAATGAAAGCCAGACAACCAAGGAATTTGTTGACATAATTGAGAATGCAGAAAATGATTACCAGGTAAGCAATGTTATATTGACTACACGTTTATATACTGTTTAAAATCACAGCCATTACTTTCATCTAAATGTGCATAGTGAAACATTTTTAATTCATAACAAATATTGTACTTTTATATTTGTTTTCTCCTGTTTTTTTTGCCTTTTTAGACTGCAATCAGTGAGAACTACCAGACCATGTCTGACACCACCTTCAAGGCCCTGCGTCGTCAGCTGCCTGTCACACGCACTAAGATCGACTGGAATAAGATCCTCAGTTACAAAATTGGCAAAGAGATGCAGAATGCCTAGAGGAAGGTCAGGGATTTACCAGAGAGTTGCAAACTTCACTGGGCACACAACCCGCATATACATGCGCAAGGACTAACCAAAGCAAAGCTATATCCGTATGGGGCAAGGAATTATAAAAACAAACAAAAGTATAGCTGAAGATCTGCAGACTATAAGGCACTGATATCTGTCTGCTGTAAGGAAGTTGCAGTTATAAATATGATGACGTGGTTTGGAGAGAGTGGTTATTGTAGGTGTGTGTTATGAAAGAGTTGTGTTGGGTCAGTGCAGGGCTGTGCTCAGGACTGCTGCATTAAAGAAGTACATCTCCTTTCTGCTGTATAAGTAATCTTAGACCTCCCGAAATCCAGGTGTAAGAAGTCACAATCTTTTTCCACAGTTGGACTAGAGGAGAACTGTGGTCATGTAAATCTCAGCACTCGGAGTGAAGTATCAGGAAGACGCAAAGCATCTGATGAGAGAAATTAAGCACACGATCACCATCACATATCTGTTTGATTTAGGACGGGAAAAAATATTTTTGTTCAAGTTTTTGTTCCATTGTGGTTGTCACGCATGTTAGAATTGTAAATCTGAGGAATCAGTCAAATTGGGACATTGACCGGTAAATAGTCATGTGACTGTAACTGGTACCAAGCTCAGCGTAATCCTGAACTGGCAACTTGAGTTACACGTTGCAAATGAAATTGACAGTATTTCTACCGTTAACGTTGAGGAGTGGCATGATCCTCGGCATAGCTCTGTTCCTGCACTGTAAACCTGTCTGTCGGGGCTGAGGGAGCGTTGACCTGTTGTCTGTTGTGTTCCACTGATGTACGCGTCTCCACCCATGCAAGCATTGATGACTGAAATAAGATAACACAACTTCTATGCTGTTGCATCTTTAATGCATTCTCTGTTCTGTTACTTTGGTAGCACCACCTCTACTGTTGTGCAGCTTTTCCTTTGTGAAAGGAAAACACACATGAACCAAGATTTATTTGCCAAAATGTCTTTCCTATGGTAAAGAACTCCATCCTCCCATTTATGCAAATTTCTATTTTAATACGCTGGTTTTTGTTGAGTCTTAGTAAATTGTACTCTTAACTGTGACAAACTGTATTGGTCAATGCCAAATGAATGCAAAGCAGTTGCCATGTAAGGCAAGATACTCTATCCATGACGTCTGTAAGGCCATATCGTACTGTTTGTGTTACATAATGTCTAAATAGGCTGACTCTGGATCAGTTACTTGTTAGCTATACAATGTGCTGTATTCAACCCTCACACTATAATACAACTGTGTGCCGATCGATTATAAGGTTTAAGACTGTACTGCCCCATTCTGTTGTAAAATAAATGGATTGAACATCTTTGCAGGACATCCAATTTCTTTTGAAGGACATGTCTGCACTATCTCCGACGCAGGTGAGAAAAGACATCCTGCACACTGCTTTTGCCGAGCGTCACCATTTATTCATTATACCAACGTTTAGGAACCTCTGGACCTTCGTTGAGTGTTTTTACACTACTCATACGTATAACGTTAGCTGTAACGTTAGTTGTAACGTTGTACGTATATGCTAACGTATAACGACTCCTGGCGTTAGCTAACGTTGTCTTGTGATTGTAACTTTGTACGTATAACGTTAGTTGTAACGTTATACGTAGAACGTTACAACTATCACAATACTTCTCCTGGCGTTAGCTAACATAACGTTAGCTAACGCCAAGAGATGTCTTGTGATAGTTGTAACGGTACGTACGTATAACGTTAGCTAACGTATAACGTATATACGTTAGCTAACGTATATACGTTAGCTAACGTATAACGTTAGTTAACGTATAACGTTAGTTAACGTATAACGTTAGCTATACGTAGCTAACGTAGCTAAGTTACGTATAACGTTAGCTAACGTTATACGTACGTACCGTACCGTAACATCTATCACGTTATACGTTAGCTAACGTATACGTTAGCTTACGTATAACGTTAGCTAACGTTATATGTACGTTATGTTATACGTATAACGTTATACGTATAACGTTAGCTAACGTTATATGTACGTTATGTTATACGTATAACGTTAGCTAACGTTATACGTACGTACCGTACCGTTACAACTATCACGTTATACGTTAGCTAACGTATAACGTTAGCTAACGTATACGTATGTACGTTATAACGTTAGCTAACGTTATAACGTTATAAGTTATGTTATAACGTTATAACGTTAGCTAACGTTATAACGTTATAAGTTACGTTATAACGTTATAACGTTAGCTAACGTTATAACGTTATAAGTTACGTTATAACGTTAGCTTACGTTATAACGTTAGCTAACGTTATAACGTTAGCTAACGTTATAACGTTATAAGTTACGTTATAACGTTAGCGAACGTTATAACGTTAGCGAACGTTACGCATAACATTATACGTTAGCTAACGTTACAACTATCACAAGACTTCGCCTGGCGTTAGCTAACGTATAACGTTATCCGTTAGCTAATATAATAACATAATACAATATTAAAAACAGCACTAGATAGTGCAGGTTTTCATATTATGCATATTTATTAAGAGACGGATGGATGTTGCATCCTCATAGACAGTGTATAAATCTACAGATTCAAATTTCTAAAAACATTAGTTTCCATTTATTCTTGATTGTAAAGACAACATAGCATGTTAAACCTAAAACAAACTTATGTAGCTCTGTAAGGACAATACACAACAATATGTAAATTATTTGACAGAAAACAATTACAGTAGCACGATTCTAACCTTTAGTCTCCATTTTGTCCGATGATGGAACATCCCCAGAGAGAGGTCACATAATGGTGACAGTCCTTCTTGGTTTGGGTAGAGCAGAAGTTAAACTTCCCTGAATCAAAATAATATAAATCGTTGACATACAGTATCTTACAGTAATGTTGTACAAAGTGTGCCCCCATTCAGGGACAATATTCAGTGTATTCATGACAAGTGTAAAAGAAAAAACAGCACATGCGTGTGACGTTCAATCACAGAGAATCAACTGTGAACTCTTCAGACTATTTACAGTGTAAAAGTGTATTAAACTATTTCAACAGGAACTCCATACGGCTTGTTTGGAATAATATTTAAAAACTACTCGCTAGTTTATTGTGAAATGGTGATTGCTACACATTTTCTATACTTTACAACTATTTATTTCAGCCCTTATACTTACTATACAGTGTAGCTTCTGACGAACATCTTTATCTTGTTGTCTTTAAAAGGTATGATTTCTAAACACCCTATAAAGACATATTTTAATTCTAAAACTTACACAAAAAAAAATCTACAAGAGCAAAGACGAAGCAAAGTTAATAGAAATATTTAAATCTGATGTAAAAAAATCATAAAATACTATATTTTATTTCAAATAGTTATTTTCTGATTGTTTCTCGGGTGACAAAGTCTTCACTGCATTTGTTTCAAATAGTCGAGCTTTGAAGTGTCTGTCCTGCTGATCAGGAGGACGTGAAGTGAGGATTACAGTAACTGACTTGTTTAGTGGTTCGTTGGTATAATCTGGCTGTTAGCTGCTGGAATATAACACCAGCTCGGGCTCCTTGGCTCCTTCCTGCCCGCCGCTGCTTTGCCCACAGTTCCCAGTCAGCTCTGGGAAGAGGCTGGTCCGAGCAGAGTGACTCGGGGAGCCTGGAGTCGGACTAATGCCGGGCCTTTTGGGAGCGATCAGAGGAGGATGAGTCCTCTCCGAGCGAGGCGTGAGGGGCGAGCGGATCCCCGGAGACAGCGGCCCTGAAGACGGAGACCTCCCCCCGGGCGGAGTCGCTGCCAGGTTGCGGTAGTCCGTCCCAAAAGGAGAGCTGCTGAGCGGCGCCAGCTTCACGCCGGCCTGCTGGCTGGTGAAGCGCGACAGCACCTGAGTGACGGTGTTGCGGGCCAGCTGCTTCGCGGAGCTGTGCTCCAGCGGGGGAGGGATGCAGGCGGCGGTGGGGGAGAGGTCCCTGGGGGAGAGCGGGCCGCCGTGCTGCTGCTGCTCCAGCTCGGCCTGGCTCTGGAACTTGTGCCGGGCGGCATGGAAGCGCTGGTTGATGCCGGCCTGGTAGGAGGACTGGTGGAAGCCCGGGCTGCCCAGACGCTTGGCAAGAACGGGGGAGGAAATGGGGGACGAGGAGAGAGAAGAGGAGGCCGTGCTGGAGGGGGACTGAGGGTGCGGATGAGCTGGAAGAGGGGAATGCAAAAGTCCTCCATTCTCTAGCGTCCCTCCATGTTCTGCTGCTCTGCCCTCCTGGTCTGACTCTTTATGAGTGGGATGGCCGTTGACCTTTGGCAGTGAGGAAGATTTAGGGGCGACAGTTATCTTTCCATCTGGCTCAGTCTGAACGGAGGTGGACCCCATTGTGGAGAGGGATCCTTTCCCCTCTGTCACAGCCTCCTTCACCACTTCTTTAACCCCTCCAGTTTCCTCCAACCTCTTCCTCAGCTCCTCCAGCTGCCTCTCCAGCCCTTCACTCCTCTCCTCCTCTTTGCTGATCCTGGCTTTCATCTGCTCTCGTTCTATGTCAAACTCAGCCAGCTGCCTCTCTAAACTCACCTCCAGCTGGGCCGCCCGGCTCTTTTCATCTTCGAGAACGGCCCTGAGCTTCTCCAGGGCACCGGTCTCCTCTTGGAGCGAAGTGCGAAGCTGGGAGACTTTGTGAGCCTCCTCCTGCGCCTGGCTGCTGGCCTTCTGGAGCTCCAGGGTCAGGTCTGATGAGAGCTGCTGCTGCTGGGACAGCGAGTCCTCCACCTGGCTCACGGCCTGCGCTTGTTCCTCCTCTAACCTCCTCACTGTTGCACGCTCCACTTCCAACTGGAGAGAGAAACAGGAGTCAGGGCGAGGCGGCTCGTCCACGTTTGACCACAAGGGGGCAACAGAACACAGCTTACGATGAAGTCCAACTTATTGAACAATTATGAAGGTAGATTTGTGTCTTTTTACCCGAGCAAATTTCCTGTTTGTAAGTGAATTATCTCCAAATATTTGCTCTGAAACAAGTTGCCTTTTCAAAAAAAGAAAAACGCTCTCAGAACAAAAATTTGCTCTAAAAAAAACACAAAAAAATTACTCTGAAAAAAAAAAAAAACGCTCTCAGAACTAAAATTTGCTGTAAAGAAATCTGGAAAATAAAATCTGGAAAAAAAAATTGCTCTCAGAACTAAAATTTTCTAAAATAAAAAAAAGGTTGAAAGCAAAGATTTAGAGAAATTTTCTCGGGTAAAAAAGAAATCTAGATTCATATAGAATGTGTATGTTTACTTCATTAGAAACTAAGCTTTAATAAATAGGGCTGAGTTCCTGTTTCCCCCAGTGTTCCCAGTGTTCCCATCTCTGTCGGCTCTATTCTATAACATTTAAATAAGAACCAGTGGAATCACACAGGATTAGAAAAGGGGATGAAAAAACGTCTGTTTGTCGTTACAGGATCAGGCGAGACAGAAAGCTTGTTCATGTTTTCCCTTTTAAATAATAATTTGCTTGTTTATGGAAAGTTTAGATAGCCATTACGTCATTAGTTGGTGACTCAGCAGCTTAAAACCTTTAATGAATAAAAGAAGGAAATGTGAGGTGATGAAATACAACCTCGTGTATATGATTACTGTACAAAAACAACACGGGCCGGAAAGCCTGAGGAGACACTCAGGAACCTCCCTTCCATAAGGCCGCCGTCCTAAAGGGTGTATAGTGGCTGTGTGTGTGTGTGTGTGTGTGTGTGTGTGTGTGTGTGTGTGTGTGTGCGTGTGCGCGTGTGCGTGTGCGTGTGCCAGATGAGCTTGCAGTAGACATGGACATTCATCATCTCAGGTTTCCTGAGGCCATAAAGCCACATGGCTGCTGGACAACTAAACAATGGTGTCTTCCTCCTCTGCTTCCTGTGGAACAGCCCTGAGCATACGAAGGCTTGTCTGTACTTTAACGGGTCAAGTCCTGTCCGGCCCACCGGGTTTCACACCAGAACGTCACTGACGCTTCTCTGCTCAGCGGCTCGGCTGTTAAATCACAGCTGCCACACTGGAGCAGGACACTTTGCAGAGAAAGAGAAAGGGAAGCAGAACAACCTCTTCCACCAGATGTGCTCATCTGTCCAGAAGACTTCACCAAACACACACATACACACACACACACAGTGCAACAGCACGTGCACACTTTAAACCTGTTCCCCGTCGGTCATACCTGTTGCAGCAGTTTGTCTCTTTCCGTCTGCAGCATGAAGGTGAAATCCTCGTTCTGTGCAGACTTCTGAGCACGCCGTCGCTTTTCCTCCTCCATCTCAGCGATCATCTATCAAATAGATTCATTTATTAAATCACTTGGCATGCAGACATCTTGTTGCAGGATTCAGTGCATTCATTTCACCACATTCACGCTCCAGTGGTGCACATGTGAGCCCCAGAGTGACCCTGTCTGGAGACCTGGTGGCTGCAACATTGTCCAGACACGCAAACCAGAAATAATGAGCGTGTGTTCACTGCATCCCTTACCCTCCTGTGTCTGCTCTCAGCAGCAGCCAGCTGGCCCATCATCCTCTCCTGCATCCTCTTGCAGTGAGCCATGACCAGCTTCAGGACGGCCAGGGGGTTCGGGCCCACGGCGCGGCCTTGCAGGTGCGAGCGAGACTGTGCGAGCGTGTTCTGGCGCTCTGAGGACTCGCTGTCCCGCTGCAGGGCCAGGAACGGATCGCTGAGGTCGAACTCGCCATAACGCTCCTGGACGAATGCGTCTCTCTGCTGAGCCTAGAAACACACAAACATATCATGTGAAGACACACACGTGTGACACACAAACACACACACACGTGACACACACACGTCACTGCGCTGCCTGGCTGTTCCTTCAGGTGCTGCAAGAAAGAAAATAACTCATCCGCCCGTTTAATGTTCAGTCCTGACTCAGAAGAATAACCAATGGATTTGATAGGATGAGGTCTCCTTCCCACAATGCAATGCAGGACCAATGTGTTCAGGAGATAACATGGTGTCAAGAAAACAGAAAGTAGGCTAACTGATCACCAACAAAACCAAAAAGGAGCTCATAACGTTATGCATCATATGACTAATAAACATACATCTCAGAAGTGAGTGTGTGTCTGTGTGTGTGTGTCTGTGTGCAGTGATGTTATTGTGCGTGTGAGCAAAGCAGATGGTCGTTCCTCGCAGCCCAAACACAAAGAGGTGAAGCCGTCCAACCCCCACAGGGGCAGATGTTACCTCGTCCCCGGGGAAGCCGGAGGGCCGTGAAATCAGACACAAACGCAGCGCTGTCCTCATGAAGACGTGACAGAACAATAACACAAGATCACTTCATAAAGATTGCACACGTGTGAAGGGACAACACTGAGTGACATCATGCTGCATGCAATCAACTGCTTTCCACCTCCTCAGGCTCGTTTGAGACAAACCGGCTGGAAGGACACATGAAGGGAGCCGTGAAGGCCTCGTGGAGCTCTCTGGACCACAGTGATGAACCAGGGTCGGGGTTAAACATATTCTTATTAAACATATTCATATTAACCATATCAGGACGTCTCATGAACATTCAGTCAGCTGGAGCTCTGGAGGCCTGCAGCACCAGCTGGTGGTGCAGGAGATGCGAGCACAAGCAACAGAGCTCAACCCACCTGCCTTCAGGGCGCTCGTTGCTGTCTCCCCACAAAGTCCTCACCCGACACCCCGATGCCCCGACACCCTGACACCCTGACACCCCGACACCCTGATACCCCGACACCCTGATACCCCGGCCCTCCGGCCCTCCGGCCCTCCGGCCCTCCGGCCCTCCGGCCCTGAGTCTCCTCCGTCTTCCTGCACAAACATGCACTGCATTCCTCTGCCTGTTCTTTTCTCAGAAAATGCCTCTCTACTTTTTCTCACACACTCAGACTGTGGCAGCACATAAACACACACACACACACACAAACACACACACACACACACCCTGAGGACATCAGTAAGGAGGCTGAACAAAGAATGTGACCCTCAGTGAAGAGATTACAGGACTTGAACAAAGAGTCTCAATGCCGTCAGTTCTACACATCGACTCCATGTTTGACCCGACGTGTGAGAAAGAGTACGAGAGTGTGTGTGTGTGTGTGTGTGTGTGTGTGTGTGTGTGTGTGTGTGTGTGTGTTGCACTTTGAAGTAAAGCTGTAAAACGTCTTCATCTAGCTGGAGACAAAACTGCAGCTTTCTGAGTTAAATTACTTTTTAAATAGACCATCATGGGTCTGTGTGTGTGTGTGTGTGTGTGTGTGTGTGTGTGTGTGTGTGTGTGTGTGTGTGTGTGTGTGTGTGTGTGTGTGTGTGTGTGTGTGGTGGTTGTCTTGGATAGTTGTGATCATAATGACAGAGTGTGTTTCCTCTATAAGAAGCACAACTCTCTGCTACAAACCTCTTGTTTCTGCTCGGCTGTGAAGATTAGAGAATATGATTTTCACTGTTTCATGATCAATAGTTCTGTTCTGGATTTTGCATCGAGGATGTAAGAATAAGAATTCCTCAACAGCTTCCCGCGTGCTCTGAAACGGACTGAGACTTGAGCTGCAGCTGGTTGAGCGTTTCTCCAGCAGCTGGCCTCCTCTCGTGGGCTGTGACCAGGTGTCTGATGCTTCCACCTGGAACGTCCGTCACCTGCAGCATCAGGACACAATCCTGCTCGTGTGTGAGCCGACGGGAGCCAGCGAGTCCTGTTCCCTCTGCAGCGACGTCACACCATGAAGCCAGCGCTGTGACGCTCTGCTGAGCGCCTCCTGCTCCAGGTGAACAGTCGAGCTGCAAACTCTCACAGAGCTCTGAGGAGGACAGAAGACCCGGACTCGCTATCAAAGTGAGACCCACAGACATGATGCATGCACATATTCATACACGTGTGCTTCTGCAGGCTGGTGTTAGCACGCCATGAGGCCGTTAGCATAACCCTGTGTTTCCGGGGTAACGTCCCAATCCCAGCAGCTCTGCAGTGGGGGATTATGGGAAAGAATGCGCTGCTGGTGAATCAGTCCAGTCGTCAGAAGAACAGGGAGACAAAAGGCCCGCAGGACCAGACCTGTCCGATACGAGAAGCTCCTCTCATGCTACTTAAAGAGCGTCTTTCAACAGCAGCACACAGCAGAATAAACCAGTGTGTGAGCTTGTTGCTCGATTCAGTTATTTCAAACCAGAAAAAGCAGTTCATATTCCTTTGATCATAAAGCTGCCGTGCAAAGGAGTCACAGTGTGAAGTTATTGCTCTGACGAAGAACACAGACTGAAACGTGAAGCAGGTGAACAGCAGAGAGCCGCTCAGCTGCAGACGAGGCTTTACAGAGTCATGTCCCGGCTGCAGGACGAGGAAGTAAGAGGACGAGGAAGTAAGAGGACGAGGAAGTAAGAGGACGAGGAAGTAAGAGGACGAGGAAGTAAGAGGACGAGGAAGTAAGAGGACGAGTGCAGTGTTTCTCCTGAAGAGAGGACGCAACTGCTCTGAGAGGGTTCTCATGCAGAGAGAGAGAGAGAGAGAGAGAGAGAGAGAGAGAGAGAGAGAGAGAGAGAGAGAGAGAGAGAGACAGAGAGAGAGACAGAGAGAGAGAGAGAGAGAGACAGAGAGAGAGAGAGAGAGAGAGAGAGAGAGAGAGAGAGAGAGAGAGAGAGAGAGAGAGAGAGAGAGAGAGAGAGAGAGAGAGAGAGACGGAGAGAGAGAGAGAGAGAGAGAGAGAAAGAGAGGTGTGTCAGAGCTCCAGCTGTATCCTCCACGCCTTCCTCCCACACATGAATCACAGATGGTGATAAAATGGCTGAGGAGACGCCAGACAAAGCCTCACTTAACTTCAGGGCCGTGAGACGAGACGACTTCCAGGTAATGTTTAACTACCAGGACGCTCTCGGCAGCGGCTGGTGACACACGGGGGAGCGGGTGATGTCAACCTTTGGTCCGGTGATGTCAGAGTAACATAACGTGTCCATCAGGAGGTGGTTACACTCACAAGATGATCACACTCACACAACCTGCATCCTTCTCCTCTCGGCCTGACCTCCTGCGTCATGCTCTCTTTGCAGCAGGCGAACGCGCTGCTGTCGCTGCAAACGACCCAACGGTGCAACGTGCCGCCATGACAGAGACGACCCATTACTGTTGAGCCGGTCTCAGGATGAGAGAGGCGGCCATGACATCCTGAGGAAAACAGAGCCCGACCCGCGTTGCTCACATGGAGCATGCTGTGTGTGTGTGTGTGTGTGTGTGTGTGTGTGTGTGTGTGTGTGTGTGTCGCTCTCAGGGTGTTGCAGCGCTTCACTGACATCATCGTGCATTACACTGGTGTGTTTGGTATTTCCTGGCTTTAAAGGGCACCCTCTGTGTACTTTCTGCTTTTTTTTGGTTATCGGATTTTTCCCTTCCCAATCTCGACAACATGTCCAAATTGGGCAGCGACTCTTTTTGTTGGAACATAATATACAATCTTATCTGAACCCCCCATCGAGCCAGGGCCCTATTGTTGGGAAAACACATCGTAGCAGGCAAATAGACATTGTAGGATTACAGGATATGACATCATGTGGAAAACAAAACAGGCCCCGCTGAGCATGACTGAGTTCAAAGGAAGGTGCAGGTCTGTTTTCATGACATTCCTCTGAGCAACTTGCTCAGTGCTGGATGTTTGCCATGCGTCTGACAGAGGAGATAATAGCAGCATTAGTTCCAGCGTCGATATCGACAGGCATCAACTCAAAGGACATGCCACGCCCGTCGGCATGCAGGACCTGTTTGGGGTGTCATGTTCTCAGGAATGCTCCTCTAATGAATCTGCGTATGTCTCCTTAGTGATCAAAACCCAAAACAGTCAGATACAGAATCTGTAGAGACAAGTCGAGTGACGCCATCGTACGAGGAAGCAAACTGATGCAGTTACACCTTCAGAGGGTTAACAAGGCGGCGAAACGCGAGTGACAATCTGCAGACTGAGTGCTCGCAGCAGAGAGAAACTCTTCATGTTGGAAAAGAGAGAAAGAGAGCGTCTGACGCCCGACGCCGCCGAGGGAGAGATCAGAGAGCAACAGAGCTCTGGAGGCAGATTTGTGTCTTTTTGACCCCAGCGAATGTCTTGTTTGTAAAATTATCTCCAAATCTTTGCTCTCAACCTTTCAAAAGGTTTTAGAGCACACGAGCACGGAGTCGGTGAAAACGGCCTCAGTGGTAACGAGGGAAGTCAGTGATTTGAGCCCACAACTGTACATCCTCTCCACATAAACACTGCCGCCTCAATTTGGCCCACCAGAGACTATCAGTGTGTGTGTGTGTGTGTGTGTGTGTGTGTGTGTGTGTGTGTGTGTGTGTGGTCAAACATAAAAGCCCCCCATGATGTCGCTGTGTGAGGAAGAGAGGAGGAGGAAGAGAGGGGAAAGCGGTGAAAGATTCAGAAAGAGAGACGGGTACAGACAGACAGGCGACTGTACATTTGTCCTCGGGGGGAGGTGACGTGTTGAGTTTTTGGCAAAGCCTGCGAGTCCTCAACCGCCATCAGAGCTGCTGCTGAGGCGGCGCGGTGAGGATGGGCCCTCGGGCCCCGGCCACTGGAACGCTCCCATGATGCTTTGCAGCTTCACTTTCATGCAACACAAACCTTCGTACCGAGGACGGTTCATGAGAACAACACGGTCATGGTGGCTGCTTGTCCTCATCACAACCTCCATCACGACTGCAGACCATGAGTCACGCATTCAAGGCCTCAGCAGCTCCACCGTGCACGAGCAGCGCTGCCGTCACGGCTGTAGAAAGCACCAGGAGCACGGACAGAACCAGTCAGCCTCCACTGAAACACGGCAAGGCATCGCAGCCGAAGGTCAGCGACGCTCTTCCCCTCGGATAGGAAGGAACGAGCCGCACACAACGGAGCAAGAAGGAGTCGTGGTTGTTGCTGCTCACAGTGTGCAAACTGAGGACAACGTCCCTCAACACACCCAGAAGGTGTGAGGCGTTCAGGTGCCTGAAAAGACTGCCGAGTCGTCTCCAAACACAGTTGCATTCAGCTGATCTGCAAGTGCCAAACAACTTTCACAAGCGTTGCGGTACGCGCCCGAGGCAACGCGCCCGAGGCAACGCGCCCGAGGCAACGCGCCCGAGGCAACGCGCCCGAGGCAACGCGCCCGAGGCAACGCGCCAAACCACCAGCAACGTCTTCACTCCGGCCGAGGGCACATTCTAGTTTATATTCAGCAACAACAGCAGGTTCCCAGATTAAAACCGATGTGAGCACAAATGGTTATTTAACACACACACACACGTGTTTGTAGGTATGAACCATGAGACTGAACTCGGGCACAATGTGGACACCTGCAGGTCTGAGTGCCTGGTCAACAAGAGAAACACAGACTCCAGCTGATCTGACCGTCGTCATGTGTGTTTTTGGTGGAATGAAAGCTCTGCTGGGAACCAGGAGGACTCCTGCTCCATTGTCTTTACCAGCTCTGCTTCCTTAGTTTCCTGTTTACACATCCCCTCCCTGCTCGCACACATTCTTTTTGGGGGGCGTCACGCTGAAGCGGGTCAACGTCAGCGTCCCGGGACAGAACAAAAAAGAATGGCTTGTATTTAATGGCTTGCTCTGCCAGCTATCATAATATGTTCAAGTTATTTTCTGTTTGCTGCTGCATGTATGTGAGATGTTCTGCAGTGTGCGTGACGGCGTCCACAGGAGGGTTGTGCGTCTCAGACGTTGTGTGTAACTCACCCTGAGGGTGTGTATGACCACATCCTGGGCCTCCAGCTCTCCCTCCAGGACGCTGAGCAGCGTCAGCAGCTCTCCTCTGCTCAGAGCCTCCACATCCATCTTCTCCTCCTGCGGGGCAGTTCAAGTGTGAAAAGAAGCAAATTAACACAACATGCGATTATTATGCACAATATGAGAACCTAGTAATAGATTATCTGAGGGCATTTAGGGCCTCTCTCTGGCTTGTGCTCAGGGTTGTAAACAGGAAGTGATTAGCATATCTGCATGTTAAGTTGCAGAGGGACTGAGGACAGTTGTTGTCTCCGTTCTGCTCCCACTGGGAGGACTCAGTGGGAGCAGAACACCAGCAGGGTGAGACCAATGTGAGGGATTGAAACACACTTTTAAGGCATTAGCCATCGCGCTCTCCATCCTCTGTATCCTGTGAGTCATCAGCTCGGTCCAGTCATAGTCACAGCGTCCAGACACAACACACCTCACACAGCAGACTCCATCCTTAAAATCAAGAGAAAGACAAAACACAGTTGACTTCATCTTGAACCTCAAAGTGTCTCTCAGGTTATTCACAGTGCGGCTGCTCCTCAGAGTTCATGATGTGTTGGAGGTCAGATAACATCTGGATGACCTGTTACCACTCCTGTTGTTCTGTCTGTCACACAGCATACATTAATAATCCCTCACAGGAGGCTTCAAGGGTTTACAGCATAACACACAACATCTACACCCACATGAACGTGGTCTTAAATATATAAGTGTTCAGTTGAGTTTAGATGTGAATCTGTGTCCTATTGGTCAGCTGTTTGTATTCACAGTAGAAAGCAACTCGTCCTCCTCTCCACTTTACACAAACCTCTGCTCTCCTCCGACAGCTTGAATCTCAAATGAAGGCTACTGTTTTATTTCAGCAGCGCCCAAATACTTCAGTGCATTCTGTGGCTCACCACACACACACACACACACACACACACATATCCAAACTAACCTACACCACAGCGTGTGTGTGTGTGTGTGTGTGTGTGTGTGTGTGTGTGTGTGTGTGTGTGTGTGTGTGTGTGTGTGTAAATAAAGGCAAATCTCTCGCTCTGAGTGTCACCAGATATCTGTAAATTATCTTCCATGGAAAATCCTTCCCACATTCCAGGCATGCCCTCACCACAGGGAGCTTCACATGGCCCACTGCAGCCCGCATGGCTGAGTTTGACTTTAAGATGGAGCCAAAGCATCAGGCGGGTCATGAGCTGATGCTCTCATGCAGAGCTGCAAGTCAACACAAAGCCATGCAGCTAACTCGACAACACTAGTCCACGCCTGTGTGCCTCACTCCTTCACAGACTGTTGCTCCTTGTTTTCAGTCCTCTCTCTCTCTCAGAAGGCAAACAAAGGCTGGGTTCAACTTCACTCCTCCTCGCTCAGGAACCAGGAAGGTTGTGTGTTCAAAGCACAACCTGACCCGTTGCTGTGGAGCAGAGGATCCACCTGTTTGCCCTCTTTATGCACGTTATGTCGTCATGTTCCGCGTTGGCAACGTTCACTTGCACTGCGAAGTGTCACAGACGTCACACCAACACCAAACTAGCGATCACATAGAGCTTCCCTGTAGTGCTGATGGTAAAATCAATAATGCATCAATACCACTGAAGTGCACAGCATCAGACCCCTGGTCCTCCGCGAGTCTTACTCTCTACAGATATTATTTCAGCTTTATCAGAAAGAACAAATTACGAGCTGGTTTGCGGCTGTGAAGTTTCACTTCGGCTGAGCTGGAACAGCAGAGCCTCATTCACAACCAGCAAATATCAAGTCAGAAACCTGTCTATGGACTTTTGCATTTTCCCCCAAAAAAGGCTGACCAAGTTGGAGGCTTAATCTCTGGAAGCCAACGAGCAAATAATCCCGCAACGTTGTGTGTAAACATACCTTCATGCGCCCTGTTCTGCTTTAATTGTTCTCCAAATCCAAAAAGGAGGCTCCTCAGCAGCGTGAATCAAAGCAGTGCACTGTCATGAGCGATGCGAATAACAGACGTTCAGTGACGACGCCGCCAACCAATCAGAGGGGCGTAGTGTTACAATCTGGCCAATGGCGAGCAGGCGTTCCGCTAGTGGGCGGGGTTTAGGGCGTTCCCGGGTCTGTGAGATAAACCTCTTTGTTTCGGACGTCCAGTGTTCATTTCCACCCTTTCTTCTATATCTTTTCATTAGATAACAGACTGGACAAAGTGAAGTCCCGCTATGGTCGCATGTTTACTTTGCGTGACAATAGTGTGTACGTGTTAAGTGTGTGACTGCACTTCTTCTGTGGATTATTTGTCGCCTAATGGAGAACAAACACGAACATGCATTTCAAAGTGGATTTAAAGGATCGCAGATGATGCTCCTGCACAGACAATCTGTACATTCACCACGACTCACAGAGCAGGTTCTTTTGTTTTAGATCCCCAGAATGAAGGCCTCGTGGGGGAGACGGCCAGCGTCTCACTGCGTTGCATCGCCCCCTGCCGGCCAGATGACAGCATCGCATTATTTATTTTTTAATTTTATATATATCTTTCATCCCTGCAGTTTTATATTGTATTTCGTGTCTGTAAGGTGTTAGGCGCTACACATTTTCCCTTGGGGATTAATAAAGTACATATCTATCTATCTAATATATATATTAGTTTAGTTTAGTGGACAACAGTGTCTGACTTCTACGATCCATTCATTAAAAAAGTTTAGTGGAGTTGATTTGTTGTCAACTAGTGTGACAGGAATGTTACAAACAGCAGAACAAGAAGTGCTGGTTTGTCACTGTGTGTGTGTGTGTGTGTGTGTGTGTGTGTGTGTGGGGTGACGATGCATTCAGCACCATGAAGCAACGTTCAGTGAAATAGAAGCTCGGCATTAAACAGTTAATCTCGTTCTTAACGTTCCTTCTTTTGTTTTCTACCTTTTTTTAGTTTTATTGAAAAGACTGAAACCTGATGAAAGAAGATCTGCTCCTCTTGTTGCTGAAAGGTTTCATGGAACATTTTCCCACCACACGTCTTCATCGCTGCAACTCTTTCTGCTCGTCAGGAGGTGAAGACGTGTTCCAGTCAAAGTTTTGCCTCTTTCTATTTTCCATTAAGGCTTCAGTTTATGTAACATAACAGCACAAATATTAATGCTCCTAAACGTACCGCTGGCAGAAGAAGTATGAAGATACGACAAATAGAAAATACAACAATGTAAAAATACACAACAGGAAAAAGTTCTGCATTCAAAATGTTACGAGAGTAAAATGTTATAAACAAAAGAATTGCAGAAAGAAAGACTAAGCCTAGTGAGTTTGGTTATTCTTTATATTATTCATTATTACACGTGTGTTTATCAAAGTGAGTGATCAATGGGTAACTTAGTATAATGTAAATGCTGCTGCTGGTTGAGGTGGATCTATGAAAGTACTTTACTGTTGGGTCATTAACACTAATATTGCATCTTGTATTATATATGGATCAAATAGTTTGCATGAACTCTACTGGCCAAGTTATCGTAGTGGAATAAAAAGATGTATTTAGAAGTAAAGTAGCATACAATTAAAAGTACCTTGACATAAGTACAAGTAGTTTAGTTACTTTTCACAAAATGTTTAAACTAAGCACAACTTGATTGCCTCAAATCACAGATTACTAAATTAAATACATTTTAAGGATTAATCTTTTAAAAAACGTGACGAAGCAGCCGGACCACATGGACCAGATAAAGAGCGAGTACTTTAAATGAAACACAAAGTCAGAAATGAGAGGGCAAGAACGTCTGTAATGTTGTAATGTTGTAATGTCTTTAATGTCAGTAATGTCAGTAATGTCGGTAATGTCTTTAATGTCAGTAATGTTTTTAATGTCTGTAATGTCCGTAATGTCAGTAATGTCAGTAATGTCGGTAATGTCGGTAATGTCGGTAATGTCGGTAATGTCTGTAATGTCTGTAATGTCAGTAATGTCAGTAATGTCTTTAATGTCTTTAATGTCTGTAATGTCTGTAATGTCCGTAATGTCCGTAATGTCCGTAATGTCAGTAATGTCGGTAATGTTTTTAATGTCAGTAATGTCTGTAATGTCTAGAGTGAAATGAGCTGTGAGGCTTGTTAAATAGTTGCTGAGCTCGTCTCCTCCGGCGCTCTGAGATGCTTTCATGTGTGAGGTGAGAGTGAAGAGGACACACAAATCACTCACAACATGGAAACGAGCAAAGCTGCAGAACTAGAACTCTATTAAAACTCTCTAATAGTATTTGTTGTTTTAATTTGTGAAGCGTATATTTCAGCAGTTAGGAAGAGTAAAAGCAGTAATGGGGATTCATCATAAATCCCACTTGCATAAATGTAAAGGTTATTAAAAGGTGTCACAAGCTGAAGTTATCTCAAGCATCTGCAGCTCTCGGCTCCAGCTTCAGCTTGATGGGATTCTTGGGCGTCGTGAATCCATCAACTCCCAGCTCCATTGGAATCTAGGAAAACCAGACAAGTGTCACAAATGAGCTTCATCCAAGTCTGATGTCACCCACCACAGTCACACGCCAGAGAGCCCACGGACTGAACGTCCTCTCACTTCCGTCTCCTTGCATGTGACGAAGCTGAAGTTCTGGAGGATCTCCACGACGGCCAACTTCATCATGAGGACAGCAAAGCGCATGCCGATGCAGTTCCTGGGCCCGGCGCCGAACGGCAGGAAGGAGTAAGGATCCATGTTGTCTTTGTTCTCTTTGCTGAACCTGGAAATGAACGCGTTTTACATTCATGAGCCAAATAACTATGAAGCTAGATTTGTGTCTTTTTTACCGGAGCAAATTTCTTGCTCTCAGAATAAAAATTTGCTCTAAAAATAATTTTTTTAAAAAATGCTCAGAACTAAAATTTGCTTTAAAAAAAAAAAAAAAGAAAATTTTGTTCTGGAAAAAAAAAAAAAAAACGCTCTCAGAACTAAAATTTGCCCCAGAAAAAAGCTAAAAAAAAAAATCCTTTACAAAAAAAAAAAAAAAAAAAAAAAAAAAATCAGAATTAAAAAAAAAACACACTCTCAGAACTCAAATTTGCCCCAGAAAAAAAAAAAAAAAAAAAAATCCTTTACAAAAAAAAAAAAAAAGAAATCAGAATTAAAATTTGCTCAAAAATAACTGCTCTAAAAAAATTGCTCTGGGGAAAAAAAAAAAAAATACATCTCTGAAAAAAAAAAAAACGCTCTCAGAACTAAACTTTGCTGAAAAAAAAACGCCCAAAAAAAAATTGCTCTGAAAAAAAACAACAACCTCAGAACTAAACTTTGCTCCAAGTAAAAAAACAAAAAAAGGTAAAAAGATCATTTACTTACAAACAAGAAATTTGCTGGGTAAAAAAGACAGAAATCTACCTCCATAATAACTGAGATTGGGTCACGCCCGTCCGCAGCGTTCAGCCATACCTTTCAGGTCTGAAGGCGTCGGGCTCCGACCACAACGTGGGGTCGCGCTGGAGGGCGTAGATCGGCACCATGACGACGGTTCCTTTAGGGATGGTCACGCCGTTGATTTCCACAGAAGACTTGGACACTCGCTCCAGGCGGTTGGCGCTGGGGTACAGACGCATCGTCTCATTCAACACCATGTCCAGGAAGTCCATCTTCATCAAGGCTTCATAGGCCGGCTGAGCCTGCAGCGCAAGAACAGAAAGAGCTGCCCATGAAAAACTAAATGAAATACACTTCAAGGAAAAGAAAGTTACCTTTTCTGGGAAGGTTTCATCGATCTCCTGTTGCAGGGTCTTCTGGACGAGAGGGTGGGTCGCCAGGTTGTAAGCCAAGAATCCCATCGTGCTGCTACTCGTCTCATAGCCAGCGAATATGAAGATCATAGCCTGAGACAGGATCTCGTGGTCAGTCAGTCCTGGAACAAGAAGGCGTCGTCACTTTGCTGTCTGGAAACTCTCAGAAGGTCAACAGGAGCCTTCATGGCGTCTGACTGGATGATGAGGGAACTCAACAGGATGTCACTCTGGATGAAGATGAAACCTTTAAAAGAACAGCTTCACATTGTTGTTCTAAGGTTCTTCACATCATCTCTTGTACTGTTTTTAATCTGATTCTTTAACTTCAACAGTTAATGCTGTTGACCAACAAAGATGCTCTGCTACGTTCCTGCAGACTTCATCTTCACATGTCAGTAGTTGTCAGTTAGCAAAACCTCCCGTGCTTCACATTCAGGAAAAGCAGCGGCCGTTTCTCAAGAAAGAGACCCTCGACATCCTGAAGTTAACTCTTCAGCCACGACAGAGACAACCCTCAGTCCTCCATCTGGTTGCTTTCTCCACCTTTGTGGGGACTCGCATCCTCTTTGCTGGTCTGAGAGTCCACCATCAGCTGCATGAAGTCCACTCGGTTCTGGAGGACAAAAAGATGTTTATGTTCAAGGGAGCGA
>NW_027176142.1:521100-580753 GCF_023055335.1 Clinocottus analis
ATGTAACACAGCGCTGTGCGAGTGTCTGATTTAATAAATAAAATTCAGTTCATGAACATACTTATATTTTATTGAATATGTATGTTATTAAATGAATTTTGAATGGATAGTAATTTAAAATGGATTTTGTATTTATTTCACCTTGTTTTGTGTAAACGTCTCTTCTCTGAACTCTTTGGACGATTCTTGTCTGACACAGTTATTCCAGGTATTAGACGCGTCCACCTCCAGCACACCTGATGCTAATGAGGCCGTGGCAGCAGGTGTGCTTGAGACAACACCTGCTTTGAAAATGTACGCGCGTATGAGGGATTCGAACAGATTTTATACCGGAAATGTTACGAACTTATTATAGTCTGCACAATATAGAAATCATGAGAGTAAAATGTAAATGTTTCTCTGGGCAATATGGCTGAAAGTATCTTGATGTACATATGAAACACTTACAGTGACACATGGTGTGAAACATGAAGTCTTGAGTTTCCCTTTGGGGATCAATGAAGTAATTATCTATCTATCTATCTATCTATCTATCTATCTATCTATCTATCTAAGTGTGCAGGTGGTTGAGTGATTGACCTTTCAACACTTCTGCAGAAACCCAGTAAACACTGATGGGAAGTTGTTTTGAAGGAGCAGCGACAGGATGAGGCAGTAGTCATGTTCATTTACTGTCATACACTTTGATACGCACAAATCATAACAGACAGCTGAGGAAGAACAGAGAAAACATCAGGATGATCTTTCAGAGTCATCGTACAAGCAGAAATAAACATTATAAATCAAATAAGCAGCCGCACCTTTTCTTCCTGAACATTAGATAAAATTATTAGCTTTTTACACCCGGCCACGCCGTCAACGTTGGCACATTTACACACAAACGGCAGGAAATTAAAACGTATGAAGAGCTGATCGCCCAAATTATTCCCACAAATCCCGGCGTGCAGCGTGAAGCATGACGGGAACCTTTCAAGCCCCAAAGGATTATTTAATCTGATTACAGGAAGAATGAATCAAAGAAGACTTTTGTTTGGAAAAGTCAAACCTTTTCTCGTTAAAATTCTTTAAAACAACAACTAAAGGAAGGAGGAAGTCCAGGTTGTTACAGATGTTCTTATGTTTCTTAGTGAATCCTACAAAAAGATTTAAACCAACAATGACGGCTTGAAGCCGACAGGAAGTGAGAACATCTTGAAACGAGGGAGAAAACATTGATGGTTTTGGTCTTTTCATGGAATATGCGGACAGACCATAATAACCACATAGATTACCACCTTATGCTTCACGGCCGTCCCAGATGTAGAGCTGTCAAAACAAAGCAGTGCAGTCTGAACCTCAGAGAGTTCACTCTCGTACCGTTTCATGATCCAGACCCCATCAGTTCAGTGCTTGATGACAGAAGTTTACGTATAATAACCAAAGGAAAGTCTGACTTAACGATGAAACACGAGGAAGCGAGCATCCGATCGAGACTCTAACAGGACAGATATGATTTTGATATCAGGTGAACTGTGAATTTAAATTTAAGATTGAATTAAAACCTGTTTTGTTGTTTCAGCATCAGAGCTTCAGCTGTTTGAGGCTTCAGAGGAATCGAGCTCACGCAGACAACAAGACATGAAGAGCAACTTCAATGCAAACAGAGAGAGAAATTACAAGCAGACAAAATATTCCAATGTAAAAAATCCGATAGATTAAAAAGGGAAAAAAGACGCAAATCAACATATATTTTAGAAAATGGTATTACAAATTAAAAGAAGAAATATTGAGCTTAATAATCAGTGTACAGAAGTACTATGGCAGCGAGTGAGGAGACAGGAAGTTACAGGAAGCCTCTTTCCAGTGTAGAGACACGTCAACCACAAGGAAACTAACGCAACGACGACTCAGAGCATCAACACAACGACTGAAGACTTTACTGAGCTGTGGAGCAACGTGTTGCTGTGGAGCAACGTGTTGCTGTTCAGCGGCACGTTGCTGTGGAGCAACACGTTGCTGCTCAGCAACACGTTGCTCCACAGCAACACGTTGCTCCACAGCAACTTGCTGTAGAACATGTTGCTGTGGAGCAGCATGTTGCTGAAACACGGGTATGAAACCAGAGGAAGTGTGACTCTGCTCTTCCTCTGCAGGACTCTTCTCGCTGCTCTCACACTAATGCTCAGCTCTGCTTTAAATCAACAAACTGACGTACGTGTTATATTTTGTTGCTGCTGTTGCGTCTCCGCGAGCGTGAACACACCAGCAACCAGACGCATGTTGTGTCTCTGCTGAGGATCTTTCTTACGTTAAAGGACAGTGGGCCAAACTCATCAGGAGCTAAAGGTTGTTTGTTGGACAAAACCAAGTTCATGGGATGATTCTTCATCCTCCTCATCCTCCTCTTCTCCCATGGGTGTGTTTGTGGCCGCTGGTCGTGCGGCTGCAGTCGAAGCCTCCTGCGAGGATCCTGCAGGCGTCACACGGCCGCGCTGCATCTGTTCTGGAAAAGCTGCTCCACCACGGACGAGTCGGCCAGCGTGGAGATGTCGCCCAGGTCTCGCTCGTCGCAGGCGATCTTGCGCAACACCCGGCGCATGATCTTACCTGCAAGCAGCGGAGAGGTGATGATGCTGAGGTACGTTTTACATGAGCAACACTTTGACTTGGACACCTTTTCTGTCACTTTGGAGGAAGAAAAACATTTTAACAAAATGGTCAAACTTTGTGTGACTCGTCTGCTGTTCTTCAAATAGATTAAAGAAAATATGAATCTTTTTCAAGTAAACCCGATCGCTCCATCTGACAAGAACTAACAACATGTGCAATCACGTTGTTAGAACAATGCAAATAAAGTTATACATGTGCAAAAAATTAACTAATATTTGGCAAAAAAGACCTATTGTAGCTGCAAATAACCTGTTTTGCAATGAATTATTTCTTTAATAATAATAATAATAATATATATATTTTTATATATATATATATATATATATATATTTATATATTTATATATATATATATATATATATATATATATATATATATATATATATATATATATATATATATTAAAGAACAAACCTGTAATACCTGCGCGCCCCACTAGAGGGCCCCTCAGCTGAACCACAGCTGTACACTTTTCAGTAGCTTTTAGAGACGTTTGCATTGTTTTCTTTGAAACAGCAACAGGACACACACACGTCTAACACACACACACACACACACACACACACACACACACACACACACACACACACACACACACACACACACACACACACACACACACACACACACACACACGTCTAACACACACACGTCTAACACACACACACGCGTCTAACACACACACCCAGCTGAAACTAAAACACAGGATTGGGATCATTTAAATGTTCTGTACCAGATCTGGTCTTGGGGAGTCCTGGAGCGTTCTGGATGTAGTCCGGTGTTGCGATGGCACCGATCTTCTCGCGCACTGTGAACCCCGAAGAAAAAGAATTATTAACATCAGAATCTGACTTTCATGAAGAGTCACAGAAACCAGGTTTCACTATGTTTCATCATCATCGTGTGTGATCAGATCCAGACTGATCGGATAGAGTTCCTCCTTTTTCTGGGAGTTTCATTGGAGACGTCTGCTGGCCCATGAAGACTCCGTCACCAAAGACTCCGTCACCAAAAAGACTCCTCCACCATAGACTCCTCCACCATAGACTCCTCCACCATAGACTCCTCCACCATAGACTCCTCCACCATAGACCCCTCCACCATAGACCCCTCCACCATAGACCCCTCCACCATAGACCCCTCCACCATAGACCCCTCCACCATAGACCCCTCCACCATAGACCCCTCCACCATAGACTCCTCCACCATAGACTCCTCCACCAAAGACTCCTCCACCAAAGACTCCTCCACCAAAGACTCCTCCACCAAAGACTCCTCCACCAAAGACTCCTCCACCAACGACTCCTCCACCAAAGACTCCTTCACCAAAGACTCCTTCACCAAAGACTCCTTCACCAAAGACTCCTTTGAGGGACTCTTCACCGACCTTGTTTCTTAAGCTCCGCCTCCAGCGTCCGGCTGTAGGTCAGTCCGTCGTTGAGCGTGACGAAGCAGTAGAGGCTCTCTCCCTTCACGGGGTGAGGTCGGCCCACCACGGCGGCCTCTGCGACGGCCTCGTGCTCCACCAGAGCCGACTCCACCTCCGCCGTGCTCAGCAGGTGACCTGACGGGGAACCAGACAGACGGGAGGTCCATCAGGAACACGAGAGAAGAAAACACATGTTGTTGTTTCCTCTTGGAGGTGAAGCGCCGTCTGGTTTGCTTTCTCCCTGAGAAGCTCTGCTCTTCACTCACGTTCCACAGCAGCATGGAGGAGCATACCTTGAAACAGGAAGGTGACCTGAGAGAAGGCAGTTAAACCTCGTGTTGGTCATTTGAAAGAGGAAAGCTGTGAGTCTCACCAGAGACGTTCAGCATGTCGTCGATGCGCCCCGTGATCCAGTAGTACCCGTCTTTGTCTCTGCGGCAACCTGGACATCAAAACGTTCACATTTCAAACTGTTGTCAACTCACATCTGTGCAAACAAAGTCAGCAGCAGCACGAACGGGTTGTGACAGGAGTTAAACAATAAAGGAAAATAAAGGAAAACACAGAGAGAGAATGAACAAAATAAGTGTCTGAAATCCTCCTCATCTCCGTTTAGATGACATTTAGCATGTTTTATACTACAGAACATGTTTTCTAACTGTGCTCATTAAAACATCAGCGCTCTGAGGATAGCAGCTGCAGGTCGTAAACTCTCTGATCTCCTGAAGTTGACGCATCAGGAATCTTAAGATTGGATCCACAGTCCATGATTCAAATAAAACTTCCAGCTCTGAGGGATCCTCACGATCACAGCACAACGATGGAGAGCTCAGACGCTTCACTACAGTTTCCGCCACCGGGCCGGCGCTCTCTCACCGTCTCCGGTGACGTAGTATCCAGGGAACTTCTTGAAGTAGGTGGTTTCAAACCGCTGCTGGTTGCCGAACACCGTCCTCATCACGCCGGGCCACGGCTGCTTGAAGACCTGTTTCAGAGGAAGAAGCAGCAGCGGATCAACGCGCATGACGAGTCAAAAGATCAAAAGAGCGAAACATCTTCTATACGAGGTGGTGAGAATGGTCCGAACCAGGTATCCCTCACTCGGCCCCTCCAGCTCCTCCCCCGACTCGTTCAAGATGGCCGGCACCACGCCGAAGAACGGGAACGTCTGGAGAACAGAAAGGTTGATTTCTTCACTGTATATTACATTTTTCCTAAGATGTCAACGATGTATGTTCAACAGGACACATCAAAGATGTTATATTTGCAAAGATGACTCACTACATCCACTTTTCTCGGTGGTCAGCGTTAAAGAAGCAACTCTGACCACCTTTAAAAGCAGCTTAAAACTCAGCTTTGGTTACATTTTAATGTTGTGTTAAGAAATTGTATTGTTTTTTTATGACTATATTTAGAATTTTTATTGAAAATGTAACTTTTATACATGTTAAGATTTTATAATTTTCCTCTTTAAAGTTTAAATGTCTGAAAAGAGCTGTGAAAGCAGCTTCGTGTCTGCATGCTGCTACATTTGCGTTGCCTCTCCGTGTCAGTGTGTATTTTGTGCATCGTTCACTCACAGCAGATCCAGGTTTCATGGGCGTGGCTGCAGGCAGAGGAGTCAACACATGTCCACCCTGAAAGACCAGAAAACATCCAGTGAGAAATGTTGTGTTCCCCCACATGGAGAGTAAACTGAGCTGCGCTGCCTCCTGCTGGAAGCTGCAGGAGCTGCAGTCACTGCTCCTGCGCGAGGTCGTTCCAAATAAAGTTTAACATCTGGGATCATTTGTCTGTTGCAGTTCAGTTTGTGCAAAACGTGGTTTAACTTACAGTTTCTGTCTGCCAGAAGGTGTCAACCACAGGACATCTCTTATCTCCCACCACCGTGTAGTACCAGTGCCAGGCCTCGGGGTTGATGGGCTCGCCCACCGTCCCTAAAACCTTCAGAGAGTCTCGTTTATACCTGCAGAGAGAACGAGATTCACTGCAGAGACAGAAGGACATGCATCATCTGGCAGCAACGAGCAGCATCACGTCAGACTCACTTGTGCACCGGCTCTCTGCCGTACTTCATCAGCAGCCGGATGGCCGTCGGCGCCGTGTAGAACTTGGTCACGTGATATTTGTCCACAATCTCCCACATGCGGCTCACATCCGGGTACGTCGGCAGGCCCTCGAACTAAACACAGACAGTGCCTTAAATACAAAAACTACATCAACAGACACAGTAAAACAGAGAATGTGACGTCACATTTCAGACTTACATGTTCTATTTTTACTTTTTAACTGTTTTTTGCACGTTATCACATTACTTCTCACTTCATGTCAGACAGAAACACCATTTCAAGTCTTCTGTATGTTTGCACAGATGGAAGAAGTGACAAATAAAACTGACTTTGACTTAATCCTGGAACTTCAAACATGTCATTTTAAACATCCTTTTTTTCGGCTTAATAATAATTATCACATGTATTAATTCAATCTGCAGCTGGTGATCCTTTGGCTTATAAAATGTCAGGAAGCAGAGCGACCCCGTCCCCGTCGGTACTCACCAGGACGCTGGAGGCCCCGTTGGCCAGCGGGCCGTAGGCGATGTACGAGTGTCCGGTGATCCAGCCGATGTCCGCCGTGCACCAGTAGACGTCGTCGGGCTGGTGGTCGAACACCAGCTTGAAGGTGGTGGCGGTGTAGAGCATGTAGCCGCTGACGGTGTGGAGAACTCCCTGCAGACCAGAGAAGTAATCAAGCAACGAGGATTAAGAACGAGCAGATTAAAGAGGCAAGAAGCAAATCAACAGCTTTAAAGTCGCAGATTGGAATAAAAAAGACGATTCGTTGATGTTGTTGGAAGTAAACAAATACTTTGGATGCTCCAACATGACATTCAGACATGATGATCATTCACTGCATGTTTGAGCTCTGACAGTTCACCTGGAGAGCATCTTGGACCATAATAAGATCCTTATTATCATGAATGTGAGTGTTGAAGTGTGCGGCGTCTGAACACGCTGTGTCTGTTTCTTCCTGTTTGGGCTGACGGGACGAGGCATGGGAGCGAGTCTCTGCAGGCATCGAACCACCGACTCTCGCCCCGTTGCCCCCTTGTTCTCTCGCCCCCTCGTCTCCTCATCTCCTCGCCCTGTCGCCCAGTCGTCTCCTCCTCCTACCTTCGGTTTCCCGGTCGAGCCGCTGGTGTAGAGGATGAAGAGCGGATCTTCAGAGTCGCACCACTCGGGTTCACATTCGTCTGAAGCTCCTCGGACCAGAGTGTGCCAACACAAGTCCACCTCGGGGTTCCACGGGACCTGAGACACACACACAGACACACGCAGACAGACACACACACACACGCAGACAGACACACACACACACACACACACACACACACACACACACACACACACACACACACACACACACACACACACACACACACGCAGACAGACACACACACACACGACAAGTCAAGCCCAGGTATCAGTCAAGTCGGTCAAAGAGTTTCTAAACATCAGAAACAACCTAGGATCTAAAACACTCAACAAAAGTGAACGTTAGTGTGAGTGCAGAACAAGAAGCTGTGACGGAGTTACAGAGAATAAAACAAACAGTTAGAAAAGTTAAACAGGGAAGTTTTCTTTCTCTTGTTTCAGAGCTGGGTCACCTTCTGATGCAAACAGAAAAATATCTGAACCGAAAGATAACTCCACGTCGAGTGAAAGAGAAAAATCTCCCCAGTTACTTGAAATGTGAATGACTTGTATTTAACTGAAAGTATTAAAAACAAAGAAGTGAGCTCCTTTCAAGCAGACGGTCGACCCAGATCTCAATACATCCCATAATGCCTATAAAACATAAAGCTCAGATACACAAAGAGAAAAACATCGTTAATACAAAACCAAAGCGCACAGAGAATTTTCATTCTATTCCAGTTAAATTAGACAATCCAGAAAACATCTGACAACAGAAGCAACATCTTCCCTCTCGTCTTTACTTCATGTTGCAGATTCTTCTGTGATAAAAGTCTCAATATGTCACATTTGCAATGTAATTTCTAAATCTCGGATGCGATTAGAGTTAAAGGTTTTACATCTAAATGTAAATAAACTTGTTTCGTCAGCAGATATCAGAAATGACAAATTCATGTGTTTCTAAATTAGAAAATATTTGCTTCCATGTTTTCAAACGTAATCTGAATCGTCTGCACTGGAACAACCGACTGCTGTCGCCGGGTAAAAACTATAAATCAGCATAACCGTTTCTTAATATCAGATGAATATAGAATCATAGATTTAAAGTCATAAAGTACTTCATAAAGATCTTTATGGTTTTTACCCTGCAGCAGTGGTTTGAAAATTCTATTTGTGGGTAAAAAATCTGTTTGAAAATGAAAAATGAAACGGTGTTATGGGGCTTTAGAGGAACACAAATACCTGCGGCACCGGATGAGTTTTCTTTACTCTCTCTTGTTTCTGCTGCTGGACGGGAGGGAGGAGGGAGGAAGAGGAGGAGGAGGAAGAGGAGGAGGAAGAGGAGGAGGAGTACGGAGACGTTAATGAGGGAGAGCGGTTATTTAAAAAAAACAAATTAAACACAACACAAAACTGAAAGAAAAACAGGTCCATGACTTCCCCTCAGGTTGAAGTTTTAGCAGCTCCACAATAACAAACCAGAGAAACACAAGTGAGTTTTCACCTGAACAACACAAGTCAGACGCAGATACCTCTGAACTTTAACTGTGTGCAGGAAGATGAATGAAATGAGACTTTAAGGAGAGGAGATCTACTCTGTGTTTGTCTTCTTGTTCACAAAACCCATGAAAAGCCAAAAACAATGTGCCAGACTCCTGCAGCAGCGTCTCCAGACATCAGTGTGTGTTTTTACATCAGTTCATTGATGTGTTTTGGTCCTCTCACGGGATTTATTAAGAGAAATACAGAATATCACCACTCCTTCTTTCCCTTTAAAGTACACAAAGTAAACCAGTATTATTTACACGTCTCAAACGTTGGAGAAGCAAAGCAATGATGTCATCTTGGAGAGAATATGAACTTCAATAAACACAAATAACAAACACAGCGTGATGGGCGTGCATGATGTAATGAGTCAGTACAACCAGAGCCGGTCAACATGGCGCTGCAGGGACTCATGCCCGGAACGTTTTGGGTTTTATTGATGTTTACCTGCAGGTCGGGGCAGAACCGCTTGGCAGGAGGAGACTGAGAGCCCAGAGGAGTCTCTTCTGCTTCTCTGGACAGGTGTTTCAGCATGATACACCTCTGAATAGAGAAACCTCTGCACGGAGACATGCACACGGTCATCATTACCATCTCATGGTGAGCAAGATGTGCATCTCAATGTTCAGTGTGCTCTGTGGCTCCTCTACGGGTCCTAACGCCGTTATGAAAGGCTTTCAATCTGTATCAGTAGCTTCAAAATGTTTCAATATACAAATAAATAATAACAAATTACACGTTTGTGTAATTGTACAGAAAGAGTTCAGTAAAACATGATAATGGTTGATGTCAATGAGGGTGTGTGTGTGTGTGTGTGTGTGTGTGTGTGTGTGTGTGTGTGTGTGTGTGTGTGTGTGTGTGTGTGTGTAGCTTACTTGTCTCTGCATTTCTGCAGCGCTTCGTCTGCTAATACCTTCAGGTTGATCAGCTTATCTCCTCGATAGAAACCATCTGAACAAATGAGACGTAAAAAAATAGGTGAACAAAGAGTGGTGGACGATGGAGAGAGAAAAATAAGAATAATAAATAAATAAATAAATAAATAAATATATATAGTGACAGTTTGAGCAAATATGATTCAAAGTATCCTGAAGTACATTTCGCTGATGATGCAATGCGGCCTGCAGCAGCGTTGTGTCGGCAGCGAGGCAACGCTTGATCTTCTCCAACTGCATCATGGGTAGTTGAAACTAAACCTTATCAACTACGTTGTAAACCTCAAAGACACCGATTGGCTAAGAGAGCTCCGTTCCACCGTTCATTACTTCCTTTACAAGCTACTAAAAGTCTTTGACTACCGTGCTGGTCACAATGAAAGACTCGCTGATCCGCTTACAGGACTATGAAGCCAGCAGATTAACACCTTCATAACCCAGGACCCTAATCCAGCAAAAGAGACTTTGATTACTGCTCAGCAGCTCGCTTCAGCAGAACCTTCAGCCGCTCGTGTGAACGACTCAGCGTCACCAGCCGAGGAGCCGGAGAGGCTTCAGTCACTATGAGCCACTAAGAGCCAAACCAGCCACCAGGAGCCAAACCGGCCACCAGGAGCCAAACCAGCCACCAGGAGCCAAACCAGCCACCAGGAGCCAAACCAGCCACCAGGAGCCAAACCGGCCACCAGGAGCCAAACCGGCCACCAGGAGCCAAACCAGCCACCAGGAGCCAAACCAGCCACCAGGAGCCAAACCAGCCACGAGGAGCCAAACCGGCCACCAGGAGCCAAACCAGCCACGAGGAGCCAAACCGGCCACCAGGAGCCAAACCAGCCACCAGGAGCCAAACCGGCCACCAGGAGCCAAACCAGCCACGAGGAGCCAAACCGGCCACCAGGAGCCAAACCAGCCACGAGGAGCCAAACCGGCCACGAGGAGCCAAACCGGCCACCAGGAGCCAAACCGGCCACCAGGAGCCAAACCGGCCACCAGGAGCCAAACCGGCCACCAGGAGCCAAACCGGCCAGGAAGAAGCTTTGTGAGGTTTGAACCTCACTCATCCAAAAGCAGCTTGATGAAGAACTCGTTGACAACAGATTCAGCCACGTTGATTCGTGTCCTCGGCCTGAACCCACCTGCTGTGATGAGCAGCGAACACTGCGAGTCCACGATCCTCTCACACAGCGACTCAGCAGAAAAGCCTGCAAACTGCAAACAGCAACGCACAAAAAGGTATAAACATCTAGATTTGATCTCAAACCTCCCGTCATTCTTCAATAACTCTGACTCACCACGATGGAGTGAACGGCTCCAATGCGGACGCAGGCCAACATGGCCACCACCAGCTCCACCACCATGGGCATGTAGATGGACACTCTGTCGCCCTTCTTCACGCCTGCAGACAGGAGGCACAGAAGGATCGAGTAAACATCAACGCAGCAGGGAACTGAACGGACTTCACTGGAAGAAGACAGATCTTCGTCCGACTACAGAACCGGTGGGCTGAGCGTCGCGTTAACGTACCCTGAGACTTCAAGACGTTGGCAAACTGACAGACGCTCTGCAGCAGCTCTCTGTAGGTCACCGCCAGCTCGTCACCGGGCTCGTTGCCTTCCCTGAAACAACAAGAAGACATGCAGACGGACGAGTGAGCAAACATCTTGCCGTGACTGATGCCGCTCCACTCGAGGGTCCATGTAGGGCTGTGATGTCATTGTTGCTTTTACAAAATAAGAAATCCGGTAAATAATCATCACTAATGTGGATAAAATGACGTGATGAAGGCAAATAGGCGAATAATTACATCACTTTACTGTAATGCAGGTTTAAAACCAGCAGAATCCTCACACTGTTTTACAATATCGAGTCTCATATCACAATATGGACCCAACATCAACAATGTGGACACGCAAAGCAGTCACTTGTGTCACTTTAACCACACCGCACTCAAAAAGAGCAATTACAACAAAATAACTCAAACATCTAAACTCCTCCTCCTCCTCTTCCTCCTCTTCCTCCTCAAAGCACTTCAGTCCAGTTGTGAAACATCTCAACTTCCCTCCTTTCCACAACAGAGTATCATCCTGAGTGTTTGAGGAACTGCATGCTTGCAAAAGCATCATTCAAGGACACACACACACACACACACACACACACACACACACACACACACACACACACACACACACTAGGAGAAAGGCTTGTAGATTAATAGCGTTGTTTGGAGAGCGGTTGTGACAGCTCTGGCTCTCCAGATAATTAAATTACAGTCGTGCTCTTGAGTCTCGTCTCTCAGCATCATCAGTCTACTGAAAACATGACAGAGATGTGAGGAAAGAGCCGGAGTGTACTCTCTTTTAAATATAGTTATATAAATGAAATGATATCATGAAGAGTCTGGTTCCCTCCTCTTGAGCACCTCGTTGTCCATCTTATTTACACTGTTTACATTTCTAATGTGCAACGTCTCTGTGGAACAGAGTTCAACAAAATACTGATTGCAAAATATCTTTCAGCAGCAACGAGTGCAGATTTCTTACAGCTTGAACCGACGTTAAAACATTTTCCACAAACACCAACACACTGCCGCCTCAGAGGAGGCCGTCAATAGTGTACATTGTGTGTGTGTGTGTGTGTGTGTGTGTGTGTCTGTGTGTGTGTCTGTGTGTGTGTGGCTGAAAGGTCTTTGTGACCCGCTTGGCACTGACAGCTGATGTCAGACTGCACATGCACGCACAAACACACAAACACACAAACACACACACTGAGCACTACAACTTTAAGAGAGTCGCTAACATGTTTTTTTATTATATATTTTTAGTCTTGTTTGAAATCCAATCACAGCCTCAAACTAACAGGAAAGACTGAGTGACTTCACTGGAGCAGAAGACTGAAGCAGGAAAACCAGATATATATTCTAGTGTGATCAGATAAGATCAAAGAAGATATTCCTTGAAGAGATTATCTAATCTCTCTCCTTCCCGTCATCATTGTTCATCCTGTACAGACGACCTGCTCTCTGCTCTCAAAGCTCACACAGCGTCTGACAATCACGTCTGATAAGAAGCTCAAGGTCATTTCTCACAGCGAACCGACACCAAACACGATCAAAGATCAAAGATTTGCTACAAACTGCCGACAGCAGCCAACGATCAGAACATAATTTACTTTTCCGATTATGATTTATGTTATTTTAAGATGCTATGAACTTCTGCTTGTAAATGTTATTTAAACATTTATATCTTTGCATTTTGGCTCGTTGCTCAGATAAATTAAAATTAGTATTTTGAGTGTCTGGATTAATTCCTGACTATGAAACATGTTCTGCATGCTCAGAACAAAACACTTCACTAAAGGTCATCAGACATGTTTCTTTGCTCAGCTTTCCTATCTGGAAACGTTCAGAGCGATAATAGCACATCCAAATTTAAAAGCACACACACACACCCTGACACACACACGCCCACACCTATAAATACACAACAGTAAAACCTGTTTTCAACACAGTGGGTTTAAATGTCAGGGACCAATGAGGACAAACACACGTTCTTTTGTATGAGGACATCAGTAAAAATAAAAACCAGCATGTTGGACGATCAAACTGAAGGAACACATGAGACTGTTCCCCCTCAGCTGCACGAGGGCAGTTTTTCATTTAAGAAAGGAACATTAAGAGACAAAGCAACACGACTGGAGGAAGCTGCCTGCACGCTTATTAATTTCTCTCAAAGGAACGAGTAACTCTGCTGCTGATGGAAGGTTTTACTTTCCATTGAACATCCTCTGGAGTCAAAACAGTGTCAACTTTGTTTCAGACAAAGATGCTCTGTCGATCAATAAATACTTCAGCGTGTACGACTGTGCAGTCCTTCACATGTCAGGAACCGGTCGCACTTCCCACCTGAAGGCTGTGTTGAGTTAAACTTGCTTTTTATAGTCGTTTGACCACTAAAAGCACTCACACAACCTTCTGGAGCAAATCCACATTCAATATCTAACCCAAGGAAACTTATTATATCTCCCATTTTCTAGAGAAAGGGATCTTTCAATAATTGTTGCCGCCTCACTAACTGTGAGAGGTTTCCTGCAGGTGAAACGCTATCTGGCTCCACTTCTACTTTAAAATCACGCTTTCCTCATCCTCTCCAACTGGCTCTAAAAAGCTCTGCGTGGATTCGACCGCATTCCTCTCTGTTGCTTCAGCATTCACATCAGGACACATCGGACCGGAGGCAGGAGACAGAATGAGGAAGAGGAGGGACAAAAGAGGATGAAAGGGCCGGAGAGAAGAACATGAAAAGGAGTAATGTTGCAGACAGAGAAGAGCGACCAGGCACGACGAACTGGAACACGCACAGTACTGAGTGTAGTCTTTATTACAGCCCAGGGACAAAGATGGAGGGAAAAACAGAGGAATTAATGAGAAGAGAGAGAGAGAGAGAGAGAGAGAGAGAGAGAGAGAGAGAGAGAGAGAGAGAGAGAGAGAGAGAGAGAGACAAAAGGAGAGGTTGACAGCAGCTCCATTCATTCAATCTGTTGGTATTCAGTCCTGTTAATGTGTTTGCAAAGGCGACCTCACAAAGAACACACACATGCAAATACACTAGCTAGATCAACAACACACTTTAAAACACACTTTCTCTTATACTTGACTCATTCACACACAATATAAGAATTGCAATGATTAGACAAGTTATCAATTACTCAGAAAATTGATCGCAAACTTCTTTGATCGCCATCGAGCCAAAGCAGCATGCGGGTACATTCAGCGTAGCTACAGAAACTAGCGTAGCATTGAAGTGCCAACACTAGTTAATGATGCGCGTCACTAACTCACTCTCACTAACACACACTCTCACTCTCTCACTAACACACACACACACACACACACACACACTCACCAGTAGAAGGCCACGTTTTCGCCGAGCTTCCTCTCGTGGACGTTGCGGTCGAGGACGTTGTAGCAGATGTTGGTGGAAGCTCCTTCCATACACTTGATGAATATTTCTCCTTTCGTCACATCGAAGTTGTAGTCGAGGAACTGGCCCGTGTGTTTGGTCTTCCAAAAGAAATCTTTGGCAATGTCGCCCCAGAACTCTGCAGGACACAAACAAAACGGATTATAGAGACCGACAAGAAATAATGAATATGTTCTTAATGTGTTCTTGAATCCCAGCTGGAAGACGCTCAGATACATTTGTGAAAACTATACTAATGAGTTGTTTTTATTATAGCTGCAAAGTTTAACATTTAACGGGAGTTGAAACCATTTCCAAAAGTTTTCCAACCAAATCCATAAACTATTTACTATAATAAAAAGGAAATACTATGAATTACCATTGTTATTGTTTGGTTAAAGTCAAATAACTATTAAAAAAAGTTGAACTTACTATGAATTTACCATTTATTAATACTGGTTATTATAAAGTGTTTCCAAGGATAAATCAACCGCATACACATTTAGTGAAATCACAATGTCAGTTTGTTTTGTCAAGAGACAGCATTTTTTATTTACAATGTCATTTTTCTTTAGCTGTTAATAAGCTCTGCTGGTCATTTCCTGCTTCATCATCTCTTATGCTACATGTGTGTGTGTTTTATTAAAATGTCAAACCATGAGTTTACCATTCATTAAGGGGGATTATAAATTGTCACATTATCATCTTGCTGTAACTTCCCAATAAAGTTCCTTTTGTGAGATTATTATTAAGGCCAGCATATGTTGTAAGTTACATTAGTGCAAATCACAATAACCCAACATCATTATTTCACTATGACATAACTCTGGTGTGTAATAAATTAATAAACTTGTGTGTCCTGATTCAAACAGATCCACCCTAAAGCCAGATTCCACATGCAGGAGGAACTTGTTTGATTGCATCTGAGGTCCTTCACACAGTCTCCAAACTATCAAGGAAATGATGTAAACAGCTGCTTGTTTAACAATAGCTGCCCAGGTGCAGAATATCCTGCTAAGTTTAGTACAAACAGCCAAAGGTCACGTTGCTGCTTCATTTCCAGAATGCATTGTAAACCCTTCAGTGCAGGTCTGCAGGTAACCGTGAGTCAAATGTCATACTTTACAAGACAAAATACTGTATCAATAAACTGTTTTATTCCAGAAAATGGAAATACTCCAAATAAATAAGTACCTCAAAATGTTGCTTGAGTAAATGTGCATAGTTCCTTTCGACCCCTTAGGTTTTAGTAGGATAACGTGGGCTTACCATCAGGACTCTCTATGGACTGCAAGTAGAGCTCTTTGTATTTGTCGAAGCTGGGGATGTGAGCCGTCTTCTTCAGCTCCTCGGACCCGTGGAAGACGTCTTCCTTCGGCACTTTATCGGGAATCATGTCTGCAACGTGTTCGACTCTTTGCCAAGTTATTAATGTTAACTGATAGACGTCGGAGCAGAACACGCAATCCGACTGGCTTCGTGTTACAGCGATGGAGATATCTACTTTTGCTTTACCAATAATCAATACCGGAGAGGAGGCTGCGAGGACCCTCTTTCTGCTGCAGAAGCAGCACGACGAAGCGATGCGGCTGCAGGGCTTCGCTTTGTGCTAGCTAGCTGCAAAGTTAATTCACACTTCCTTGTTCTGCAGGATTCTTGCTGTTGCCGTTATGTGGAAAGTGTCAGTTCAAAATCCGCGTTTGGACTCAACCCGATCCGGGACAGTTGTGAAGTTGAGTCCGGGTCAGTTCCGGTGCAGCTCCAGGTGGATATTTCCGCTCCTGATAGTTAATTCCTGCACGCGCGGGTGGGTGGGTGTCCTGCTAACTGCTAAGCTAACAGGCTAAGCTAGCTCACGCCAACAGAAGAGGAAGACAAGGCGCATCTGTTTCAGCTGTAAAGACGTAATATGTTTTAATTATTTAATTCAATTACATTGAAAGCTTGCTTTCAGTCAGAAGAGTGTGTTTCGTGCTGTCCGGGAGAAAGGAGGTGAACTGTTTTTGTCCCAGCGGTGACAGTCGACTGCTGCTGCTGCTGCTGCTGCTGCTGCTTCTTCTTCTGCTGCTGCTTCTGCTGCTGCTGGCGCTTCTTCTTCTTCTCCTTGTTTTGACTGAACGCTGAACTCTGTATGGTTCGCTTCGGCCCCGAGCAGCAGCCAATCAGAGCTCTCGGCGCCTTCACGTACTCACCGTAAACTCCGTAAAACAAAGTCACCGCGACCCCCGCTGCGTTCAAGTGCGGAAGGTTATTGATAAAGGGGAAATAAATACATTCATATGTTGGCTATCCGATTGTTGTATTATAATTATTATTATTATTATTATTATTATTATTATTATTATTAGTGTTTCTATTCATTTGGAGATGTCCTTACATTTGCAGTCATGTAATCAATTATTTTACTGCTTTTGACTGATGGCTATCAAAAGAAGTTGCTAATTGATAAAATGACCATTTGTTGCAATCCTAAAAATGTGAGCGTGTGTGTGTGAGCTTGTGTAAGTTTGAGTGTGTGTTGTAGTATTACATTCTATAATGAAGCTTGTTGAATTTGAAAGAAAAACAATATATAGATAACCAAAATCTCCCGAATAATGCCAAATTAACTTTTACATTCAGTTGTATCTTTTAATTGCTTATTTATTGATGTTTTACATGTTTGTTGTTTCCTTTTTTAAGAACTGGACCAAATGATCTATGATGCAGTTTGTTCAGTTAAAAATAAATAGAAACAAATGTTTAATTAAGTTAATCTACTTCTTAAGAAAACTGTCAGTTGCTCTTGCAGCCTCAGTTTGTTGCAACACTGCCTCCACGGACAAGAGCGGTGCACTGTTTGATTTGAGGTTTAAACAGTTTGGTCTGACGAACAGCAGGGGGCGATACACTTCAACTTCTGACTGCTGGACGAGTACATTTTATACTTTAAGGTCATTTTACTGATAATACAGTTATACTTGGCTTTTTCCAGAGTGAGAGTATCATTACATTGTGGTATTGGTACTGGATCTGTGTACCTTTTGAACCTATGAAAGCTCCTCTGGTCATTTCTGATGGCACAGCTCTGGAGCTTGGAGGGTCAAAGGTCAACCTCAGGCCTGGACTGAAGCCTCGCGTGTGAGTCACAAAGACTGCTTTGTTTTCCTCGCGTTCCAACTTCCATCTGCCGTTTCCTTCATGTGATCATGTTCCTATTGTTGCTGCATGTTAAGAAGGAACAATAAAAACAAACTATTAACACAGACACACATCATGCAACATACAGGAACATTTCTGCAGCACATACATATGTTCACTCAAGTAGCACAATCACACTCCAACACTGTGAACGTACTGATGACATCAGCATTGTGAGCGTGTTACACCTCACATGGCTGCCACTGTAATGTACTCGTGCAACTACATTCATGGCGCTTTTATAGTTATACAATGCCTCTGATCACGATATCTCAGAGGGAGATATTGTACTTTTTACTTCACTAGGTTTTATGACTTGCATGCTTTAGTTATTTTTCCAAATCCTGTCCAGTGCCAGTGATGCATCTCCAGATGTGTTAAAGTTGAATGTTTGTGATAAGTGACAGATGAAAGGTTCCTTTAAGTGTTGAGAATATTCTCTTAATTATGAAGCTGAATGAGTGTGAACAACATGTTTCTGACGCCCTGTTGATCAAGAAACAGAAACTTGGAGATTCACTCAGGACAAACAAAGAGTCCAGTGTTGACGTGGAAATATCATTTTTATTGTCTGTACCAAACTTGATAGAAGAAAATTGGGTTTTCCGGAGTATAAGAAACACATTAAAGTCCAGCAGAAACAGAGAGGCTCACAGTGTACACGCTTATCGGCTCCGATTGTTGCTCGGCAAAAGGTCAGAGGTCACAGAAGCACCACCTTCACCTTTAAAGCCATCATTTCACGTTGCTCAGCCATCTTCAGAAAACAAAAACACACGTATGACGCTTTATTGCTTCAGCCAAACTGGGGATCAGTCAAGGAAACATGTGGATTTAAACCAGTGATGATCACCTGAGAGAGAATAGTTCTGGACCCCCAGAGCGGCTACAAGCTGCTGAGCATGTGTGACCGAAAACGTCCGAGGAAACATTTTGTCCCAAAGTTTGATGTCAAACGCTCCACTCACTCAAAACAACACATTTTACTACCATCACTAAACCAAACGGGAATTAACACACAACTACTTCCAGAAAAAACAGACGATTGACGAAAACCTGACACGATGAAAGACCTCGTCACATGACAAACCCCACCGACAGGTGACTGACGTGATGACAGCTGTGTGAACAGACTGTTGGGGGGGGGGGGGGGGGGGCTGGCACTGGGTTCAGCACAGAGGCCACGATGGAGGGAGGACGTCCGCTCCTCCTGACATTGCATAACAAAAAGCACTTCTTCTAAGGCTTGACAACACAACGGTTCTGTGGGCAGGTTGAAGTGTGTTCCTGCGTTGAGACGCTCCAGCAGACAGAGACATGTTCATGTCCTGCAGTGTGCGTTTGTGCTTGACGTGCTACGAGTTGTCTTGGCATCAACATACCGAACAAACACGGGTTTCACTACCAGGAGTCCTTATGAGGAGTTTCTAAGTTGGAAGAATTATTTTCACTACTTCATTCTAGTGAAAAAAAGATGAAACAATCGATTGAGAAAATTGGCAAATTAGTTGACAATGACAATGTTCATTAGTTGCAGGAATCTCACTCATTAACATACAGAACCACAATTGTAGTCTTTGAGTACATTTCCTTTTCACAAGCTTCCTGACAGCAACAAGTGTTTTGGGAAACTCTGCACATCGTCGTCTCTGCACCGCAGCACATGAAAGACTTTCAGCTTCAGTTTACTGTGGAGTTACTTCCACTTTCAGGTGAGCAGCAGAGGAAAGGGACTTTTTATTTATCCCCAGAAGCCCAGTTTGATCATTTTCCTCCTGCATTCATAAAGCACTGGGTGCTGTGAGTAAAACAGGCCAGTTGTCCTCCAGCGTTCACCCAAAAAGAACGACAGAAACTCAAATTCAAGCTGAAACTCAGACCGAACCGTCGCTGGTTTGAAGCTTCGTGCTGCAGTGCAGAGACAAAAGATAAGTTACTGCACCACATTAACATAACTTAAGGCTAAAACACAAGAGCATCCATCAAATAATTCTTTGGGAAAAGAAAGTAAAAAAATTCTGAAAACAAAATCAAATAATTTTGAAAGGTCAAAGTCTTGATGTTTTTTAGATGTGGTCTTACTGAATGAAGGCAATTACCAGAAAAAAAAGAAAAACAAACTTCAGGCACCGTCTGATGTGCAACATTCAACCCGGCAGCGTGTTGCATCATGTCACCGACACACTGAACGACTGACACACTGAACGACTGACACACTGAACGACTGCTCGTCTGAGTCGCTGATGGAGCGGCGCTCCACCAGCTGATGCGTTCCTCTAAACAGGAATCTGCTGGACTCCGCCCCCGGATTGATCTTTGATTTCGTTCTGCAGAATATATTTAGAACGTCTGCAGCTGTGAACATTCATACCACTGGGTGACACTTCATTTCCACCTCATCGTTTAGCAAAATAACTACGAACGCCTTGAATTGAACTGAAGTGAAACACACTTTTCTTTTTGCTTGGTGGTTTTGGATGGAAGACGATCTGCTGCAGCCGGACATCTCAGCTGCTGTCAAAATACCTCCAATGTTGTTTATTTTTAAAAACACAATAAAATATGACTAACATTACAAACATTTGCCCAAAACAGCACTTACATTAATGCAAAATAAAATAAAAAGTTATGAAAAATGTATTTCTTATGAAAAGCAACATGTTGTGAATAAGGCCATTGATGAAGTTGTGTATTCTAATAACACATTTGCTGTTAACAGTTTGTGTGGAATCAACATTACTGTGTTGTTTCAAGTCAGGTACAAATATACAGTGGGGGAAAAATAAAGGTCTCAAATCAGATCCACAGTATTAGTGCTAGAATTGGTCATTCGGGGAGTCGAAGTGGTAAAGGAAGAGGAAGCGGAGCCTGGCTGGCTTTCCCAGAAAGGAATATGCTCTCATCATGGCAACTTATTTTCTTCAACCATTTTGGAAAAAAACTAAATCCAACATTAGTAATCAGAGCTCCATCAGAGCATCAGAGCCGCGTTAACAGATCAGATGGACAACACGCCGTGAACACGCTCTGGACCAGGAACTATTCTGATGAACTGGAGCTCAGTAAGGACCACTGGTGTAATAAAGCAAAAAACAGTGCATGGACTTACAAAACAGATTCTCAAAAAGTCAAAACAAACTGCTGTTAATCTTTTTGTTGTTGTACTTTTTACTAAACGTTGATCAGAAGACTGTCATCTCACATCCACACAAAGAGAAAGCCACTTTCCTGGAGTTAAGAATCGCACATGTCAGAGCCCTGAACGTGACCTGAGGGAGGTTTGATCTGAACCGCAGCACTTTAGATCCACGACAGGACCAACAGAGCGATGTTTAGAGAGCGGGGGAAACGAAACCGAAAAAACAAACGACTAAAGTTGAGATCATGACAGGTACCCAGAATGATAAAGAAAATTAGATAATGGTGGTAACAGTAGCACACATTTACAAAAGCTCTTCTGAAGGCCAATGGGACCAGGATGAAGATGTGTTCTTGGTAGAAAAGAAACCAGGCCAGCAGAAGACCGACGGCCGCCTCGTCCCACACTGAGCCTCAGCGGTGAAGTGTGTGAGGTCCACACGTTGCTTTTAACTCTTTTCATTTTGCTTAGAACGATATCGGCTCCATCAAACTGTCAAATTATGTTTCTGGAAGCCTGCGGGCTCAATTAAGTTTAATTTTTTTCACCATTTCAAAACACACAACCCTTTGATAGTATGACTAAAATTGGAACCAGCGAGCAAAAATACAATAAACGCCTCAGATTTGGTTAAAAATGATGCAAAACTTAAGGTTTTAGATGGAAATGTGTGTGAATTTCTTTTGATATTGTCCTCACTTCTGTGCAAGCATCTACCTCCAAAATAATACAATTCAGTGTCAACAGCAGAGGCACACATGGCTACAGTGCCATCAAACAACAAGCAAACAGTTGGGGTTAGTTTGGGACAACGTGAACGTGTTCTGACAGCCGGGTCCTTCAGAGGAGGTTCTTTGAAGATTGATTTTTTTAACACATACAACCACACAACGTATATACACACACTCTCACGCGCACACGCACAGAACATAGTTTCACACTCAAAGTCCATTACAAAAACCAGAAAGGTACTGCACAGTCTGGTTTTGGGAAGGATGGGATTACAGGTGAGGGGGAGGAGCCTGAACGCTCTCGCAGACCGACAGGGTCGAGGAAGAAGAGGCCGTGACTGAGGCTTTGTTGGTAAAGGATCTTTCTGGACAAAAAGGAGCAGAGCCGTACGGCAGCTGAAGGCTAGAAGAAGAAGTCCGGCAGGTTCAGGAGATGTTAGGTGTTTGGGCACAAGGCGAGATCAGGTTGGAAACTGGATATAAAACCAAACTGGCCGTCTCGGCTTGAAGAAGATCTCAAGGTGGGTTTGTAGACCAGAGCATCCGAGGGAAAAGTTGCTTGTAGTTGATTAAAACTCCTCCTGCTCTTCAGCATCGGGTATCACAAAACCCTCCTGGAGAGAAATAGAGATATGAATAAACAATGTATTTATATGAAAAAAATATCAATATTAATCTCTGAAAATGACTATAAATATTTGAAAACAATAAGCAATATGATATGATCTGTGGCGTCACAAACGAGCTGGTACATTGAGGCACTTCCAGAAGCGCCGAGCGAGCAGGAGAACATTTTATATTCATGTTTCTTGACTTTGGCTGAAATAGTTTTCCCCCTCTTATGAATATTGTGAGCATGAATCACACCATTAGGGCATATTATTATGAATATTGTGAGCATGCAGCACACCATTAGGGCATATTCCTGGTATGTAAAAACATGCTTGGCACTAAACGGGTTTCCAACTCTGATTTCTGAGAAACATTTCTGGAATCTACGACAAATCGTCTGTTGCAGCAGCACAGAGACAGAGAATTATCGATAAAACCAAAAAATATACAAGATACAATATAGATCCCGCACATGCAACCAACAGTGCAGAACTTAAGTGACATAAAGGTTCGGTCAATAGCAGCAAGTCAGTCGAGTGCCGCTGAAAACGTTCAGCCTTGGCGAGCGAGCTGCATGCCATTCCTCTGGAGGAATTACAATCAGCAGTTAACAGCAGAGCAAATGGTGTCGCATCTAATGCTGGACGCATTGGTTTATTTTGGGGATAGAAGAATAAGGATGGTAGTGTTTTATGTCCATCGACTTCTGGGCCTTCAGAGTGAGATCACTGGACTTAAGTTCCTAAAACCGGATGGCAACTCACGTCCGTGGCGTAGAGGATGTCGATGATTTTCTGCAGCGTGGGGTCGCCCTCGCCTTCCTTCTCCTGGCAGATCAGCTCGATGTTCCGCAGCTTACCAAAATAAAAGTCTCTCTCCTTCTCCATGTCCTGAATGGTAGATTTCAAGATCTCCACCTGTGAAGAAAAAAGGGCCAAAACATGAAGTTGTTAATTAACATTCACTTATCAGGTGACTGTTTCCTATTTGGAGACAAATAAAGCTCAATATTTAGTTTACTTGTTGTAGAAGTAACACATGATTTCACTTGTCAATAGGGTGTATTTCTTAAGCTGTGGTGCCGACCTCATTCATGAGCTCCACCCTCTCGTCGTCACGTCCGCCCATCCCCGGCTTCCTCGCACTGACATTAGCCAACTTGGGCGCTACCTTGGCAACAGGTGGTCTCTGAGGAGCTGAAGGAGGAAGAAAAACAATCTATGAACAAAAGAAAAACTTGAAATAGTATTCATTTCATTTCAAACGGTTTGAATGGAGGAGCAACCAGCGCACGGACCTTGACTGAGGGCCTTCTTGGGCGTCTTGGTGAGGGCTGACATGGCCGTGAGGGGGACGGGCATGGCGTCCTGGCCCTGCCTCGCCTCAACCGGGTCGTATTCTTTCCCATCGTAGTTTGCATCAAAGAACTTCTTGAACCACTGGACGAACTCAAAGTTGTCCTGGAACTTCCCCTTCACCAGTTTGTCTACTGGAATGATCTGGAAGCAGAAGCAGAGCAACATGAGCGGGACGTTTCCACAGGCGCTCGTCTGCTCGCGTCAAGCTGATGGCGTTAAAATCCTTAATTAAAATTGTATGGAGGAAAAAGAGAATGTGAGTTCTGTGTCGGCGTATACGTGTTACTGCTGGTACGGTTACATTTTCAGTATCACCGTCAGTACAGATTATTTGTTTTAGTACGAATACAGAAATCATACCTTTTATTAGATATTAGAACACATTAATCTACAAAACACTTCAATCAAAGCTGCAATAGCTGATGTTATTGTCAACTTTAGAGCGCAGTGAAGGTGAACCAGAGCAGTGAAGTCCTACTAACTATAAAACTATAAAGCTCCATAAAGCTGAGGGGCTGCAGTTGAGCTCAGCATCCTCAGTTTCATCACTTCAGACAATGGAGCCCTTTCAGGCCGCCTTTGACACAAAGCTTTTTATAAGTATATCGGCTATTAAGAAAAAAAAAGGTTAACCGTACAATTACAAGGTACATAAATGAGAAAATTAGAAACCAAATAATGCTATATTAAATATTTCCATAGTACTGTGGTTTTATCTTGTACTAAACTAAAAATACTTAATACTCACAACTACAGATTTAAAGAAAAGAAAACGACGTCACTCATTAGAGACAAGTTCATCTCATGAGTGTCATAGCACTGCAACACTGACTTAGAGGGCTCCTTCTAAAATGATGAACTTAGAGTGTATGGACTGAGGAGGCCAGAGGAGGACTGAGGAGGCCAGAGGAGGCCAGAGGAGGCCAGAGGAGGACCGAAGAGGCCAGAGGAGGCCAGAGGAGGACAGAGGAGGCCAGAGGAGGCCAGAGGAGGCCAGAGGAGGACTGAGCAGGCCAGAGGAGGACAGAGGAGGACCGAAGAGGCCAGAGGAGGCCAGAGGAGGCCAGAGGAGGCCAGAGGAGGACAGAGGAGGCCAGAGGAGGACAGAGGAGGACAGAGGAGGCCAGAGGAGGACAGAGGAGGACAGAGGAGGCCAGAGGAGGCCCGAAGAGGAAATATAAAATGTCAGCAGTAAATCCAGTCACTCAGCGATGGAAGAGTCGCACATCATGAGACAATACACAAAGTACATCTTGTAGCCACAATGCCGGGGATTATACCTCTAAACAACTATGAATACACTGATGTGCTCAACGTGCTCAAGCCTCTGGTCCACCGACCCGAGTCAAGACTGTTCACTTCAAAGAGCACAGCTCCAGAATAACGCCGTCAAACGAATGGATGGCAGGAAGAAAGGAAGTTGTAACATGAATTAATTATTGCAGCTTTGTCAATAGTCCTGCAAGCTGCTGCATGTTCAGATGACTGAACAAGGGATCTGCCCCGAACTGAAATGGTTATGTTGCAACGAGTAAATTAAGCCAAGAGTACTTTATTCACGTGGACAAAACAGGTTTTAGAAAATATAGTTGATTTTTTTTAATTAGTAGTTATTTCTATAAATGGGAGTCATTTATTTTGACTGATAACAATGTGGAGTACACAGACACTCAGTAAATAGCATCCAAAGAGAACAACAATAACGAAGCACTCGGAGAAAACAATACGACTCATGACCAGATCAGCAGAGGCAGCTCAGCTGGTCGGATGAAAGAAGGTTCAAACCAGTAGGAGACCACTCAGGAAACAGCTGACTTTAAAAATAAAGTACTAATCAACCAGGTTGAAAAACATGAAAACATGTTGGTTCCTGTTCTTAGTACAGTTCTACCAGTTCAAATACATATTTAATGTTTTTACCAGTCTTTAAACTGCAAGTTCATTATTTTCTACATGGGCAAATGGGTGTGTGAGAAGGACTCTAGCGTTTAATTGTAGTGTTTTTCACACCACAGGAAAGTGTGCAGGTTTCCAGTTAATCTAGACCAAATGCAAACTAATTAACAAACAGGTGACATAATTCATGTTCACCTATTTTCAGGGCGACTGATGTTGGCTGTAAATAAAGTTGCTGTTCTTAAGATATTATTCATGTGATTCCAACACTTTCTGTTGCTGCTCCACATTAAAAGCATTTCCTGTTTTCAGTGGAATTATGTTATCTTTTAATAAGATACCAGAAGATGCAACTTCAGCCAGATTTGGTCATTTGTCAGAAAAAAGCCACAGTGTGCTGGTCAGATCTGTTTATGGTTTTGTTTACTTTGACAACAAATTATTAATTTGTTAAATATGTTATAACAATATGTAGTATAAACGTGTTGTAGAGAGTTTGTTTCATCATAATACTTTGAAACTGCTGAAGTGCAACAGGTGCACATCACATGAAACTTCACTTCATTTGTTGTCAAAGTAAACAAAACCATAAACAGATCCTGATTTAAAAACATGGGTCCAGTTCCAGCAGCACAGGCTCCTACCGCCGTTCATGTTTCAGGCTGTATATTATAGAATACAGTCAAATTATATTTGTTTAAAAATGAAAGTAGGATACATCCTGTCAGTTTAAAATGTGTATGATGTTACTTACTTTGTCAACTCCCATCTTTTTGAAGGAAACTTGTAGAAGCTTATAGTTGTGGATGTATTCATGCTCCAGCTTGGCACCAAATTTTACTTTCTTCAGAGGTAAAGAGTTGGGAAACAGCATGTCCATGAACTGGCAATATGCAGCACCTGAATTAAAATGAACAAAAAGAATTACATCACAAGTATACTAAATACACAATATAGTCCAAAAAAATAAAAATGACCTAGTGTATCATGAATATTTAAACATTCCTTTAGCTTTATAAAAACAAAAAAAACACAGTTCTTTTGTACTGTAATCGATTCATACGGTTAAAGCAATAGGACATGTTCCCTTGGGCTTCCGTTGCCCTTAAACCAGAGTCAGCCAATGTATCTGGCAAACTGTGTACCATTTGCTACCTATGAATTTTCTCTCTCTGATGAAACAAAGGCTCAACTTAAGAGGACATGTTTTATTGGCCTTTCCGATAAAAGAAGCTTCAATGCGTTTCGTATTATTCAGCATCAGCGGCAACAGTTTCAAGAAGTCTGACACCGGTTTGTAAACGCAGCAGATCTGTGATTCTCACAAAAAGATACATATTTAAAGAAATACAGTTCTTACCTGAACACAACATATTTAAAGAAATACAGTTCTTACCTGAACACAACATTTCTATCTTGGTGAGATTCATCTGTAGAGATTCATTGATCCAGACCAACATGTCATGACGACTTAAGTTGTCGCTGGTCACTGAGGTCGAGTACACGTTCACAGCCATTGTCGGTCACCTGTTGACAGAGAGGGGGGAACAAGTGTGAGAACGATTAATCTGTCAGAAAAATGAGAGCGTAGACAAACTAACTGGTCTCATCCAAACGTACCAGCACAAAGATGGTAATGGGTGAGTTAGTATTGAAAATAACATGATTGACAACTGCCTAATGGCCATTTACACATAAAGCAACTGATTATTACTTCAGAAACAATGGACTTTAAATAAGTAATTAACCCTTTAAAATTGCAGAAACACTGGGGCTGCAAATATTGATTACTTTCATTAGCAATTAATCGGCAGAGTATTTTCTCGACGAAGTATTCGCAAAGTCTGCAATATTTAAAAATGCGATTCACAAATTTTCAAACCAAAAATTTGTTTTTAGTAAATATTCACATTTTTAATGCCGGAACGAGTGATTTACTGGCTTTAAAGCAATTCAAAAATGGATGACAATTGTTATTATTTTAATCAACTGATCGATTAATTAACTAATTACAGTCCAAGCAACATCATATATTTATGCTCAGTTAACAAAAAATGTAACAGAAGATTTAAGCCATCCTTTATGGACTACAATCATTACATACATCCAAATAAGGTGTCTAGTTGCAGCAGCGACGCTCATCCACAGTCCCTGCTGTGGCTCATTTCCAGGTGAGACCAGTTGTTTCCTCAACAGCTGAAAGTACTAGCCAGGACCTTATAGTAATGTAGCTTCTCTTCAGATGTGGTCAACTATTGTATTTGGATGAATAAAGAATCTGAACGAATGGATTCAAAGCAGAGGAATTTAGCTAAATGATCTAGACTAATACTATCAATAACATATGAGAGCTAAAAAATATATCAAGTAGTCAGAAGAACAGTAGCAGAAAAACCAAACACTCTGCTTCCAGCTACTCAAATGGATAGTTCTGTTTAATATGTAAGCAAGTACATTTACTTATGTACCCCCAATACAATTGTGAGGCACTGGCGTTTTACATTAGTATTTCCATGTTGTGCTACGTTATACTTCTATTCGTCATTAAAGATGAATCTACCTTGCGTAATACACACACACTTCAAATTAGCTCAAAGTTGACCAGCTGCAACATTAAGGGGATAAATACACTGGATTCATGATTATAATCCAGTAATATAACTAGTATCTATGATCGTGAAATGGTCCATTCCGCATTTGAGTACTTTGTCGCTACGAGTATTGTATTTGGTTAATAATCAGAATTTAGACAAAAAGGGGACGCATTTTTAAATGTCATCATTGAAATAACATGAGCCAATTTTGTTTGTTTCAATAATGAAATGATCATTAATGCAGCTGGACATCTTCCTCACATTTTGGCTGATAGCAAAGCACCGTTAACGTAACAGGGCCCCGGCGAGGAACCAGTGAGCTCAAGACAGCTAGCCAACTGACCAGCTAGCTTAGCTCAGCTTAGCTTGGTTAACCAACACACTGTTAAAGTACGTTCAGTTAACTGCTCATACAGACTATTTAATAAATTACATATACGCAATTTGGCTTTTTTTTCAAATTATATTGGCCACCAATTTGTATCTAGAATTTAGTTCAGTTTCTGCCACCGGGTAAACTCGCACACTTAACGCTAGCTATTGTAAGCCGGTCATTGACACGGTTTCCCCGCCCTGAGCTCACGGAGTTTGCCGGTCACCGTTAGTCATCGTTAGTCATCGTTCGTTCGGTGGCCCTTCCGCGGGGGAGATCGGAGGTCACCGCATCAAACAACAGTTACAGAAGAGGGCTGTGCACACTGGGAGCCTCGCCCGAGCTGAGTTCCTCTCAGTCAAACAGCTAACGTTACGTCTCTGCTCGTCACAAGCTAGCACCTCTGCTAATTTAGCCGCCGTTTCGCAGGATAATATCGCTGAAGACACCGTGTTTCAGTTACACCTACCGGGAGTTGTTCGGCTTTCTCAGATCTTGGACACGATGGTTTTGTTATTTGTCTCGGCTGTAACGCTGTGTCAGAAAGATGTCTGACGGTATCTGTAATTGTTTCGATGTCACAGCTACTTCTGCTTCTTCTTCTTCTTGGCAGCTCACGTTCTCTCTACCGGCAGCGGAAGAACCGATTTATTGACGTCATGACGCAACCGGGTAACCGGAGGGTAACGCCTAAACGTAACGACGTCGTGACGTCAGGTTGCGTAGAGGCGATTACTGTCTTGATTTTTTCCCCCATATCTTTAATTGAAAATGTTTTAAATACATTTTGTAATTATAACGAACGTCTTCAGTAAATGTAGTACAATATTGATAGTTAGAAATCAATAGCAACAACAATATAATAAATAAATAAAGGTTATTTAGTTCATGACAGAGATGTGTCCAAAGATTAAACAAAATAACACAATATACGTTCCAGTCGTCCCTTGCTATAACGCGGTTCACCTTTCGCGCATTTTTTTGTTTAGATTTTTTTTGTTTACAGCGTACAGTATGAACGCGCATTGTGTTCTGCACCCTGATTAGCTAAGGGACTGTACTGTACACCCTTGTGATCAATCTCCTCCGTGCAGTGTGTCCTGTACAGTACAGAATACGTTCCGCTGAAAAGTCAGCTGAAGCATTATTAACGTTTATTAAACATTTAATCAAAATGGCTATAATTTAATGGTTTGATTCTGCAAACTGTCTTTTAACTTTGTTTTTTAATAAAACATCTTGGCTTGGCCAATCAGCGTTGTTCACAGCGTCTCCGACGTTATGACGTTATATCAAGCTGACTAGCTAACGTTATACGTTAGCTAACGTTATACGTTAGCTAACGTTATACGTTAGCTAACGTTATACGTTAGCTAACGTTATACGTTAGCTAACGTTATACGTTAGCTAACGTTATACGTTAGCTAACGTTATACGTTAGCTAACGTTATACGTTAGCTAACGTTATACGTTAGCTAACGTTATACGTTAGCTAACGTTATACGTTAGCTAACGTTATACGTTAGCTAACGTTATACGTTAGCTAACGTTATACGTTAGCTAACGTATAACGTTATACGTTATACGTTATACGTTAGCTAACGTTATACGTTAGCTAACGTTATAGCCAAGAACGTTATACGTTAGCTAACGTTATACGTTAGCTAACGTTATACGTTAGCTAACGTTATACGTTAGCTAACGTATAACGTATCTAACGTTAGCTAACGTTATACGTTAGCTAACGTTATACGTTAGCTAACGTTATACGTTAGCTGATCAAGCTGACTAGCTAACGTATAACGTTAGCTAACGTTATACGTTAGCTGATCAAGCTGACTTATAACGCTGACTTATAACGTTAGCTAACGTATAACGTTAGCTAACGTATAACGTTAGCTAACGTATAACGTTAGCTAACGTATAACGTTAGCTAACGTTAGCTAACGTATAACGTTAGCTAACGTTAGCTAACGTATAACGTTAGCTAACGTTAGCTAACGTATAACGTTAGCTAACGTTAGCTAACGTATAACGTTAGCTAACGTTAGCTAACGTATAACGTTAGCTAACGTTAGCTAACGTATAACGTTAGCTAACGTTAGCTAACGTATAACGTTAGCTAACGTTAGCTAACGTATAACGTTAGCTAACGTTAGCTAACGTATAACGTTAGCTAACGTATAACGTTAGCTAACGTATAACGTTAGCTAACGTATAACGTTAGCTAACGTATAACGTTAGCTAACGTATAACGTTAGCTAACGTATAACGTTAGCTAACGTATAACGTTAGCTAACGTATAACGTTAGCTAACGTATAACGTTAGCTAACGTATAACGTTAGCTAACGTATAACGTTAGCTAACGTATAACGTTAGCTAACGTATAACGTTAGCTAACGTATAACGTTAGCTAACGTATAACGTTAGCTAACGTATAACGTTAGCTAACGTATAACGTTAGCTAACGTATAACGTTAGCTAACGTATAACGTTAGCTAACGTATAACGTTAGCTAACGTATAACGTTAGCTAACGTATAACGTTAGCTAACGTATAACGTTAGCTAACGTATAACGTTAGCTAACGTATAACGTTAGCTAACGTATAACGTTAGCTAACGTATAACGTTAGCTAACGTATAACGTTAGCTAACGTATAACGTTAGCTAACGTATAACGTTAGCTAACGTATAACGTTAGCTAGTCAGCTTGATATAACGTCATAACGTCGGAGACGCTGTGAACAACGCTGATTGGCCAAGCCAAGATGTTTTATTATCCTTAAAATACAGCTCAATCAAACTGTTAAGCCCTGTAGCCAACGTTAAAAGTGAACAAAGATTTCTTTCTATGATTTCTATGATTTCTTCAGATATTTTCATTTTATTTGTCATCAAAAGTCTTCAGTAAAAATAAAAAATAAAAATCACAACTTGATTCACACATTTTCATTTCCACATTCACTGGTCTAAATACACAGTCCCCCTCAAACATGAAAAAACACTATCTGGTATAGTACAGAGATGATAGGATGGTCCCATACAGATTGAACATTCACACCCTGAATCAATCCAGAAACCGATCTTATGTGCAAAAAAGCTCAACAGCCCACTTCGGTCTTCACTGAAGGAAAAATAAACTGTTAAAAAAAAAACAAATTCATTATAAAAAATAGATCTCAGCAGCAATACATTTATGTATTCTATACAATAATCAGTCAGTTAGGCCTCAGTGGTCGAAGATCGTCACAAACACCAACCAAAAAAGTTTAAAACAGCAGCTGACTGTAACCATCAGCCATCAACCATTGACTTCCGTCAATTAAGTTGTGTCAGTGTAAAAGTGGCTGACGTGCACACACGCACGCTTTTAAAAAGTTCAAATTAATTACTTTGTACTTCCCCAGGTTAAAAAAAAGATAAAAGAATTAAAAAAGATTTATACTGATTAAAAAGATGAAGAAAGTCATTGTCTGAACTGTGGGTTACACCCTGTAATGTACCAACCGCCATCTACTGTAGGTAATACACTGACCATGGATAAGTACCTCATACAAATCCCTCAGAATATTATCCCTTCAATCAGATTAAAATTGTATACACAGTTCTGCTTTTTTCCAACAAACATTCAAATATCACAGCAAAGCAGCTCTCAGCTCAACATGATTCACTTTTTTAAATTATGATTCACTCATGAATAAAATGTAGAGGTAGTGTATGACAGACTAAAATATCTCCCTTTTATAACAGCCAACATGTAAACATTATTTCCTTTTTTTTCAAGGCATAAAAAGCTTAAATGTTTATACCACATGTGGAAGCATGTATTTACCATGAATGCTCATGGTAAATACTGACAGCATAAACCGTGAGGACACATTGGCAGTGTCTCCTGTAGGGAGAGAGGTTCAGGAAGGTGTTGAGGCGAGAGCTGGACGGAGCATGGAAGCCAAAGTGAGCGATGGCTTTGCACACAAACTGGATGTGTGACGAGATGCAAGGGACACAAGTGTACAGCCATTTGTCCCAGTGATCCACAAACACCTGTATGTGAGCTCAAAGTAGTAGAGAGACTGCATAGTTCATTAATGCTGCACCGACTTCTTATATAATAAAAAAACACCTCCTCTTACAAAACATGACTCAACCCCCGTCTATCTCAGCTGCTGCAGCTCTGGAGATGCAGAGGGGGCCGGAGAGGGTGTGGCGTTGGTCAGAGGAAGCAGCTCCTCGCAGGCAAAATAGTCCTTCAGGGGCGCAAAGAGGTGACGGATGACCGGCACGCTCCAGGCCTTCCCCAGCACCTTCTGCCTCTGCTGCCGGTTCATGTTTCTCACGTCGGTGTAATGTTTGGGGAAACCAAATATCCTGGTGAAAGAGAGAGGGGGGGGGGGGGGGCTGTGTCGTTAAATGGTTTCTTTCTGAGTCTGTTTGAATTGTGTTTCGGGTTATTTCCTACGTTGTTGGGCTGTTGTCTGCAGACAAAGTGAATACTGTTTAAAGTTAAATTATGACCCACATGGATCAAAGAGGTGTGGCTGCAGTGATATAGAAGCTCTAACTCTTCCACTTCCTGCCTTCAGTCTGTTCTGCGTCTGTCAAATACACTTCCTGCCCACTTGAGCTCATCTAAAAACAAAGACTAATCATTTAAGTCAAGTAAAAATGCCAAATATGTTGCTGGTTTTCTACTTCTTTTACAACTATGAACAGAATATCAAACCCCAGGACATTGTTTTCTGATGTTTTACAGACCAAAATAGCGACTCATAAAAATTAGTCATTCGTAGCTGCTGATTGATAAAATAAGGTAAGACGGAGTAAGAAAAAAAAGTACACATTTTTCTTTAATGTTGAACTGCTCTCATGCAGTTTGCTGTTTTACAAACTAGTTTTTAGTGTTTTTGTTGAGTTAATATCCGACATCTCCTCTATAATGGGCATCTGGTTGTTGTTAGCTAGTTCCAGTAAAGCAAGCTGGAAGCTGATGATAGATGAAATTTAACTCAGATAAATAGGAAATTACCAATCGTTCAGTAGCAATAATGACTGTTGGAGATAGTTCTCACTCACTCACTCACACTCACACACACACACACACACACACACACACACACACACACACACACACACACACCTACCGTTCCAGCTCAGTGATCCAGAGGTTGTCCTCTTTGCCGTTCTGGAGCACCGGCAGCAGAGGAGCGCCACCTTTCCCCTGTTTCAGAGAGTTTGGGTTGGTGGTGATCGTCCTTACCTTGGAGACCTGGAACAACAACATGAAGGGACTGGTTATCAATATCCAAATCAATATTGTAATCATAATAATCAAAAACACCTCAAGTACTTAAAGTCGAGGAACTGAAGATAAATGAATTAAAGTGAATCTGCAGGTTCAGGCACTGACCCTGGCTTCTCGACCGATCTCCAAGCAGTCCTGGAGATTCACCTTGTCGGTCTTGGACGCTGTGATGGGCCTGATGGGAAATAAGCAGCAAACCAGCAAGCGAATGATATCTTCTACCAAAAACAGAAGGAAAGCAACTAAACAGTTAAAAAAAGGACAAAGATAATGAGCAGAAACTATACAATACTCAACAACACTCCTTAACAATAACACCAGTCAAACACAGTTTGAAACCATTAGTTTACAGTAATCGAACGCTTATAATTCATCTCTCTGAGTTGATCGTCTCACCTGCTCATCCCTGGGATGTTTCCCCAGAAGCAACGCGCTCTGTGAGCCGGGCTGACCTCCACTGCATTCACCAGCACGGGGTTGCACTGAGAATCAGACACCACACTGAGTGTAAAACATGTCAGATAGTCAAAATGCAGTGCACCGATTAAGTAAAGAATGAATGAAGGGGTGTGGAGAAAACAGAGGAGGATAGAGGGAAACAAAAGAATCCACCGGACACCAAACGCCACCGGACGGGTCGAACCTCGAGGAAGCGGCAGATGTTGACTTTGTCGTGTCTGTTCATGAAGACCACGTTCTCAAACAGCCAGAAGAACGGCCGGGGGTCTTCCTCTTTGGGCTTCAGGAGCTGGAGGATGCGGTAGTAGTCAAAGAACAGCCTGCCAGTGCCCTCTGGTGGAGAGAGAAGGACATTACAGCAGAAGAATGACGGACACCACAGGAGCATCTGCATGATGACTGATCACAACAGAACTCATCAGAATGATAAACACGTAGGTTTTTTAACATACATTGACTTTGATACGCCAGTATATCTTTTTTATCTATGAAATTATTATTATTATTATTATACAAATCATTATACTATACTAGTATTACCTCTTCTGGTGGAATATCTCTTTGTTTTTCCTTTTCTTTGAGTTAAGTGATATTGTTGTAAATGAGAGTTGCCTCTGAAGTATAAATAAAGATTGAATGCATAATTAACTATAAATAAAGTAAGAGAAAATTGACAAGTGCGTCAAGTTCCAAGAAGTAAAGATGCTTTGTCTGAACTACAGTTCATAAAATATGTAGAAGTTGCACTGACAGTAATTTTTAAAATCAATGTATTGAAAGCTGACATGCATACAACAAAGTTACGCACCATAAATGCCTTTTCTGATTGGGTTGACGATGGAGAGGTCGTTACAGGGGCTGCCACCAATCAGCAGATCAAACGGACCCCACTGATCCAGCTGGAACATAAAAGAGGAACAAGGAGCTGGATCAGTTCACGATTGAGCCGATTTCAGCTAAACGTTAAGATTCAGATGGGTCAGATGTTGTTGTCAGCCAATCGAACCGACGACGCACATAAACATGGCGAACTGTGTGTCAGGATGTGAACGTTCGGAGAGAGAACATACATGTTTCTGGGTGATGTACCGGGCGTCACCGATGTGCTTGATCTTCCTATCGTGGTTGACGACGGCCACGGCGAGCGAGTCTTCACAGATCTCTGAGGCAACATACGTCTCTACTTTGAAGCCGAGATCCTTCAGCACCAGGTAGCCTGAAAATAATACACACACACACACACACACACACACACACACACACACACACACACACACACACACACACACACACACACACACACACACACACACACACACACACACACACACACACACACACACACATTTACATATGATGCTGTAATAGGGTGTCCGACAAATGCTCAGCTGTCATTGCTGCGACACTCACGGCCAGTTAGGACACAATTTTAGGGACATAATCCGCAAAAACTGAATTTTTAACATTTTGAATAGTTTGCCTCAGTACTCACCAGTCGCGATGCCGTCAAACAGAGCGAGCACACGGACCGGTCTGCGCAGGTTGGCAGGGATGGACGGGTAAACACGGTGAGGCTCCTACGAAGCAACTGAGTCAGTGTGATTCTTTATGAAAGGATTTCAGGATTGTATTTTCAGAAGGAAAGACAATTCCAAATGACTTAAAGGCTCCTGGCTCTTTCCGAGCCGACCTGAAGCCGGTCTTGGTGCACCACGACGGAGGAAGTGTGCCGGCAAGAGATCCGAGGAGGGGATCGTCCCACACCGAGCATCCATCCCTGACCCGACAGGTTGAGTCCCCCGAGCCGACCGTGTGGACCGCTGAGAAGACGCCGTCTGTGCAGCCTTAGTTTGCAAAGTTAAAATGTAGATCACTCACAAACTCCATGGCACTGTTGTTGGCGAAGAGCTCCTGAACGCGAATGCTCCAGTCCTCTCTGGGCACCAGCGCCCCGTGGGGTCGACGCGGCTGACACAAGTAGCAGATCCACGGGTCCAGAAGCTTCAACGAGTCAAACGTTCCCGGACCAACGAGGACGCTCAGACAGTCCGTACAATACGATCTGCAAACAGAGGAGAGGATGGAGGCAGAAAAACAATCAAACAAAAGAAAAAAGAAAGCTTGAGTGGAAGAGGAGAAGATGAACAACCTGCAGCAGCTGTCGTTGCCACACATTATGACCTCCAGCCCGTAGCAGCAGACGGTGCAATAGGACTGATACCCATCTTCATCATAGCGGTACAGCGTTTCTGTCAAGTTGTCCTACAGGGACACAAACAACACCTCAGGGGTCAGGGAAAAACCAACAGGCTTACATCACAGGAGGACACACAATTTATGAGTTGATTTTTCCAACAACTAATTTCTAGGTTTCTCTCCCAGCGGTGGAGAGTAAGTCAGCGTCATCGTGCATCGAGGAACATGACTGCAGGTAGGAGACGTGGTGAAGGCTTACCTTACAGGTGGAGCAGAGGCTGCCTTTAAACAGAGGGTGCAAGATGTCAATGTCTTCAGTTCCACAACACAAACAGAAGCCTGCAAACAAAATACAAACACAGATGCAAATAAGTGACTCAGGAAGTGAAGTGATCCATCTTAATGCAGAGTAGTGTAGTTACATGAAGGAATAAGTGTTTAGAAATAGACAGTCTTCTTGCTGATGGTTTTGTTTACTTATGAAGGTCATTTACAAGCATCAGTATAACATTGAGACTGTTTCGTAACCAGAGCTAAATTCCTCACAGTAACTTTTTGAGCTGGATTAGAACTGTCAGATTACAGAATCTTGCAATACTGTTTACATGTAAACAGGGCCACTCATCAATTGACTCATTTCAACCCTAAATGAAATATTTGCAGATAAAAAAGGAATGAATTTATAACTTAAAATATACACAATAAGCTGAGACGCTCACCTTCGATGTCCAGCTTCATGTCCATGATTCTCCGGATGATTTCCTCTGCAAGGAAAGAAACAATAACTGACTCCTGAAACACGTTGAGCTGCATTTAAGGCAGGAGGCATTGTTTGAAATGTTACTTCATCATTATTGCTCATGATTTATAACCCAACGTGTAAAAGAACATTTCACTTTCCACAAGTTCCAAGCGAGCAATAAAATCTAGATTAGTGTTCTCCTGGCCTGCGTTTGGGTATGAAGTTCATTTTGTAAAGAACATATTGATGGTTGTGTGACACCTGTATTGCAAACAGGTAGACTTTATTCATCTAATCATGTGACTTCTTAAGGTAATTGATAGCATTAAATCTCATTCAGGAGCTTCAGAGAAAAGGAGGTGAATACAGATTTTTTTTCATTTCACCGTATCAATGAGTATTTTGTGACGGTCTATTAAATAAAATCCTATTTTTTATTCCAGGTTATAATGCAAAAAAAGAATATGAGCAGGCCAATGGGAGTGAATACAGTTAATAAAATGTACTGTATGCATAAAGAACACAATTCAGTTTAATTTGAAAATCCAAACAGTCCCTTCTAGTGAATTGAAGCGTATCCAGTCATCATTCATTCAACAGACTTAAAATAAAAGAATATTTGTGTACCTCTGAGTTTCTGGTCCGGCTGGGTGTAAGCGCTGGTCACCTGGTTTTCCTTTTTGTAAGGTTTGGTGATGGTCCTCTTTTTGTTTGGCAAAAAGTTTGATGAGGAATCCTCATCCGACCCGTCGAACAGATTTGAGCTTTTCTTCTTCTGGGCCTTCCCTCCCCTCGCCCTCCTTTTCACCCATCGTCCACTCCACTCCTCTTTCGCTCGTGCACACCCTCCCTTCGCTTTCTCCTCCATCGCTGGAGCCCATTCCCTCCTGGATTCCTTCTCCTTCGGGACTTCTTCAGTGCTTTTCTCCACAGAATCAAACCCTTCCTTGTGTGCACTTCTTCCACTTTCCCCCATGTGAGACAACTTCTCCGTGGCGTTGCACGGCGGCGTGCTGATGGACGCCATCTCCTCCGGCTCGGTGGCGGTAGGGCGGATCTTTCTGCTCATCATCGGGTGATGAGACGAGGGCTTCAGGAAACGTTTCAGCTTCACCTTCGGTCTCTTGGTTTTAGTAACACCTGGACAGAAGACAGACAAAAGTAAAGATCAATTACTTCACAAAGGGGCGAGGCAATAAAGCAGGAAGCACGGAAAATTCAAGACTATTTATTGGTTAACTTAAATAAATAGTTCATTTTTTTAAAGCGTCCTATTGTACATCAGCTGCCATCCATTCAAATGTAGCTCAGAGTAAATCCCCATGAATCAGGAGTTCATACCATTTGTGACAGCTGCTAATTGGAGTTGGTTGAGCCCCATTGGTTGAAATCCTCCAATAGCCCAGTCCAACATGCGTTTCAGCAGCTCATCTCGGTCCCCGACGCGCTCAGAAAAATGCTTCTTACAGCGTAGAGCCGCCTCCTGACGGACACGTTGACACAGATGCATCACAATGTGAAGGTTTATAGTTCAGGACGTTGTTACTACAGACAGTGTGAGAGTCGTATGAGCAGCTACCACAACACACACTCTTCTGTAACGTCCGGATCAGTAAACACACGGAGAGACTCAAACCTGCAGAGACAAGAAGATGGCTTCTCGGTAGGTGACGAGGATGGCGAAGGACTTGGAACAGAAGTGCTGAGCGAAGGCAGCGAAAGGTCTCAGAGTCTGTAAAGTGACCTGGAGTCAAAGCAAATACATGAGAGCAGGACCTGGACATAATAATACTAATATATATATACACTATCAGAGGCTTAAAGGTAACACATTTAAGATATTTTACAACAATAAAATGACAAATTGTACAATTCTGATCATTTCAACAGTGCTTCAGGTCTTTAATCTTTAATAATCAGTGTGTGCTCGTCTGGTTCTGCAGGGATCCAGTGGTTCAAATGTGCCAATATTACTGCACTGTCCTGTTAATAAGAGGTAATTATGTACATGATTAGAGGAGGACTCACCTGAGACGACATGTTTTGTCCGTACCACTTCACCATCCGACTCGCGGCGTCTCGCGGCGTCTCTCCTCTGAAGGAGATGACGACGGCCGGCCAGGGAGAGAAGCCGTCCACCTGACCCCAGACCAGCTCGCCCATCACGTCCTGCACGACAGCAAGATGAGCAGGAAGACTGATATTTTATATGAAAACTAAAATCAAACAAGAGAATTAAACATTTGAATCTTTGTGCATCAAGCAGACAATTTGTACAAAACAATTACTGATTATTAACGATGCTAATCTGGATAATCTGGTTTTACCAGCAATTCTACAGAGTGAGGTGTTGTGCTTGTTAAAATCACGCAGTTGTCCTCCTCGTCATCTTCTTCATCATCACCATCATCATCGTCATCAATACAGATCTCAACAAATGCAGACTCGGGCATTTTCACACCTGCAAAACAGTGACAATCCTCAACTCATTCATTCACAAATGAACACATGAATGCTCTCCTGTTCATCTTGAAGCAACTCGAGTCATGACATTCACAAATGAATGAAGATCGGGCGTCCATTTCATACAACATTTGATTCACAAGGATCGAATTACAGGTGAAAGCATCGAGGGACAGAAAGATATTTAAATATAGTGTGCACTGCTTTCCTAAAGTGAAGACCAGATGTGAACCTTTTCATAAGCATGCAACAACTGAGCAAAGGCTAGCTGCGTGCCGTTAGCACATGAGCTAACCCAGTCACACACAGCACACCCACTGGGCCCAAGAAGCCGATTGGACCTTAAACACATCAGGTGCTTTGTTCAAAGATGTTTATATCACAGAGTTGCTCATTTATTCTCATGAAGGTGTGTGAGCGGCGCGTCCCAGCTGACGTCCCTTCAGCTTCCTGTTAGCGGCGTGAAAGCAAACCTCTGAAAGCATTTCATTCTCTGGAGTTCCCAGAATGGTTTGATCCAAAAACACCTAGAAAACATAACAACTGGCCCTTTTCCTCATTCTTTAAATAGATTATAAACACGATTCTTACTTTCTGTTTCCATTGGTCTCGTTTTGGACTCTTCTGTGACGTCAAACACATCTGAAGAAAATAGAAAACAGTCACATTAGTGATCGTCATCCACAGTTGCACAAACTACCAGCGTGGTGCGCTGCACTCTCAGGTGCACACCTGGCTGACTTCTTACCAGAGGAGTTGTCTGTGACGTCCGAGTCCTCCATGCTCCTGGAGCCTTTGGGGGGCAGCGGTGGACTGGACTCGGCCTCCATCCCGCCAGCATCCTTTAATGGAGACTCTTTGTTCTTCTCGTCACCGTCACCGGCCCGAACCGACCGTCTCAGTTTACTGATGGACGGCTCTTCTGCCCAGCTGCACGGCGGAGGGGAGGCTTCAGGGGTTTCCTTTCTGGGAGGAAGAGCCTTGTTGAACACCTTGAGAAATGAGACAACACAGAGAAATATCTTTACGTACAGATGCTGAAGATGTGATTAAACTGATTGAAAATCCTCCTGCAGGATGCTTCAGTTTGGTAAATCTGTATTCAGCATGGTCAGGATCGGATTTAAAAAATGCTCAGGCTAAAAGTAGCTTCTAACTCCTCGCATACGGACACATTTTCATACATTTCCATGAATTTAAGGTAAATGTTCTGCAACGTCTGTATACATGACAACCACAGGCAGCGGTGTGATATACAGTTTGTGGCACTGAGCTCTGTATTTTACTCGCGTCCAATAATCTCAATTATTCATCAAACCAGCGCTATGCTCTTTGGACATATTCAGCCAGTTTCAGGTTCAGCTTTTCACTCACTTTAGCGAACACCTGCGTCCGGCCCAGAGCGCTCGGCAGGGCCAGGATGATCAGGAAGAATTTACGCAGATCAGGGTATGGTTTAGTGGCGTCCAACAGCTGTGGAGACAAGCACACTCCTGTGATCATTAAAAAGGTATGACAGCAGCAACACGTTGCATTAAATAACTGCGAGGCCACCGTGATCCATCGTGCCATCGGTTTACCTTTCCCCAGCAACGCTCCACCTTCACCGCCTTGATGAAGTTGAAGTAGTCGTACGGCAGCTGATGTTTCTCTAAACTCAAACCCAGCTGTTTAGCCAACTCTGACACTGTGTTACTTGACAATTTATTTCTCTAAAACGGGAAACAGATAACACAAAAAGCAATATAGAGATTAGTTGAGCAGAGAGACACAGACGTTTACATCTTTAACTCCAAAAGTGTGAAACAAAGCAATACAGCATGACATTACAGTCAGCCTCATGCAGTTCAAACAAACATATTAAGTCTCATTAAGTAGAAGAGAATAAAACCTTCTTACGTTGATATTTTCTGAATGTTTCAGCACCGTGTTGATGTTCACCAGAGCGACTTCTCCCAGATGCGCAGGAAGACTCTCCACTAGAGACTGAAGCGCTGCTTTATAGAAAGTCGCCGCGTCCTTCAGGAAGTCTCTTCTCTCCTGTTCACCCAGATCCACGACGGCGGTGGCCCACAGGAACTCTCTGGCTCGAGCGCCCACTTTCACCTCCGTTATGGGCAGAAGCTTGGTCCAACTCAGCAGGCTCGGGTCTCGCTTCCTTAAGAAGCGCTCGGCCACAGAGGGCAGCAGGAGGTTGGCTGCGTAGGAGTGAACCAGGTTGGAGGTCTGCTGCAGCTCCGTGGCCACCGGAGGTCCACGCTGCTGCAACTTCTGCAGCGCTTGGAGGGGCTCCAACATGTGGGAGAGGAAAATGAAGCGCAGTTTGACTTTGTGATCCATCAGCTGGGTTCGGATTCGGTCGGCGTCCTGCGCTTGCTTCAGCGACTTGAAATAGTCCACTAAAGGCCTCCAGCTGCGTACGATCCTCTGCACCGCGTGGGCGATGAACAAACACTGCGCAGACACAGGGAGGGATGGGTTGTACGGCTCAGAGAACAGCCCGGTCAGACTGCCACTAGCGGGCGGGTAGCTGTAGTAGTGAAGTCGGATGTCTCTCACCAGGTCAACCACACCGCTAAAGGAAGCCAGGAGCCCGGCCTGGCAGGCTCTGGTGGCCATGCCGGGGAGGCCGCAGAGCGAGACTAGCTTCGGGTTGAAGCCCTGGAGCATGGACACAAACACCTGGCACATTCCCGGGTGTGGAGCGTTGCAGTAAAACGCGACACTGTTGGTCAGAAGAAGGCCACATTTCTTCAGCATGTCAATCAGAAGGTTTCCATCCGTCACCGCAGCGGATGGATTAATGGTGGCGTCCGCTAACGTCTGTGGATCCACAGCGTCGACACTCATCTGCAGCGTGAGCAGCGGCTTCACCACGCCGGCGCCCGAGCTCGCGTCGAAGTATCCGATCAGGACGACGCTCGCGTTCTGCCCTGCGCCCAGCCCCACGCCCACGTACAGGTAGAGGCAGTACGGCGTGCGCTTGCACGCCGCAACGATGTCGGTCAGGTGAGTCGGACTCAAGATGGCAGAAACCGAAGGGTTGGAATCCGGCGTGTCTGTGCTTGTATGTAAGTGTGTGTGTCCATTGTCACGACAGTATCTTCTGATGAAACGCACAAACGTATCACTGACAGCTTCGTTTCCTTTGTCCGCCGCTGCTTCTGTTGGCTCCACCTTCACCTGCAGAGGCTCTTTGTTCAACGTCGTCTCCATTTTCTCTGTTTCCAGCTCCGCTGTCACATCCATCACATCATCATCATCAGATATCAATAATATCACATCTGCATTTTTGTTCACATTTTCGGTGGGTTTTTCTTTTTTTGGTTCTCCTGCTGCGTTGGCCTCTGTCATCACAATAATCTGATGATCATCTGTAACGCGAGTGAAATGACAGTATTAGTACTTTCCATACACGGAGCTTACTATCTCGGTTAAAGTAAAGAACTTCTTGTTTTGTCTCTGTTACATAAATATTTTAGCTTTCAACATATTAAAAGTGTGTTACAGAAAACTCTATAATGCTTGAACAATATTATTTTGTGCAGAAGAGACAATAATTACAGAGATTATTAAGTGCAACATGTATGTATTATTTATCTATTTATACAGTACTCTTAAGGCCTGTATGCTTTACGTTTCAAACTGTTTTTGTTAGCAGTACTCTCACACAGAACGTGAATATTACGCTAAAAGCAATGCAATTTTTTTATGAGCAAGTTTGATCTATTTCAGCTTTTGCACGGTGAATAAAGACTTCACCCAACACAACGTGTGGAGCAGACGTATTGAAAATGTGCACTCGCTCTGTCGGCTGTCTGTGTAACAGCTGTGTGAAACAGTCACTGACCCACACTGTTCATACCCGAGTGAGCTGGCACCATACTCTGTCCACCTCGGGCCTGCAGGGGATCGTATGCTCTGCTCCGGTTGATGTTCTTGATAAAGAACGCCTTGAACCACAGCAGGAAGGTCAGCGCCACGGCGGAGTCCTTCTTCATCAGCCCCCCGGTGGGGATGCTCTGGAAACAGAAACAGTCGGCTTAAGTCTCAAACTTGTGATCAAATCTATCGGGAAATAAAAATTAAAAAAGTAGTGTGTAGCATCAGAAATGCAATCAATGCATCTGCAATGAGCTAATATCTGGCTGATCATTTATGTTACGTTCTTAATTGTATTGAGAACATTTGACTTTTTTTTTTAAAGACTCACTCGTGTAACTCCAACTCTTCTGAACGCAGCCTGCAGTAAGCTGTAGTTGGTGATGGCGTCCATTGGGTTGTCACTTTGGAACTGGACCATGGAGAGGTCCATGGACTTGGGAGACAACCAGTTCATTAACTGGCAAAAGGCTGCACCTGAGTAGTCATACAAACACACACAAGTGATCAATAATATGCAGTCAAATGATGATCAAAGCTCCACAAATCTCCACATTTTTCACGACTGTTTGTTGAGGTTTCATTCACACATTACAAACATGCAATGACCCACCTGTGCAGAGCTGCTCCACCTTGGTGAAGCGTGTCTGTAACGTTTCATTGAGCCAATCCAGCAGCTGAGGGCGAATCTTTTTAACATTCGCTGCCACGTCCATCTTGGAAAGGGATGGATCTGCATGAACACAATGTCAAATTAAATTGTACATTTATAAAAATGTGACTGCCATACACATTTTCATTCATAAAGTGGCCCAATTCAAGTTATAATATTCAATGCAAGATGTTGTATAGTAACTAGACTTCACTGTAAGACAGCGATGATCACTGTTTCCCACAGCTGACAGTGATTAACAGGCTCTAGCCAGGTATTAAATCGATGCGACATCAGATTAATAACGATATATGACACACACATAAGACAGACAACAAGCATTTTGTAAAGGATTCAATAATGTGAGTATTTTAAACAAACATCAACAATTACCACCTACTTTCTCATGTACTCTTGTCCTCGTTAAGCATCCCCAGCATCATAAGCCTCACGCAGGAGTCCTGAAAACATTGTTTAACATTTGTAACTCTGATTGCTGCTGCCACAACCACATTTGCCCTTGGGGATGAATAAAGTACACATCCTGTCCTACAATACTAAAATATATTGTAGTACACCTCTTGTACATTTCTGCCTAAAATGATGCATTCAAGCCGTGTTAAAATATAGTACTTGACTGCTTTTAGACAACTAGTAACGGACTTATCATGATAAGACTGAGAATTTAATCTGAAATTAAACAGCCAATTGACTTCTACTATGAGCCTTAACAAATAACCTAGAAAGCAACTACTACTTAGCATTTGTAGCTGACGATGATACATTCGCTCTGCTTGTCAACACATGAAGCTTTAGTTTCCTGCATGAACGTGAACGCAACCTTTCTTGTGGGCCAATCAACGCGCAGAGATCCGGTGTAGCGTTACGTTAACGACCCAAACCAGATTAAAGGGGCTAAAATTATGCCCAATAGAATCAATGAAACCAGCAACTGACACGGAGTCAGATTATCAACAGGCTTCACAGTGATGTGGGGCAAATATATCGGACCTCAGGTCAACTGGCCGACGGAGGAGCGTTACAGTCTGTGGATGGGACGGCGAGCAACTTGAGGGGGAACAACGTAGACGAGCGATGGTCGATGTCCACAATAACTTTACCACTTCCAGATAAATAAACCAAGAGCCTAACGAGCGTTACATTCCCTAACCAGCCAATAGTGTTGACACCATTATATCCATATAACGCTAACAACTTGCAACGCTACCAAATGTATTTTATGATCTTCTAAACTATTGATTAAACTGTTCGCTGCCGTTAACCATCAACTAGCTAAGTACATCTAAAAGTATTCAGACGAAGTGAAAAGCTAGTTTACGTTAAACGAGTTTATTTTGAAAACGGATGTATCTAACGCTAGCTTATCTAACGCTAGCTAATACACATGCAACTGCAACCACAGACGTTAGCAGCTGTTTAACAACGCAGGCTAAAACGTGAGCTGAGATAACTTCACGGCCCCGTAACGTTCACGTTTGTAGCACGTGCCTTGTTTTGAGGTACAGTTACGTCAACGAAAGTTGTTTTATAGAAACTACTGGTGAGTTTGAGGTGTAAAGTTAAGCTTAAATCTTTGGAAACCATATTCACAGAGTGAACTAAAACGTGTATACTCACCGCTCTGCTTCGTTCCCTGGTTTAAAACCACCAGATCCAGATGAGCCCCCCCACCCCACCGACCCCGGAGGCTTAACCCCAAACCCCGCCCCCCGCCACCACGCGCGGCCAAATGTTTTCAAAATGAATGATTACCGATGTAAATTAATCAAATAATTTTCATACCTGCAAACTTGTCAACTTTCGGCAAAATTCGCCTTTTTGAAATCAAAATCTTCCATCCCCGTGGATCGTGGAGATCCGAAGAGGTTTTTTTTAGGGGAGGGAGGGGTCATCTGGAGCAGCGTTTCTGAGATCGGAGTGAGACACGGAGAAAAGTGGATGTCGTGAGTGATCTTCGCAAATAAAACATCTTTGATGTGTCGAGTCTTGGCCAATCAGCGTTGTCTCCAGCGTCTACGTCACTCTCCAACGTTACATCCCTTCGCTCCAAGTTGAAGTTACAGTCGGTACAACTGGATCAGCAATGAACTCTCGTTTAGAGGTAAGTCTTGTTTGCTAGCAACAATTTAATATGCTGTTTAACTAACGAAGGTAACTCGCCATCCAAGTTGTGTGTCGTAATATTTGTGTCATGTTATCCCCATCAAATCTTTACCACTCTGATTTATAGCTAGTCAGCTTCATAACGACGATAAAGCTTGATAACAACGTTAACGTTAACGTTAACGTTAACGTTAACGTTAACGTTAACGTTAACGTTAACGTTAACGTTAACGTTAACGTTAACGTTAACGTTAACGTTAACGTTAACGTTAACGTTAACGTTAACGTTAACGTTAACGTTAACGTTAACGTTAGCTTACGTTTATCGTTAGCTAACGTCATGACGTTAGCTACGTTTATCGTTAGCTAACGTCAACGTCATGACGTTAGCTACGTTTATCGTTAGCTAACGTTAACGTCATGACGTTAGCTACGTTTATCGTTAGCTAACGTTAATGTCAATGTTTTTATTGATAAACAAAATAAAGAATAATTGATAAATCGTTTAATTATCGTGTAAAATCTAAATTAATGTAGGGTGTCAGACATCATGCAATTCAAATTTTCAAGCAATTTTTCAAGAATGTTATTTTATTTCCTGAATAATTAATTAACCAATAATGATGAAATGAATTGACCCATAAAGTGTTTTTTGCTTTTTATTGAGTAACAATTATATATTGGTTGCGATAGGAAGCCAATGAACATACAAAAATACATCAAAACTAATCAAAAGAAGTATAAAATAGCACAGAATCTGTTTATTAGATTCACAAAAAAGCTTTCATCAAAATAAAAAAATCCTGAAAAAAGATATCTCACTAGAAGGTTGTATACAAAAGTAGAAACTTCTGATATCATTCACACACAAGCCTACAAATGCACTCAAATGGTTTTACATCTACACACAAGATATCAAAAACCTATTGATTAAAATGCTCTACAATGTGCTATGACACATTTAAAATAAAGCTTCATACTGTTAACAACTTTGTCAAAAAGAAAAACAATCTATAGTTGTTGGTTTTTTTGCGAACTGTTTTCAAGCTAAAGGTTCACCAAGCTCAACAGTATCACTGAAGAATGTAAACAATACTTTTAGTTTTTTTAAGGTCTTACAATTTAGACTGAGGAGCCTCCTGGTGCCACTTTAAGGGCACTTTGAACTTTGAGCACCACAGAGAAGTTTACATTTAACCAACTGGTCATTTAAACAAGAACGAAAAGAAAGCTTGTGCATTTTGTGTCAATAAAGAAAAAATGTAGTTCTTGGTCAAACAAGAGAGTTAAACACTTGTAAACCTTTTTATCAATACAATATGTGCATTGTTTAAAAAATAAAGTTCCAGTGATGAAACACAAGCTGTGTGTGACACACAGGGCATATGGGAGCATAAAGCTAAAGAATACATTCACAGAACAGATCCGACAGGAGGAACCACGTACAGTTGCCCCTTTGTCTGAGGTAATGCCCTTTACTATGATTTGGTGACAGTTGACAAAATAAAACAATATTCCTCCAGTTATAAAAAAGAAAGAAGATATTTTAAAGGAATATCAAAAAATTTCAAGAGAATTGGTGCCAAAAATAAACTGTCGAGTAAACCGTATGTCTGTGAACAGACCACAGTTTAAGCACAGAGAATGACATGCAGGTGAAAAACAATGGCTGTGTATCACTATGAAGGAGTATTACACAACTACTTTATTGCAGTAACTTGTTGTTTGAAGTCTCACCAGTTCTTCTCTCAACATGTGTGTGTTAGGCTACTTGTAATGACTTCTACATCCTGCATATTAAAACATGTGCACACAACAAAGCAGAGTATCAATAGCACTTTAGAGATGATTCTCATGCCAAGTCAAATGTTCTGGAAACTTAAGAACGCATTTAAAGAAAAAGTAGTCAATGGTAGTTCACATGGAATATTGTGTGTCCGCCAGTGTTTCCCACCTTTTTGCTTTTTAAAACCAAATTTACACACAGTGACGCTCAATCTTTCCTGGATTCAACTTTAACGATAAAATCTAAACTTCTACAGGATAAATGCGTAAATCACTCATGAATTCTTAGCTGTCTGGAAAGGTTCCCAAAAGACAATCTCTATACTGTGTTTTTGCATTGGCTTGTTTCAAGTATTTGTCTGTAGCTATCGAGGAGATGTCTCTGTGACTTTACAACCAACGTGTCACACAATCTATACAAAAACATTTGGATATAATCTTTAATAATAAAAACATTTATTTTAAGGAAGCTATTTTGTTCAAATGAACTCATCTCAAAGCAAAAAACAACAAGCTAAATTATTGTCTGTTTTTCTTAAACAACAATAAACAAAACTAAGGAATGAGCTATGAAGACAGCCTTGCTTCATCTGCAGAGCACTAGCTTCCATTGCTGAAGGAATTTTTTTCTTTCCATATGCAAATCTAAATATGTTGTAATTTCCAGAAAGGTGAAAAGATTATTTTGTTAGCATTGAACAACCACAAGGCTTTCAACGTACCTGTGGGGCGGGAAATATTTGAACTGTTTCTTTTTTATTTCTTTATTATTTTTTCGTAATTGAGTAAAGCTGTACATATTTATTATTTTAGAATTTGGAGCGGAAACTCTAATATTATGTTTTCGCTTTTCTAAACCAACTCCTTATTTAGAAAATACATTCAGGCCTGATTGTCGTGGAACAGCATGTTGGCTCAAATCTGTGCGTTTAAAGACTTAGGTTCAAGTTTTTTTTAATATTTAAGATCAGCACATTTTAATCATCAGCTAACTGGAGGCATGAACATCCTCTGAAACTTGTACAAGTCCTTTAACAAAACATTTGACACAGGGCTGTAAAAAGCTGTACCTTTGGTGCCATGTCGTTCTCTATTTTCTACAACTACTAAGTGTTGTTAACCTAAAAACAATAACTTCTAAGGGCATTTAAAAATGAATCAAATCCTGTCACCGTAGAGGCCTAATCTTAATCAACAGGTGAGTCCGGTTTCAGCATTTTTACCTTTTAACTCAGCTGAACTTCTCAAGCACTCTCAAGGCCTTGGTTATGGATTATATCAGTGATGCTATAGGTTAAAAGACAGCCTATGCTTGATTTGGTTATCTTGATGTTAGTGTGTGTTTAAGGTTGCAGTGCATTCTCACCAGGCTAGACACAAAAACAGTTATTTTCATTATTTTCCAGCTACACTAATTTGAAAAGAAACTGGTTATTCTTCTGCAAGAAAAGAGCTCTTTTCAAAAAAGGTGTCCGGCGGCTGATGCTCCCTGGAGCTGGTATCACAATGGAAAAGCTGGTGTGTCATTATAACTTGTGATGGTGTCTATTCACAGGCGAAGTAGTCTTTCAGTGGTGCGAACAGATGCCTGATGACGGGGACGCTCCAGGACCGGCCCAGGAGCTTCTGCCTGGCCCCGCGACCCATGTTGGATATGTCTGTGTAGTGCACAGGGAAGCCAAAGATCCTGCAGGGTAAGAAATACACAACCACTATTACACGCAATGTCACAATGTATGAAGGTGGATTTGTGTCTTTATTACGTGAGCACATTTCTTGTTTGTAAGTAAATTATCTGACTGCAAATCCCAAATCTTTGCTCTCAAATCTTCACTCTTTCTCAAAAAAATTGCTCCAAAAAAAAAAAAAGACGCTGTAACAAAACGGTAAAAAAAAAAACGCCCACAAAAGAAACACAAAAAAAAAATCTCCAAAAAACCCCGCGCTCTTTAAAAAAAAAAAAACTAAAATATGCTCTGGAAAAAAGCAAAAATAAATAAATTTTGAAAAAAAAAATCTCTTAAAAAACGCTCTGAAAAAAATCTCTTAAACGCTCTAAAAAATAATGTTTTGAAAAAGAAAAAAAAACAACTCTCAAAAAAATAACAAGTGTGCTCTTAATTCCAGGCGAGAAGCAGCTCTAACAAACGAGCTTATTGTCGTGTGTGTGTGTGTGTGTGTGTGTGTGTGTGTGTGTGTGTGTGTGTGTGTGTGTGTGTGTGTGTGTGTGTGTGTGTGTGTGTGTGTGTGTGTGTGTGTGTGTGTGTGTGTGTGTGTGTTTCCTGCTGACCTCTCCAGCTCGGTGCACCAGAGTATGTCCTCTTTCCCGTTCATTATGACGGGGAAGTGTTGATCCTTCCCTTGTTTGATGGAGTTGGAGCGGGTCGTGATGGTACGCACCTTCCCAAACTACGAAACAACAAACGCACGTCAAAGAAGATTCAAAGTAGCCGCTTTAAACGTGTGAACTGTGAAGACTGATCTTATTCTGTAGATATATCAAACCTTTGCAACTCTGCCGTGATCCAGACAGTCCTGCAGCTCCAGCTTGTCCATCCCAGAGGCACAAAGAGGCCTGAACCAGAAAGTATTCACACACATATAAGTTTGTCCTTTGAGAAGCTGTAACAGACGATGGTGGCGAGTGGTTTGCGTACCTGTTCATGCCCGGCAGGTTTCCCCAGAAGTATCGGGCGCGGTGAGCAGCAGACACCTCGATAGCGTCGATCATCACAGGGTTACACTGCAACAACAAAAAGAAACACAAAGACACACATTGATTATTAGATTAAACTCTTGATATTCATACATATGCAGTGCCTAAAATGATTCAGAGGCAGGAAATGAGTCTGGTTGTCTGTTCAGCAACATCCAAAAGAGTCCTAAAAACAAACACGGCAAGAATAACAATGAGATCGTGGATCGTGTTCTGGCCTAAAAAAACCTGATGAGATATTTCTTTTCATATTGTCGTATCCCTCCTCTGGGTCTAAAACTAGGTTTCTTTAACTACTTCTTCCGCTACACACAGTTTGGTTTATATGTTGCAGCCGTTCACACTCTCCAGCCCGTAAACTCACCTCCAGGAAGCGCGAGATGTCCCTCTTGTCGTTGACGCCCATGGCCACCACGTTCTCAAACATCCAGAAGAACGGCCGGTCCTCTCCTTCTTTGGGTTTGGCCTCGCTCAGCAGGCGGTAAAACTCAAAGAACAGCCTCCCTGTGCCCTCTGGAGAGACAGAGCACATCAGTGTGTGTGTGTGTGTGTGTGTGTGTTTATTTCATCTAAAAAAAAGGCAGAAAGTACAGATGAGGGCAGATTTATACCATAGAGACCTTTCCTGGCAGGGTTGACGATGGACAGGTCGTTGCAGGGACTTCCTCCGATCACCAGGTCGAATGGACCCCAGTCCAGAAGCTGAGAGAGACAACAGCGCCACCAAGTGTTAGACTGAGGGAGCTACACCTCCTGCATCCATAAAACAACAGAACAACGGAAAAAAGCATCTTCTGCAACTTTACAACATTTCTTGTGGAGCTTGAAGCTGCCGCTAAGTAGACCAACAGCTCTGTTCTTCATGTTCCTGACACTTGAAACTAGTTATTTCTTACGTTTTTCTTGGAGATGTTCCTGACATCATGGACGTACTGGATCTTTCCTTCATGTCGGACAACACCCACTGAGATGGAGTCCTCGCACACCTCTGACGCCACGTACTGGTCCACCTTGAACCCCAGGTCCCTCAACACCAGGTAGCCTGAGACACACAGGCAGCGTTATGACATCAGTGCAGGTACGTTCATGCAGAGTCTCTTGTCCTCCACGCTCTTCCTCACCGGTGGCAATGCCGTCAAACAGGGAGAGGACTCTGATTGGTCGTCTCTGCTCTGCAGGGACTGCTGGGAAAATCTTTTGTTTCTCCTAGTCGGGAAAAAACAAAACAAAATCTCTTTCGGGTTCATTCTTATCTGGACAGCTAATGTGTTAAAGATTATGCTTTTAAGAGTTAGGTAATTATTTATTATTACTAAAACGTGTTCTTATCTTCCTTTCTGGAAAGCTGATGATACGATCTGCTGATTGCATCCAAACTGGATTGTTACATTAATACTTTGAAAGTAATAAAAGGTTTATTCACAGGGTTGTTGTTGTTTATTAGGTTGTTCAAGTTTTTATTTAGTGACTTCCTGTTTGCTTCTGATGTAAAATGAACTAGTTTATCCTGCGAGTCTGGCTTTTTATTATTTAGATTTACTACTGAATTTAAATAAAAAGCATCTATCCATCACATTGATTCATCTCGGTTGGGAGACACCGATATAGAAAACACACTGCAATATTTACAGATAAAGAAAAATACAGAATTGTTTACAAATAAATTCTACTTTTGCCAAACATCAGTAAAACAAACTATAATCCAAACTCACAAACTCCTGTTTGCTGTCACTGGTGAAGAAGATCTGCAGCTTGAGGCTCCAGTCGTGCCGTCGCTTCAGCGCTCCGTACTGCAGCATCGGCTGGCACATGTAGCAGCGCCACGGGTCCAGGTAGCGAGCGTTGTTGGACGCTCCAGGATCCACCAGGATGTCCAGGCAGTCCACACAGAAACACCTGGAACACACAGGTAGACACAGTGGCGGGGAAGTTAGTTGTTGATGTAATGTGTGTACTGTTACATTGTGTGTGTGTGTGTGTGTGTGTGTGTGTGTCGGACCTGCAGCAGTTGGCGTTGCCGCAGAGCAGAACCTCTCGACCTCCGCAGCAGACGGTGCAGTAGGACTGGTAACCGTCATCGTCGTACATGTAGGACATCTCCAGGTACACGTCCTGAACACACACACACACACACACACACACACATCACTTCAACACAGCCGCTGCAGACACACACACAGACACACAGACACTGCTTCTGATTGTGGACAACAGTACACGGTGTCGCTGCTCTACCTTGCATGTTTGGCACAGGCCTCCTTCAAACAGTGGGTGGAAGGTTGCTGCTCTCATCTTTCCACAAGAGAGACAGAACTCTGTAAACAACAACAACAACAACACGGTTAATAATTCACAAATGAATTCACACACAAACACAGTGTGAGAGAGTCCTTACCTTCTATACTTCTTTTATTTTTCAAAACTTCAATCACCATTTGTTCTGAGAGGAAAAGAAGGAAAATGTCATAAAGTAAGAAAAGACACTTTCATATTGACTCTGAGACGACGAGCCTCTTTCACTCTTTCACTCTTTGTTAGCTTCACATCTCCTTGTGTCAATGTGCCCACCTCCATGAATACTAATAATAACGTAGGAAACATAATCTAATCTGGACCACAAAGCAAATTCCAAATGTAGCATTTTAGTTCCGGTTTAAACCTGAAATAGACTAAAAGAAGGAAAACTAACAAATGAAAGATAAAAATGTTCCAGAGGGTAAAAGCGTCTGTGAGCTCAGCAGCTTTGGGATGACGTGCCTCTGCTGTACGACTCCTCCGGGGCGGCTTTGCTCTTGCAGAGGCTGACTCGGGGCCGCTTGGCGCTGGGGAAGTACTCGGGCAGAGAGACGTCCAGGACCTGGTGGTCCAGAGGGTTGCTGTCTGCAGGGGCAGAGGAACACTCAGACGTTACTGCCACGTCCTCGCCGCATGGAGGATTGTGTGGTGAGGAATGGTTCGGTGCCGCCGCCTTGCTCACCGGCAGTGTGTGTCGGTTTGAGTCCCTCCTCCCCTTTGGGCAGGAAGCCGCCGTTGGCCCAGTCCAGCATCGGTTTGACCTGATCTTCTGGGACGTCCGACTCGCAGGGAGGAAACTTATTCTCCGCCCGAACGCTGGCCATCTGAGAGGAAGAGACCAAACGTTTTGTTTGAGAGGAAACATGAAGGAAGAAACTCAGACTGAGTGAAGACGTCCACGTGGTCACGTGACGTCACGCCTGCTGTGTGGACTCTGACGCTTTGGGTCCTTTTGTTGTGTTGTTGTCATCAGAGCGCTGCCACCTGCCTCTCATCTGTATTCTCATCCTGCTTTAATGAACGGTAGTTAAATAGCAGTTTAAGTTCAGGACGCTTCAAGTGCAGTCGTTGGGTCTTTCAGCTCGGCTCATGCTCCACAAGAGGTTTTAATATCACAGTTTTGGAATCACTGATCGATTGATTTTAGTAAATTTAAAATCCTTGGATTCACCTTAATGAGAGATTAGGGATTAAATTAAATTAAAGACCTGACAGTAAACGTTTCTCACCAAGAAAGATATATGAAGAGCATGAAGTGTGAGGGTTGCACTCGGCTTATTTAAAAAACGACACACACCCGTTGGTTTTACTTGGCGTCTGGTTGACACACACACACACACACACACACACACACACACACACTGCAGTCTAAACTCCCAGTGAACCAATGTTCTTAACCACACCTGCATATTTTTACAGCAGTCGTCAGATTAGCCACTGACACCTCCCTAAACACACACACACACACACACACACACACACTCTCTCACACTCGCTCTTTCACAATGTAATTGGAGACACCTGCACTGAAGAGGAGGAAGAGGAGGAGGAAGGTTAACTCTGCCCAGCAACTCAGAAGAAAGGCGTTCAGGTGGAAGCGTCCCGCTCACCTCCAGCGCCTGGAAGATGGCTCTGCGGTAGGAGGCCAGCTTTGTGTAGGAAGCCTGGCTGAAGAACTTGGGGAAGGCGATGATGGAGTCCAGTTTGTCTGCTGAAACCTGGAGGAACAACACAACAAAACAAATCACACAAAGTTCCACGTGTGCAACATTTATGTGCTTCGCTCCTTCAGGCTGATGCGCTTCTCCTTCCTCACCTCGGAGAACTTTCCATCTCCGAACCACTGCAGCCACCTCATGCCGGCGTTGGCCTGCCGCTTGCCGGTGGCGCGCCACGTCACCACGATGCCGGGCCACCAGGAGAAGCCTTTGATCTTTCCCCACACCAGCTCGCCGATGCTGAAACCCTTGTTGTCCTGGACGGAGGAGGCACAGGGTCATCAACAGGTGCTTTGGACCACGTTACCAAGAAGAAACAGTCGGTGAAGAAGAGACGAAGACATCAGATCATGGAAAGAGAGAGAGCTCTGAAGATATCTCTTTAAGATGTAAAGAGTGAAAACCTCCCTGGACATTCCTAAAACCTTTGTGATCTTGGAAAGAGGAAGAAGAGGAAACTAAAGAAAGAAGAAAACAATGTTCATGTTTCTCCTAAAACTCCTAAAATAGAAGATAGAGAATAACTTATTGCATCTTCAAGATTAGTTTACCAGTGTTAAAGATAAAGGATCAAAGCAAAGGAGGAAAGGATGAAATGTGTCAGAAAGAGGACAAAGTAACAAATTGTGCAAAAAACGTTTGTTTCCTCAGAGAAAGATGATAATGAAGATGAATATCAAAATGAAAGCTTGAGATGAAATCCTCCTCTTCACTGACAGATAAGTGTAGACGAGGTTTAGCTGAACTTTAAGTAAAGAAACAAATCCTGTAATAACCATTTAAAACACTTCAGGTGTTTCCTTTATTTCTGCTGTTTGTGTTTTCATTTAAAGAAGACATCAAACATTCCAGATAAAACCAAAATTGACCAATTTGTCTTTCTTTCTTTTGCAAATGTGTTCTAGTTTTTTAAAAGGTGCGAGTTTGATGCTCGCAAACAAAATCCCTGCTGAGTGAAAGTCATGTGACCTTCAACTCGAGAGAAAAACATGAAAAGGTTTTTTAAAGGCTTTGAAAGGATGTTCTGCTCCACCGGCGGCAACACACACTGCTACACAATGACACGCACACAAAACAAGTGTACCATGAGATATACAGAGCTGTGTGAGGACACACACGCACACACACACACACACACACACACACACACACACAGTGCAGACTATAGAATTAAACCATTGATGCAGAGCAAACCGCCAGTGTGTGTGTGTTTGTGGCCACCTGCACTAACACACCTGCCAGGTGGGGGAGGAGTTTCTTTGCTTCTCTTTCTGTCTCTGACAAACCTTCACTTCTCCTTTTTGAAATAAGCTTCGTCTCCTCCATCGATAGAGCTCTCTCTCTTTCTTTCTTTCTTTCTCTCTTTCTTTCTTTCTTTCTTTCTTTCTTTCTTTCTTTTCACATCTTTAACCCTTTTCCAAGAGTGCTTTAAAAAAAATCTGCCTTTGAGATAATATGTTGTTCCTCCCTCGTTCCTTTCTCCCTCCCTCATCCCTCCTTCTTCCTCCCTTCCTCCATCCTTTCTCCCTCCCTCCTCCCTCCTTCTTCCTTTCTCCCTCCATCCTTTCTCCCTCCCTCCTCCCTCCTTCTTCCCTCCTCCATCCTTCCTCCCTCCTCCTTACGTTGTACTCGGGCTGGACCTCGCTGCTGGACGAGGTGCTGATGCTCTGGGCCGAGTCCTTGGAGTCTTGTTCCAGCAGCTCCGGTCGAGGGGTTTCTGGGACGTCGCCGGACGCGACCACAGCCGCCCGAGAGCCACCTCCACCTCCACCCTGATGGAGAGAGATGGAGGTGGAGCTTCAATGGACTCAAAGGAATACTCGTGTGAGGGAGAGAAAATAAAGTTTAACCCTATTTAACCCGAACACCAGAGAGCCAAAATAATCAAATGTAACGGCAGAGAGAGACACAGCAAAGAAGTATCATGTTCCAGCTTTAAGACAAAGTTACTGCCACTGTGACGAAACACATTTTAAAACCAACACCACAGCATGTGTAATGTAACATACGTGTGGTTTAACGCGAGGAGGACGCGTGGCGCTCACCAGCAGCATCCTGGGCTCGGGCTTGCGGCTCGGCCTGCGAGGCTTGGCGTGTGCACGCGGGATGAGACCGGCCTGGAAGATGGTTCTGGGTCGCGGCGTCTGCCTCAGACCCGGCTGAGACGCCGCTGAGGTCTTGTCCTGTGAACACACTCAGAGGGTCACATCCCACTTCTTCTCCAGGAGGAGCTTCAGTAACGTGAAGGTCGGGGTCGGACCTCGCTGTCGGAGTCCCAGGTGGTTTCCTCCTCCGACTTCTTCCTGCTCCTCTTCCTGCTTCCTCCTGAGCTCTGGTGGCCATCTGGAGTCCACAGACGGCTCAAAGTCATTTTACACGTTTTAATGTGTTCAAAAGAAGATGATAAATATCACAATTGCTTTATTAAAGGGCTAGAAAAGTGAACTTTAATGTATATATTTATTGCTCTTTCCAATAAACTTCTAAATCTACAATTAATATCAGTTACTTTTTGTAAATTACAGAAAACTGGAACCTTTAAATATTAAAGTTTGAATAACGATAGATAAAAACATCAAAATGTTCGTGTCAGAATCTTTTTAGGCCTTTTAAAAAACAAAGTGCTGTGATACAGAAACCACATAAAAGTGTGTGTGTGTGTGTGTGTCTGTGTGTGTGTGTGTGTGTGTGTGTGTGTCTCTGTGTGTGTGTGTGTCTCTGTGTGTGTGTGTGTGTGTGTGTCTCTGTGTGTGTGTGTGTGTGTGTGTGTGTGTGTGTGTGTGTGTGTGTGTGTGTGTGTGTGTGTGTGTGTGTGTGTGTGTGTGTGTGTGTGTGTGTGTGTGTGTGTGTGTGACCTTGGGGCGAGGCGGCGTCTCCGTTCTGCTTGGGGCTGAAGGGGGAGGGCGGTTCCGCCGCGGTCAGAGGGCTGTTCTCATTGGTCAGCTCGACGCCGCTGTCGTGCTCTGATTGGCCGTTAGCTGGGGGCGTGTCTCCGTTCAGCGGCGCCTGAGGAGAGAGAGACTGATGGAAGGAAGAGAGACGTCAACATGACTTTCACTGAAAAGATGCTCAGCTTCTGACGTTTATTGATCCAGTGGATCGAAGTGAGGAAGAGAACGATGTGAAGAAAGAAATCGATGAGGAGAAAAACTACAACTCCCAGGGTGCATTTCAGAGACAAACGTCCCAACGCTTTTAGTTTTGTTTCGTCTAAGAATATACTGAAACCTGAATGATCAAACTCCGGCTGAATGATCCCTCTGACGCTGAGGCTCATGGGTAATTTAATATTGAACTGAGAAAAAAAAGTAATTCAATAGAAATTGGAAACACCTTTTAACTGCATTTTACCCAGAATGCTTTCTGGCTGGATACCTGATGCTGGAATACAATGAAATCATGGCAGAAAAAAGGAAAAAGAAGTTCTCTGAACACCTGCGCGGAGGGAAAGCACCTGAGGAGGAAGTCGACTGAACCTTCTGGTCTCATGAAGAAACTCAGTGACCGAGCAAAGCCTCAGAGAACACGTAGAGAAGACGAAGGCATCGAGCCTGTACGCCACGCTTTCTACTTCACAACTTTCTATTCATGTCGGTTACATGGATTATAATATTCATTAGCTCATATATGAAGTTGGTTTGTCTTTTTTACCTGAGCAAATTTCTTGTCTGTAAGTAAATTATCTCCAAATTTTTGCTTTCAATTAAAAAATTCAACAACAAAAAAAAGTTTTCCTCTAAAAAAAAAAATTGCAGCTTATTTTTTCTAAAAAAAAAAAACTCACAAAAAAAACCTGCGCTCTCAAAAAAAGTGCTAAAAAAAACAGTCAATAAAAAAATGCACTCTACGATCTTTTTTTTTTGGGGAGATTTTTTTTTGTTCTCAAAAATAAAAATCTAAAAAAAATTTTTAGTTTTCAGAATATTTTTTTTTTATTTTTAGTGCAATTTTTGAATTGAGAGCAAAGATTTGAAGATAATTTACTTACAATAATTTACTTGTTTGGGTAAAAAAGACAAATCTACCTTCAGACTCACAGTGATCACTATGAGCACTACAACATAGAAGCTCACAAAGAAAGAGCCAGAAACCTCCACATGGCCTTCAGCAACCTGTTGCCTCATCGCTGATCTTCTGATCCTCAAACCACAAAAGAAATGAAGAATCCACTCGTCACTCTTTGTGCCGGCTTGTATTGTTTATTGTCTGCTGGAAACTTCACTGATATTTTAATTTATTCTGCAGATGAAATTACATCTGACAAGAAGCATTTTGTTGACGCTGCGTCTCGCAAGCAACAACACGGAAGATACTTCTTTGTTGAGCAGACAAAGTAGATTAAAACAAAGATATGACGGAGAATTTAAGCCTTGAAGCTCTGGGACGAGAACCCAACCAGGCGGCGAGCAGCCGAACCCTTCCTCCTCCTGAGGCCCTGTTTACACTCATGAAACACATTCTTGCTGTGCCCCGACACACAAGTCGCACACAAAGGAGTGAAAATCAAACACAAACGCTGCAGCGGAGCCAGCATGTTTTCTCAGAGACGACCCGGCGTGTCGAGCTGAGGTCAAGCTTCTGACTCGACTCAAACTGCAGAGACGCAGAAGAAGACGCAGCGACGTGAGAGCGGCTGCAGCGAGTCACCTGACCTGAGGCCGGCAGGTGAGGAGGGAAGCGTCTGCTTCCTGTTTCCCTGCGTTCCTTCTTCTCTCGCCTCACAGCGC
>NW_027176142.1:580853-633353 GCF_023055335.1 Clinocottus analis
GATTTCTGTCAGAAACTAAACTGTCAGACTCATTTTCATCATTTTCATCATTATTTTCTTGAGTAGACGTCTCTTTCTGCTCAGTTTGGTTTCTCAATTAATTAATAACTTCATTATTTTATATTATATCTCATCAGTTGTCGTAGCAATTTTTTGGGTTGATGCCAATTGTTTCAGAGTTTGTGCTAAATATAAACATTTTTAATGACTTATTCTTAAAAAATACAACATCAAGACACCAACAGAGAAAAATCCAGATTGTGATTTTGTATCAAAAACTTAATTCAATATTTTGCCAATTGAAAGGCGAGAACTTCAAAGTCTCTTCACTCTGACACTGAGCCGCTGCCATAAGCAGGAGAAATGACTAATGTTTTGAATTATATGCTTCTGAAGTGAAAGCAGTTGTATTTGAATCATGATAGAGGAGCGATGGAAAACATCCTGCAGGTTAACTCACACACTCGTATGTTGGATGCAGGTTGTTAAAACCGGCCTAAACGTGAGTCAACAGTCTGAGTTTAGTTCTGCAACCTGTTGAACGTCAAATGAAAACGTGATATTCAAACTGTTGGATTCAATAAGTCACAGACGGTCTGACGGCTACTGTCGCTATCAGCTGTTATTCCACTATTTCTTTTCTTCCATTGTTGTGTGCAGTAATGTGTTGCTGTACGTGTCTGCTGTCTCAGCTGGAGACACTGCCCTCTTTTGGGCAAATGGAGGAAGTGCAGCTTTCAGACATGTGTTTGCAGAGATGTGATAATATTTGTCTTTTTTTTTTTTTACTTTCCCTCCTTTCTTTTTATCTACTTTGGCAATCTGTATTTTAAAAAAAATCTCATCATGCACAGATTGGATTTAATGTGGAAGACTGTTCTCTGCGTGCGACTACAATATATTTATAATATTTAGCGATGCAACATATTTAAAGCCTGCAGCTTCATGCACATCGCTTCAGGTCTTAGTGGCACCAAGGGCATTGAGTGACATTTGTCTTTGCTTTACTCTCTTCTTCCTACACACACACACACACACACACACACACACACACACACACACACACACACACACACACACACACACAGCAACCCCCATCCACCCACGCTGGATATCTTCTACCCCTCCTCCTCTCCTCTTTGTGCCTTTGTGCATCTTCTCAAGAATAAATGTTGTTATATATACACACATATACACACATACACACATACATACATACATATATATATATATATATATATATATATATATATATATATATATATATATATATATATATATATATATATATATATATACATACATTTAAAGCACCCTCTTTTTTTTAAAGATGAAAAAGTTCATCTTCAACGCGGTGAGACAAAATCCTATTTTGCCATTTTGGGCCAATTTTGCTATTTGGTGAAATGCAGACAGTGTTACTTGGAAGATAAATAGTTATAACAGAGACAAGTTTTATTGGTTTAATAATACTGTATATACTTTGGCAGATCAGATGAAAGTGAGTGTCACTCATGATGCTTCCAGTAGTTTTGGGATGTGTAAGAAGAGAAAAACATGAACCTACAACACCTCAACACAACATTACTCATTCATTACTTCATGTCAAAAAATAGGACTTTGTGAATTGTGGAGGCCAGAAATGTGAAAATACATAAAGAGTGCCGCTCTGTCTGACATCAATATTCAGCTATTTGGTCCTGTGGGCTCTCAGAAAGTGGTGAAACAGTTTGAACATCTTCTCTCTGTCTCTGCCGGTGTCTCTCTCAGATCGCAGAGACGTACGCCTTCCTGCCCAGAGAGGCGGTGACGCGCTTCCTGATGAGCTGTGGGGAATGCCAGAAGAGGATGCACATCAGCACCACGGGACAGGACTACAAAGGTACACAAGCTGAGGACGCTTTGTTTCACGCAGCACAAAGTCTGCAGGTGTGTGGCAGCAGAAGGTGCAGGCCAGGTCTTCTAGGGTCACCTTCATCAATCTCTCTCACAGATGAGGAGGGTGGTGATCGCTTCTCTGTACGAGCATCAGCCTCCTCTCACCCTTCAGTCCGTCAGACCTTCAGCTGCTTCTCTTTCTTCTTTCTCTCATAGCCGTTTGTTCTGGAGTAAAGAACTTTAAGTGTCGCGGGAACATGAAACGTGTTTTAGTTTAAAATCTGAAGTCTGAGCTCAGCTGAACAACGAGAAGCTGCATCCATTTTACATTCCTCTTCTTCTCTGCCCACCCCATTATTTATATATATATATATGTATATATATGTGTATATATATATATATATATATATATATATATATATATATATATATGTATATATATATATAAATATATATATGTGTATATATATATATATATATACATATATATATTAATATATATATTATTAATTATATTATTATATATTAATATATATATATTAATATATATATATGTGTATATATATATACATATATATATATATATATATATACATATATATATATATATATATATATATATATATATACATATATATATATATATATATATATATATATATATATATATATATATATATATATATATATATATATACATATATATACATATATATATATATATATATATATATATATATTTTCTACTGAAGGCCACACACTCCCATCCCTCCTTCCTCCCTCCCTCACCCCTCCTCCCCCTTCTCCCCCTCCAGCTTGTCCGTCTCTCTGTTTTCTCTCCTCCTTTATCCTTCTTCACTCACAGCTTTCCACCCACCATCTCTGCTTCCAGCTCCTCTTCTCGTTCTTCCTCTCATCATCGTCAAGCTTCCTGTCCCATCGCTCACTGTTCTCCTTTTCCTGCCTCCTCTGCCCATCTCTGTACCCTCCATCCTTCCCTCACCCCCCCCCCCCCCCTCCTCCCCTGTTTTCCTCCCTCCTCATCCCTCATTAAGCAGAGGAGTCATTGGAGTGTCCTGTCTCTCTCGTCAATTAGCCTAATTAATGGCTTTCAGCAAAGAAAATGGCCCAGGAAACCAGCTCGTTTCCACCGATTCAGGAGAGAGAGCGAGAGGAAGAAGCATGACTGGTGGTGGCGAGTAAAAAGTATGAATATGAAATATCAGACTGCACAGAGACACAAAATCCCCTTTTATTGTTTCACGTTTTCATTTATCTGAAACAAATCCAGACAAAAGCTTTGATGCGTCGTGTGACTGTGAATTAAAACTTTGGTCTGTTTTGATTGGACCAGCTGGTCAATGATTAAAACAAGAGGATACAAAGTAACTATATATATATATATATATATATATATATATATATATATATATATATATATATATATATATATATGTGTATATATATATATATATATATATATATATATATATATGTGTATATATATATATGTGTATATATATATATATATATATATATATATATATGTGTATATATATATATGTATATATGTGTATATATATATATGTATATATGTGTATATATATATATGTATATATATATGTATATGTATATATATATATGTATATATGTGTATATATATGTATATGTATATATATATGTATATGTATATATATATATGTATATGTGTGTGTGTAGAAATGCTTCCTCAAGACCTAATATTAATATTAATTATTTTATCAGAAAACGAAATAAGCTGAGTAAACAATCTGAAACACACACACACACACACACACACACACACACACACACACACACACATACACACACACACAGCATAAGTATCACAGCTGTTGTAATTAGTCTTGTGTGTGTGCGTGTGTGTGTGTGTGTGTGTGTGTGTGTGTGTGTGTGTGTGTGTGTGTGTGTGTGTGTGTTGTGCCATCACTGTATGCCACTCAGAGAGAGCAGCTAATTGCCTTCCTTCCCTGTGGGGGTTCGGCCTCACCCCGACACACACACACACACATACACACACACACACACACACACACACACACACACACACACACACACACACACACACACACACACACACACACACACACACACACACACACACACACACACACACAGCCCTCTTTATCGCTACCGTGAAGTGACTCCCACTAAAGTTCAGCTGTGAATTATTAAATGCAATTAATCAGCGCGGACCAGGGCCATGTTTAATTGACAGCAGGCTCACTGTGTGTGTGTGTGTGTGTGTGTGTGTGTGTGTGTGTGTGTGTGAGGGGAGGGGGGGTTATGTTTTTAATGCCTCTGTGTTCGTGTGAGGTTGTTTTGTTGTCCGACAGTTTGTCTGGACGTCCATTACGTCCTCGTCACGCTTGGAGGGAAAACCTTCATTTTTGGTAAAACTCACGAGTTCTCAAAGGTGAAGAGATTACAATCTCGGGGTCAGAGGTCACTGTTACCACACAAAGCACCTTTTTAGCTATAACGCAAGAATTGATATGCTAATTATGACAATTTCCCAATGTCCAATCAGATACGATTATGAAATTATGAGCTTTTGGACAGACATGGATGGAGCAGCAGTCGGAGGCGTTAAACGAGGAGCGTTGCATCGTCCTGAAACTTTTTTTTGTTCTTATGCTGAATATAGTTCAGATTAGATTAGATAGTCCTTCATTAGTCCCTCTGTGGGGAAATGACAGTATCACAGCAGCCCGTATTCACAGATCAAGAAAGATAAATGAACAGTAGAACAGTAATAAAAACACCATTTAAAAATTGTATAATGAATTAGTATAATTATTTAATAATGGCCAAAATATACTATTCCTAAAGTAACAGTATTTAAACGTGTTTAAAACCTGTTTCCTGCTCTCACAACACAACTCCACCTGTTTGGCCCAACGAGCTGAAGACTTTGTGTCACTCCATCGGTTGTCAGTTCTCGCAGTGTGTCGCTCTCTGAGAACACAACTCTCTCCTCCTCTTCCTCGTACCGGCCGTCAATCACCGATCGATGCTGACGGCCGTCTCTTCTGCTCAGTCTTATTGATCTGCGTATCCGTGTCCGCGCTGTAGACGCTCCAGACGTTAGACACGTCCTTCACGAGGTCGGTAGAGACTGAGAGGACGGACGCTATTCAAGTGCTTTCACTTCCTGTTGACGCAGAACAAGCTTTTGTTGTTATCTGAGAAAGAGACCTCGTTTACTTTTTAACTGTCATCAGTCTGTAAAGTCCAGTCAAATGTGTTTATGTACCAAATATCTCAATCAGAGACTTGACGATCTATAATGAATAAAACCTCTTTGACCCTCCAGATGAGGAAAAACTTATAAAAGTAGATTTGTGTCTTTGTTAGAAGAACACATTTCTTGTTTCTAAGTAAATTATCTGACTGCAAATCACAAATCTTTGCTCTCAACAAAAAATCACTCTTAAAAAAAAACGCTCTAAAAAAAAAACGCAGAGAAAAGAGAAAAATTCTTTTTGAGAGCATTTTTTTTGTGTGTTTTCTTTTTTTTGAGTGTATATTTTGCAAAAAAAAGAGCAAAGATTTTTTTGTTGAGGGCAAAGATTTGGGATTTGCAGTCAGATAATTTACTTCCAAACAAGAAATTTTCTCTGGTCATAAAAACACAAATCCACCTTCATCTCAGGACGGATCTCTGTTCCAGGACGTGCAGACGACGTGTAGAGAATAACCAACATGATGAATTCACTCTGCTGACAATCAGCATCAAAACCTTGTAGATGAGAAGGAGACGTCACGTCTCCTGCAGGACAAAGTCCAGACCCAAACATCTGGGACCAGACAGATGTTCAGTATTTCAAATAATCAAAGAATAACGAGTGAAAGCAGAGACGAGGTTTAAGTTTGTCTTTAAAGTCCGTCGCTGCTTCTCCTGCTCGGTTCCAGCTCTGGAGGGTCCTCTAGTGTCTCTGAAGGGCATGACGTCGACCTCACACCAGCTGTCAGATTACATAGATTATGGTGAGATTATACACTCTGTTCTCTTGGTTTTGAAAAGTGTCAAAATGTGGATGAATACCTGAAGTAAAGAAGTGAAGTAAATACTAGAAGTAAAGAAGTGAAGTAAATACTGAAAGTAAAGAAGTGAAGTAAAGAAGTGAAGTAAATACTAGAAGTAAAGAAGTGAAGTAAAGAAGTGAAGTAAAGAAGTGAAGTAAATAGTTTAAGTAGTAAAGAGTTTCATTGCTGTCTTAACGTCTGCAGGAAGATAATCACACGTCATGACGAGGAAACGCTGACGTCTTAATTATACAACTTCAGCTTCTAAGTGACCGAAAGACTCTGAAAGGAAATGAATCAGTAATATCAGTCACATTGATATTCATACAGCCGTGATCACGGTTACAGTGATGAACTGCTCTATGGATGAAAAAGCTCTGGAAGAATTATTCATGAAGTGTTTGAATGATTCACTCAGCGTTCACTTCTTCATACACGACAACAAAATATTCAAACTACAGTAATTCTGTTTTCTTTTCTTTTATTCTTGATCATTTCTTGGTGCTGCGACGTTGATGCTTATGAGCAACATCTGTCTGATGCAGCGATGCAGTTTCACTGTGACTGTGTTTGTGTGGACGCACGATGTGATGGAGATTTAGTCCAATCCTGTAACCAGCAAAACATGTTTATGTCATAAATACACAAATGTCAATTACATGGTAACTGAATTGACATTTGTTATAATCGGTTATAATAATAATCAATCTATAATGATCCATCTCTCTCACAACACAACACAGCCTTATGTCCTCTGTAGCATGAACACAGACTAATGTAGCATGAACACAGCCTCATGTAGCATGAACACAGCCTCATGTCCTCTGTAGCATGAACACAGCCTCATGTAGCATGAACACAGCCTCTGTAGCATGAACACAGCCTCATGTAGCATGAACACAGCCTCATGTCCTCTGTAGCATGAACACAGCCTCATGTAGCATGAACACAGCCTCATGTAGCATGAACACAGCTTCATGTAGCATGAACACAGCCTCATATAGCATGAACACAGCCTCAAGTAGCATGAACACAGCCTCATGTAGCATGAACACAGCCTTATATAGCCTCATGTAGCATGAACACAGCCTCAAGTAGCATGAACACAGCCTCATGTAGCATGACCACAGCCTCATTTAGCCTCTGTAGCATGACCACAGCCTCATGTAGCATGACCACAGCCTCATGTAGCCTCATGTAGCATGACCACAGCCTCATGTAGCCTCATGTAGCATGAACACAGCCTCATGTAGCCTCTGTAGCATGAACACAGCCTCATGTAGCATGAACACAGCCCCTCAGGTCGTCGCTGCTTCACGGTTTGCTCCTCTCTCCTCCAGAGAACGACCGGCCGAGCTCCCTGCTGCTGGAGGTGATCGACTACAACATGCCGCTCACCACCACCTACATGAAGCACATGAAGCTGCAGCGCATGAGCAGCAACAAGGTACGTTAGCGCGCCGTGAGGTGCAGGAACTTCCTGTGACGTCACAAAGTGAAAGTACACAAAGCAGCAGGTTGTCGTGTACTAAAGTACACATGTACTAAAGTGTGCACTAGTGTACTAAAGAGTGCGGCGTGTGGGAGGAAGCAGGAGGCCGCTGACGCCTCGCGGGGAGGAAACTCTCACACAGACTTACAATTAAAACACTAATGAGAAGGAAACAGCGAGTTCTTCAGTCGTGAAGGTCAAAGGACCGAAAGCGTGTTTGTGTTTCCTGCTGCAGCTCGACTGTAAAGACGTGAACAAAGCACCTGAGAACCGTGAGGAAGGAGGTTGTTGGTTGAAATGCTTTTGTTTCTCAGAGACAAAAGGTTTCTGAAGGACACAGAATTATAATAACTGCTGCACTGTGTTTATTAAAAGGTCTTCATATGGCGAACTTTCCCCAAATACAAGATGTAAAATAATATTCTCTGCTGTTGTTTGATAAATAACCTGATTAGCAACATGTAGAGGTAATTATTGATACGTGTTCTAACACTGTCAATAATTAGTTACATTTTAATCTATTTACTTTGATCATGTAACAAATAATTAAAAATCAAACATTTTTTTAAAAATCTTAAAAATAACAAGAAAAATGAACCGTTAACCTAAAGAAAACTCTCAATATAAAAATGATTACAATCAAAATAAATATTACATATCCAAAAATGTCCTTGCATGTCTATGATCTTCCTCTTGTCCATAAATACAACTCATAAACAACACACTGCTGTGATGTTTAAATCAATAATCCACAGCTTCAGGTGCTTCTTCATATCAACAATAAATGTTGCACAAGTTTTATGTTTCAAACATGTTCGTCTCGTGTTTTTCATCAGTTTTGCATCTTGATGTCGTCACCGTTAATGTTCAATAACGTCGTGTCGGCGCTTCAGATGAGTCACAGATGTTGTCGACAAAGTGAACTTTGGTTCTGTTTCGTCTCTCTGACGCGTCGCTTCAGACCAACACGAGTCCCGACCACGAGTCCCGACCACGAGTCCCGACCACGAGTCCCGACCACGAGTCCCGACCACGAGTCCCGACCACGAGTCCCGACCACGAGAACCAGCAGAGAGTCAGATCATGAAGAATAAAACGTCTCCAACAGTCTGCTGCCTCTGGAACAATAACCAACATGTGGAGACATGAGTATGGTTTATGATGCTGCCATCCATAAAGCTGGAAAAGTTTTGAGCTGCTGAGGGAGGCTCACTTCCTGTGTGTGTGTGTGTGTGTGTGTGTGTGTGTGTGTGTGTGGGTGGGGGTCAAGATCGGTATATTCCTTATTGTTCCCACACCATCACCACCACCTCTCCCTCCTGTAGCATAGTGACTGCCACACGAGCTGTCAGTCATAGTGTGTGTGTGTGTGTGTGTGTGTGTGTGTGTGTGTGTGTGTGTGTGTGTGTGTGTGTGTGTGTGTGTAGATAACGGGTGGGCGAGCAGAGGGTTGAGCTCATTCCAATTAAGTCAGGCCCCTGAGCGTCGAGTTAATTAGCCACGGAGAGAGAGACACTGAAGTGCCAATTTACACTGGAATGCCAATCTGTCTGTCTGACTGTCTGTCTGACACACACACACACACACACACACACACACAGACACACACCATCACACCTGCAGTTGTCTGTTTGTTTGGGGACACACGTCGAAGGCGTCGTAATGAGTTCACACCGTTCTATCGACACGCTTCTCATTATCTTCTCGTTAGCATCCAGCAGTGAACAAAACCAACAAGTTTCTCTTTCTGTGCGTTCCTGTGAAGCTGAAAAAGAGAAAGTGTACTTGTGTTTCTTCTCTGACGCTCCACCATACTTTTCTCTATGTGACATTTTCATCCAGAGTTTGTGAAGTAGATATTTCTCTCAGCGCTGTGAGTTTGACTCTTTCACTCCGCTCGCTGCTCCAGCATCACATGTTCAGTGTTGAGGAACGTGTCCGTCTCACTGTATTGATTGGCATCAGAAGACGCCTGTGAATGATGAATAAGATATGTTGTGTGCAGACTACAGATGAATAACTGATGATCTTAATCGATACTCGAGGCTGTTTGCCAACAGCATCTTTCACCTTCGGGTCAAAGTGTCATCTCGTTCAGAGGATTCACGTCAGAGCAAAGCATGTGAAACGGCTTCACAGCGTTTTAAACAGTTACTGTAGTGTAGACTGACGTGTTTCTTTTGGCCTTTACAGGCATCATATCCTCTTTGCATTCATTCATATTTCAGATCATTCTGGGTTTGAAAATTGTCGACACATTTGGGACGATGGTAATATTCAACTCTACAAAATATACAACATCTAGTTGTGTTAAGAAATGTTGATGCGGATAAGTCACGTATTATACCTTTAAAACACTATTACAGTTATGAACCATTTATTAAATGTATGAAGACTGCTGGAAATCCTAAATAAAGGAGATTAAAGTAATGTAAAGTAACTTTACTAATGTGTTAATCATAATTTATGAAGTAAACCTTTGAGAAGCTGCACAATTTGTGCTTTTCATTCAACTTCCAACCTCATCGACCTCCAACGACACTCACACGGACCATGCTTTCAACTCAGGTGAAAGGAAGTTCTAGCAGTGTGTGTGTGTGTGTGTGTGTGTGTGTGTGTGTGTGTGTGTGTGTGTGTGTGTGTGTGTGTGTGTGTGTGTGTGTGTGTGTGTGTGTGTGTGTGTGTGTGTGTGTCAGGATGAGTCTGCAGCATAATGATGATAATGTTCAGCCCAGAGGAGCAAAAGTAAAGACAGGAATAGAGGAACAATGACTCACTCACCTATAGAAATATCATAAGACATGAGGGAGCATCAGGTTCTGTGTGTGTGTGTGTGTGTGTGTGTGTGTGTGTGTGTGTGTGTGTGTGTGTGTGTGTGTGTGTGTGTGGTAGTTCAATAGCATAGCATTCTGTGAAAAGAGGGTCTGAGAGAGAAGGGAAATGGGCAGGAAAGTGTATCTGTTCGTGTTCTCCAGAGAGAGCATGAGCCAAGGAAAGACTGAAGAAGAAGAGAGGAGGATGAGAGGAAGAATAGAGGAAGAAGAGAGGAGGAAGAGAGGAGGATGTGCTGCATATTGGTGATGTGTGAATCCTCCACTGGCTCCATTAGCGCTCATCCCAAGCCTCTGTTCATCGGCCCATCCCTTTATCTTTCCCTCCATCCGTCCCCCCGTCCCAATTCAATAAGAGGAGGAAATTACCCAGGATGCTTGGCATGGGGGGTGGAGGAGGGGGGGGGGGGGGGGGGGAGAGACTGCTATTGCAGACAATGTAGAAATGGGTGAGGAGTGAGAGGAGAGGAGACAAGAGGAGGGAGGAGGAGGGAGAGGTGGCAGGGCGGTGGCCCTGTCTGGCTGAGGAGGAAGATGGAGGACGAGGAGCAACAATGAGGAGGAGGAGGAGGAGGAGGAGGAGGAGGAGGAGGAGGAGGAGGAGGAGGAGGAGGATGTCTTCGGCCGGGGCGAAAATTAAAAAAAATGTAGTTAATGGTGGGATGTGAGAGGGGGGAGGGGGAGGAATCAGAGAAGGAATTAAAAAAGGAGAATGAGGTGGTTCATTATCATTTATGTCTCCCCCTCTCCCTCGCTCTGCCCATTATTTCAGCTTCCTCCGGAGGAAAGACATTTCATTATTTTTTGGAGGAGGGGTGTGTGTGTGTGTGTGTGTGTGTGTGTGTGTGTGTGTGTGTGTGTGTGTGTGTGTGTGTGTGTGTGTGTGTGTTGGGGGTTGGTCTCTTCTAATTACTAAAAGACGGCAGAAGAGGAGAATCGTACATTAGGAGATAAAACGCTGGAACAGCGTTGAAGAATTGACCAAAACCTTTTTGTCCGACATGAAAAATATGAACTGATTTAAAATCCTGTTTTCTAAACTCTCTCTTCAGCATGACTTTACTGATGCGCTTGTAGGAATATTGTCTCATGGCGTTCAGTAGTTACTGCGAGCGACCGCTGACTCTCTGAAGTCGCTGAATATCCTGAAGCCGTCGTGATCCTGTAGAGATTCTGTGCATTTTGAGTCCACTGTTGTTTTATTGATTCTGAGTATTGATTGTTTAATGCAACAACCAAACACTTTGACGCACGCGTGTTTTTAATGTCAGTTGTCTGCGGCTCTTCGACTCGGTTCAGTGAGATTTGTTGGGAAACGTTCTGTGCAGAACATCTGAAGCTGGTCAAACATTTGTGGAATCATTCAGAGTTTTCTCAGATCAGGATGTCGAGAAAATGATGAAAATCACCTCAAAGCTTCACACAGCAACGCATCCATGTGACAGGTAGTTCAGCTTTGAATAACCTGAAGTTTGTAGTGATGAATACTTTTCATAACTCTTATCTCACATGCGTCAAGTCAATCCAACACAACGACTCCGTGATTCACTTCACGAGGCCTGTGTTCCACTCCCCTTGATTTATGCAACCAACATGTCAACAGAAACATATTGAAAATGTCACATAAATGGAAAAGTATGGAAGCCCATTTCTGCCACAGAGAAAAAAAATAGGACCCCCCCCCCCCCCAAAAAAAAAAAATTAGGACCAACAAAAAAATAAATAAAAATTAGGACCAAAAAAAAAAAATTTTTTTGACCCCAAAAAAAAAAATTTTTTTGGACCCCAAAAAAAAAATAATAGGACCCCCCCCCCTCCAAAAAAATAAAATTAGCACCAAAAAAAAAAAATTTTTTTTGGGGACAAACAAAAAAAAAAAATCAGGACCAAAAAAAAGAAAAAAAATTACCGTTTTTTTTGTTTTTCCGTTGCCTTTTTTTAGTTGACTTGAAAAAAGACAAAGAAAAAAAAACATTTTCTGACCATTTTCTACAGTTATTACAGTTACTACAGTTACTACAGTTACTACAGTTATTACAGTTATTACAGTTACTACAGTAATTACAGTTACTACAGTAATTACAGTTACTACTGTTACTACAGTTGCTACAGTTACTGCTGTTACTACAGTAATTACAGTTACTACAGTTACAGCCAAAATATAATTGTAGCTATTTGTACACACAAAGTACATTGTTGTCCTTCCATTGACCATTTAAAAAACTCAAAGTCCACACTGACGGGTGGTTGACATTTTTTTGCTAAATAACAAGAGTAATAAACCTGAGTCCTGTCACCCGACGGTTCATATTCACACGACACCAGACCTGCTGAATCATGTCCATGAAGAGATTCACGCAAAGGAATCATTTCATAATCTGACGGCAAGAAGCCAACGCAGGCTTCTGTTTGTAAAGCACGTATAATGTCAGATTACTGGGCTTCAAGTCATGTTTTCATATTTCAATAATTGTGTGGGAACTGGGTGAAGGGAGCAAGTGGAGGAGTTCAGCTGCTCGGCAGCCTCTGTGACATCATCAGGGTCAGAGGTGAACATTCTGCATTGTCTGATGGTGTAATGTGTAGAGGCCACATGCATCAGTACATACACATGTTGCGTATGTCTGAGACTATTCCACAAAAGAATACAACACATTCATAGCACCTCAGTTCACAGTAGTGCAGTTGTGTTGTGTCGTTCCTCACGCTGTTCATCAATACAGACAACTTTAAATTAAATAAGTTGGGATTTCAGGAGTCAAGTCAGGAGTCCAATTTTTTTTTGGAGCGTTTTCTTGAAGCAAATTTTATTTCTGAGTGTTTTTAGTTTTTTTTTTCCAAGCAATTTATTTTTTAAGAGCAAATTTTTAGTTTTGAGAGCGTATTTTTTAAAACTGAGAGCAAAGATTTGGAGATGATGAACTTACAAGCAAGACATTAGCTGTGGTAAACAAGACAGAAATCTACCTTCATACTCGATGGAGATGTTTTCAGGTGAGGGTTTCAGCATCGCGCGGCCGCTAGTTCATCTCGTTAGCTCGTCCGTGGTCTTGGCTCCTCGGTGAAAGTGTGATCACATGACTATGTTCTCAAAACCCTAAATGCATCAGGCGCTGAGCTTTTAGCTCAAACAAAGATCACACACAAAGTGCTGCTCGGTCTTGAAGCCCTCGGAGTGGTTTTGCTCCGGGGCCGTGACCTTTATCAGGTCTTATCCTCTCACCATCTGCCCGACTCTCCAGTGAATACTGACCAGTAAAGTAGAAACGCCATGGAAACGGCCTGAAAGACATATCCCCTCGATGGTTTTTAAGTGCACATCGTGTGTGACGTGCGGTGAAAGTCTCGCGCCAGCTTTCCCTCACCCTGTTCACGCTCCTGCGAGGCGGCTCAGCTGAGACGAAACACGACTTCAATCTTCCCTGAAACTGAAACAGAAGACACTGAAACCAACAGGAAGCTGCAGGAGGACGACAGGAAGTCTCAAACATCTGTTCTCCTTTTGTTGAAACCACCTTCAGTTGTTCTGAGGTCCTTCAAGACAAACATGTCAAAATCATAATGAATGATTTATAATAAAATTATTAATAATATGCTCCTGATCACCTGCCTTCATTTCACGCTTCATATCCCTTCAACTTTTGATTTTATTGAAAACAAAAATCCCACCTGTAGAGGATAATGTCCTAGTATTATCTATAATATTTTCCAGTTAAATCTTTCAACAAACATCCACAACATATTTTTAAATGTTTTACCAACAGTTTCTTTTCCGTAGGTTTATGAAAATTCTGTATTTATTAACGAATATTCAGTATATACAATGTTATGAGTGCAAGAACAACTAGAATACATATTGAATCGTTATGTAAATGTTTGTGTCTCTCATCGTCTCAATACAATATATATATATATATATATATATATATATATATATATACATATATATATATATATATACATATATATATATATATATATATATATATATATATATATATATATATATATATATAAACTAATTATTTCACATTACAGACTCGTGATGAAATAATTCCCTCGTCGCTCCTCTTGAGCATCGACACGCACGACTCATTAAACTGCAGTTCCTCTCTCTGCCTACAGGTGGCAGGTTCGTCATGATAAACTGTAACGGGCCACATGGTGCTCTCTCTCACACACACACACACACACACACACACACACACACACACACGCACACACACACACACACACACACACACACACACACACCCGGTGTGTGTTTAAACATGTTCTATAGTGAGGGGTGTACAGGTCGCTGTGTTCCTCAGTGTCTGTGTGTTTGTCTCAGAAACGTATTAAACAACATCTGCAGCAGCAGAATGTGCTTTTTAATATTCTGACTTCATGTTTGAGAAGCTCTGAGCGTTTTATTTGAATCTGAAGTCACAGCTGCTCGTCTGTTTTTGCAAGTTGAGTTTGACTGAGTGAAGCTTTTTTTTATTTTTCAGTGCAATTTCCACCTTTGTGCTCATCCGTCAGGATTTATGATCTTCTTCATAACATTTAGAAACATTTAGTAAAGTACCCTGCAGTGAGTTCTGAAGACTCTTTAACCAAAGTTATTATATTTATACAACATGTTTTATTTGTGTCTGAATATCTGGTAAAGTAGGAAAACTATCGAAAGCAAATGAAGTTAATGAAGTACTGCTGATACTTCACTTCAATTAAGTATTTGAATTGAATCGGATATTCTGGAGACGACTGTGTCATCTATATATATATCTATATATCTATCTATCTATATCTATATATATATATATATATATATATATATATATATATATCTATATATATATATATATATATATATATATATAATATCAAGATGGCGTTGGCTGGAGCAGAGACGGCACAGAGCAGTGATAGAGTAATAGGATAGAGCAGCCCACTGTGAGCGTCACCACGTCTCTTCTCTTGACGTCTGTGAACACATGAAGTTCAGAGAGGATGAACATGAAAACATGTTGGGATGAATCTCCCATATGCAGCTATACATCCACGAATAACATAACATGTCCTCATTAAATAATAGACAATATGTACAGAATATAAAATAAATAGAGGAAAACAAAAGAATGCAAACAGTATTACAGCCAGAGTTTTACTTTCTAGCTTTAACTAGATGTACCTAATAAACTGGCACCTGGGTGTGTAGTAAGCATCTGTGTGTGTGTGTGTGTGTGTGTGTGTGTGTGTGTGTGTGTGTTTATTAGATGTAGTAAGCATCTCCCCCTCTCTTTCTTTCTCTCCCCCCCTGTCTCTCTCTCTCTCTCTCTCTCTCTCTCTCTCTCTCCCTCCCTCCCTCCCTCTCTCTCTCTCTCTCTCTCTCTCTCTCTCTCTCTCTCTCCCTCCCTCCCTCCCTCCCTCTCTCTCTCTCTCTCTCTCTCTCTCTCTCTCTCTCTCTCTCTCTCTCTCTCTCTCTCTCTCTCTCTCTCTCTCTCTCTCTCTCTCTCTCCCTTCCTCTCTCTCTCTCTCTCTCTAACTCTCTCTCTCTCTCCCCCCCTGTCTCTCTCTCTCTCTCTCTCTCTCTCTCTCTCTCTCTCTCTCTCTCTCTCTCTCTCTCTCTCTCTCTCGTGATGTCAGCAGCCGTGGCCCCGCCCCCCTCCGTGCAGTCTTGAGGGTCCTGTTGTTGGTTCTCTCTCCTTCATTACAGTCGCAGGTTTTATTCTCCGCGTCAAATAAAAACTAAAGAACAGAAACTGGAGGCGAATAAAAAAACCAGAAAAGAAGGAAACGGGACTGGAGAGAAACACCTGGCTCGACTTTCATGTTTATAATCCCGCAGAAGTGAAGGTAAGAAGGCGTTTTCTGCGTGTTTTATTATTTATTTAGTAGCTGTATGCTGCTGAGAGGCTCTGCGGTCACATCGCGCGTGATGCTCTCTGACCGGCGCGCGGGGCGGAACCACGGAAATTACAAACGTTTTATTTTATTCTTTTTTTCTGTCTCGGTCTCACTCTTTGCATTCGGTTCGTCGCCGCTTGGAGAGATTCAGTAAGTTGCATTGTTGTCGTTGCTTTCCCCTCGGACCGGCTCGCGGTGCGGGCAGCGCGCCGCTGGAGCGGGCATCCTGCGTCCTGCATCCTGCGTCCTGCGTCCTGCGTCCTGCGTCCTGCATCCTGCGTCCTGCGTCCTGCGACACGTATGAGCCTCATGATCCTTCACGCTGCCGGTGGAGCGCGCGGTGCAGGAGGCCAGCGCGCTCCTGACACGCGCACACTGTTCAGCTGCTGTCCGAGTGTGCGCGCGCGTGATGTAGGGCTGCGCGTGGTTGGTTGAAGAGCGTGCGCGTGTGTTTACGTCTAAGTGTGTGTGTGTGTGTGTGTGTGTGTGTGTGTGTGTGTGTGTGTGTGTGTGTGTGTGTGTGTGTGTGTGTGTGGGAGTTGGTGGGTGGTTGGTGCGGAATGACCGCGCACGCGCCCACACTGAGGAACAATCGGCAGCGCGTGCCAAGCGTTGAACCAGTGGCCTCTTGTTTGAATGGAGCATTGTGACGTCACGTCAGGGACAAAAACATCATTAAACAGATTAATTGCGTCAGAAATCTCTCGTTGACCACTAATATCTCACTGGATGAATTTATATTCATAACTTTTGGATTGAATCCACGCGGCCGTCTCGGGTTCTCCTCATGATGGTTTGTGCTGTTTCCCAGTAAGAGCTAATAAACATTCACCAGCAAGAGAGAACACAACAATAAACCCACTGAACAGGTTTGTTCATTGACTTAAAGGACAGAAGCATCCGACATGTTGACATGTTGACATGTTGACATGTTTACATGTTTACATGTTTATTTCTAGACCCGTCAGTGTCTTTAATGGAGGATCGTGAAAGCAGTTAAATGTTTCTAGATGTATAAATTGACAAGCGACTGAAAGGCTTCTCTCTGTTGCTCTTTGTGTTGTTGTTGTTGTTGTTGTTTGTTTGATATTGAACTGGTTTCCTGGTCCCAGCTGTGCTGAAAGCATCAGAATTGGATCAGAGCAGCATCCTGGTGCTCAGATGCAGATTTCTCTCCGTGTGTGACGAGTTCTTCAGGACTCAGAGCAGGAAGTCCTCCAGCGGCTTCCTGATGGTCTGCTGTCCTGGACCGTCCTCTGCAGGGTCAGTGGTGGAGTCTGGACTCAGAACAGCAGCGCGCAGGCGTCTTAGAACAAAGTGCCTTTCAATAAATAGTCAAATATAAAGTATAATATTCACAGTTTATGTTTCCACAATGAACCTGGAAACTGTTTGTTTTCCCAAAGTTGCTTCTGGTTGTTTTAAAAAGCTTTTTAACACCGTAGAGAAGTTCCACTCTGTTAATATCCAGGACCCTAAACCAGTGGACAGATACATATTTTCTCTCTTCAGTATTCAAGTTTTTATCGATATATAACGTATTTATCTTTTTGCTTTTAGATTTGATGAATTAGACGGGACATTGAAACGTCTTTGCAGGATAAATGTGCGTCTCCGCAGCTTGAAGTCGGTCATTAGCGCTGACATGAACGACTCAAACAACGTCCTGAAGACGTCTTTTTATTTTCCTCTCGTGGGACGATCAAGGCAACTTGTTGTGTTGCCGGTTGCCGGCCTCGACTCCTGCTGTTTGGGAAGTGCAGCCTGTAGCGGCAACTTCTCCCACATGGATGCAGCCTCGTTTATTTAATCTCGCAGCATTTCAAAAGGTTCCAAAGACACTTGAATGCAAACCCGCGGGCCTCTGCGTGGGGTTGAGCATCTGGAAGCAGTCGGACGCCTTCAAGATCAAACCCTTGTTGGGTTTTGGGCGTCGCTCGGATGAATTGTTGGTCCCAGTGATATTATATCTGTATTGCACCTGAACTCTGCAGCTTCAACCTCATGTTGGTCATGTTGTTGCTGTCTGGAGCCTCACAGGTGAAGAGCCCCTCCCCCCCCCACCTGCTCCTCTCTGCTCCAGCATAACTCGACCTGTCGACCCGTCCATGTGCAGGACTGCATGGCTTCTAATCCCTTCACCCGTTCCAACCTCTTCATCTCTCCTCCAGGAGGTCGTTGGGTCTCTCCTCCTCTTGGAGTCTCTGTCTGAGCCTTAAAAGGATCTTTGTAGACTCATGTTCTTTCCCTCTTCACCTGTATTGTGTGTTGTTATTTGGTCGACATCGTCTCCGTCTGTGTGCTGGTCAGAGTTCACGATGGTCAGACTCTTGACTTCAGGGCTGCAACTAAAACTATTTAGTCATCAAACATGATCAGTTCTGTGAAGCGTCTCAGAGTCTCAGAGTCCCGGCGATGTCGTCACGTATCGTGTTTTGTTCTAAAGGAAAAAGATGAGAATCAAAGTCTGACCTCGAAGAAGCTGAAACAAAAGAATGATTGATTCTTAGTTTTGTCTGTAAAAAAAAGCACAAATAATATATTTAATATACTGATCATCTGTTACGTCTCCAGATTGCTTGTTTTGAGAGAACAATGGTCCGAATTGAAAAATGATTAAATTAATGTGATAATGAAAAACAGAAAAGCAGCAAATTCTCATATTTGGAGCTGGAACCAACATGAAGAGATCCATCAAATATTAAATGATCAAGATCCTCAAATCTGCAGCTCCACATCTTCATCAGCAGCTCCACATCTTCATCAGCAGCTCCACATCTTCATCAGCAGCTTCATATCTTCATCAGCAGCTTCACATCTTCATCAGCAGCTCCACATCTTCATCAGCAGCTCCACATCTTCATCATCAGCTTCATATCTTCATCAGCAGCTTCACATCTTCATCAGCAGCTCCACATCTTCATCAGCAGCTCCACATCTTCATCATCAGCTTTGTGAAACGCCTCCATGTAGCGCCGGCGGCGGCAGTGAGCGCTGCTGTATTGTTGCATTTGAACTATGTGACATTTTTATGATATCCATCTTGAATCCACCCGTCAACACGTCCGTGTGCTGATGGGTTCACGAGCAGAAACACTCTGCTTTCTTCTCGACTGTCAGAGGCACGTTTATGTCTAATGTGATGACATTAGTGCTCGCTGACGCTCATCGTAGACGTGAGTGCTCCTGTGAGTCAGAACCGAGACCCTCACGTCACTCTGGATGTGTACTTTTACTCTTTAGTGGTCTGGTTTCAGGCTCTGGATGTGTACTTTTACTCTTTAGTGGTCTGGTTTCAGGCTCTGGATGTGTACTTTTACTCTTTACTGGTCTGGTTTCAGGCTCTGGATGTGTACTTTTACTCTTTACTGGTCTGGTTTCAGGCTCTGGATGTGTACTTTTACTCTTTACTGGTCTGGTTTCAGGCTCTGGATGTGTACTTTTACTCTTTACTGGTCTGGTTTCAGGCTCTGGATGTGTACTTTTACTCTTTAGTGGTCTGGTTTCAGGCTCTGGATGTGTACTTTTACTCTTTAGTGGTCTGGTTTCAGGCTCTGGATGTGTACTTTTACTCTTTACTGGTCTGGTTTCAGGATCTGGATGTGTACTTTTACTCTTTAGTGGTCTGGTTTCAGGCTCTGGATGTGTACTTTTACTCTTTACTGGTCTGGTTTCAGGCTCTGGATGTGTACTTTTACTCTTTACTGGTCTGGTTTCAGGCTCTGGATGTGTACTTTTACTCTTTACTGGTCTGGTTTCAGGCTCTGGATGTGTACTTTTACTCTTTACTGGTCTGGTTTCAGGCTCTGGATGTGTACTTTTACTCTTTACTGGTCTGGTTTCAGGCTCTGGATGTGTGTTCCACACAACAGTAAAAAACCATCAGACGGACGTGACACCAGATGAATGACATCATTTATCTTTCCCTCTTTTTTATCCTGTGCATCTCTGAAGTAAAACATGTACATGTATCAGAGAGATGAAGATGCTGAAGCTGCTAATAGAGACTCAAGATCAGCCGTTGGTGTTTTTACTGCCCTGCAGATGAGTCAGCAGCTAAACGACAGACTTCACCTGAGCTCAGGTGGTCGTTCCACAGCTGCTGGATCTGATGGTGAAACATGCAGAGACTTTGCAGGAAGCTGTGATCGATGATTCAAGCTGAACTTCTGAGTCTTGAGTCTGATGTGAAGCGTCCTGATCGGTGTCAGGATGCTTTCACTCTTTGCTTCACTTGACAGAAAACTGTTTTTCCTGGTGATGCAGTTTGTTTGTGCCGGTGTGAAAGTTTCAAAGGAGCCTTTGAGTGAACCAGACATTTAATACTCTGAATAAACCAACCACACGTTTCTATGACAGCAGATATGTGATCAAAGTGTGACATCACAAGCTGAACTACCGATGAATCCACTGATGATCTTTAAGTTTGTTCAAAAAGCCATCTGAAAATTTGATTTATCGATCGAAGGCATTGTCTCTGATTAATAGATCAAAACTACAAGATGCCCTGTGCACTCTTATTGCACTCTTTGTGCACTCTTATTGCACTCTTTGTGCTCTCTTTGTGCACTCTTTGTGCACTCTTTGTGCTCTCTTTGTGCACTCTTTGTGGTCTCATTGTGCTCTCTTTGTGCACTCTTTATGCACTCTTTGTGCTCTCTTTGTGCACTCTTTGTGCACTCTTTGTGGTCTCATTGTGCTCTCTTTGTGCACTCTGTGCTCTCTTTGTGCACTCTGTGCTCTCTTTGTGCACTCTGTGCTCTCTTTGTGCACTCTTTGTGCACTCCATGTGCACTCTTTTCCCCCGTTTGCAGTTTAATAATATTTATGAATCAGTATTTTTTGTGAGTTCTTTGTGACGCATAAGAGCATCAATCAAACCTGCATGAACGTCTGTCTGAAACGAAGGCTAACGTCAGGCTAACGTCAGGCTAACGTCAGGCTAACGTCAGGCTAACGTCAGGCTAACGGCTACGCTGCTGCGTGACAAACTTAATGTAGATCTGAACATTGTTGTTGACTTTTTATCCAGAAGCAGACTGAGCTCCCTGACGGAGCAGAGAGCATCTGAAGATGTGCAACATGCAAAGCATCAGTAGATTACATGAAGTGACGTAAAAGTGCTGCTCGCGTTGAGTTATTGATGAGATGAACTCATTGTCTTGAAACCTTTTGTTCAAGGGAGGTTTTCCCTGTAATTAAAGCATCGCTATGATGGTTATTATTAGTCTGTGTTTGATACAGCGTTGTGATAATGTCATGACATTTCACACCTTTCTGCTGCTTTTTACCGGCGGGAGTTCACCTCTGCTGCGCCATGCGCTCGGCCTGTTGTGTGCAAACTAGTATCACCTGTAATGCAGTATTACCTGTAATGTAGTATTACCTGTAATGCAGTATTACCTGTAATGCAGTATTACCTGTAATGCAGTATTACCTGTAATGCAGTATTACCTGTAATGCAGTATTACCTGTAATGTAGTATTACCTGTAATGTAGTATTACATGTAATGCAATGTAGTATTACCTGTAATGTAGTATTACCTGTAATGCAGTATTACCTGTAATGCAGTATTACCTGTAATGCAGTATTACCTGTAATGCAGTATTACCTGTAATGTAATGCAGTATTACCTGTAATGCAGTATTACCTGTAATGTAATGCAGTATTACCTGTAATGCAGTATTACCTGTAATGCAGTATTACCTGTAATGTATTGCAGTATTACCTGTAATGCAGTATTACCTGTAATGTATTGCAGTATTACCTGTAATGCAGTATTACCTGTAATGCAGTATTACCTGTAATGCAGTATTACCTGTAATGCAGTATTACCTGTAATGCAGTATTACCTGTAATGTAATGCAGTATTACCTGTAATGTAATGCAGTATTACCTGTAATGCAGTATTACCTGTAATGCAGTATTACCTGTAATGTAATGCAGTATTACCTGTAATGCAGTATTACCTGTAATGTAATGCAGTATTACCTGTAATGTAATGCAGTATTACCTGTAATGTAATGCAGTATTACCTGTAATGCAGTGTTACCTGTAATGCAGTATTACCTGTAATGTATTGCAGTATTACCTGTAATGCAGTATTACCTGTAATGTAATGCAGTATTACCTGTAATGTAATGCAGTATTACCTGTAATGCAGTATTACCTGCAGCTCTTTGTACCTCATATTGCAACCAACAAACCAGGAGAAGTCAAGAGAAACACTTGTGAATGTGAAACCTTTTATGTTTATTACAGATCAACAGAAATTGACAAGTCGATGAGTTTTGGACTATTTGAGTGAACCGATGACAGCAGACGGCTCCATGAGCTTCATCACATTTTTATCTTTTTCTCAGTCCAGCATGTGTGCAAAGCTCCCTGTGGTGTCTTCATTTCGCCTGCACATTTTGTTTTCCTCTCTCGGTTTCATCCTATTTGTTTAGCAGAAGCTCAACAAAACCTGAACCTGCAGGCGGACGTGGGCGGATCGGTTGAACGAGGTGGAGATTTGTTTAAGTGTTCAAAGAGTAAAAGTCTTTTCAGAGTTCACAGCAAAGTCTCGGAGGATGAAAGCGTTCAGATTCAGATCATGTGTTTCTTCTCCAGCCGCTTCAGTGTTTAACATGTTTTACTTCTTTAACGGATCTCCTGCTGACGCCGGTTTGAATCTTATAATCTACGTTTACACATTTCTGATCATGTGACTCGTGTTTCAGCTGCGTTGACGTGCACAAAGTGTTTCCTTGTTTGTCTAAAAAGTTCTTTTGTGTACCGATTTTTGCAAATTTGTATGAATCCCTGATGATCTGCCTTCAACGCAAAATACTTCCATACACAACTATATCTAGATAAAGATGGATTAATAGATAGAGAGATGGATATATATTTACTTTATTGATCCCGAAATATTTGATTTTCTTCTCCATAAGTGAAGCAACATTTCTCTCTGCAGTTGCAGTTGTTGTGCTCTTCATCATGTTGTCGTTCCTCTGCGTTCTCCTTCGGTCGCTGGCGTTTAACGACTTACTGCAACGCGTTTTAATTCTGCATCGGGTCCGGAGGAATCGAACCCCCGGTACCGCTGGTCCCCGCCGTACGCTAGAATATAAGACATATGTTCATATGTTGTGTTTCCAGAGTTGTGGCGTTGTCCTCGTGCCGGCGCGAGGTGCAATAATGAACACGTGTGCATGCTGGGCCTCGTCATTCACAGTCACTGAGCGGTTTGCTCTCAACCAGAAAACCCAGATGAACGCCGTACAATTAAAGCCTCCTCAGCGAGCAGCGCTCATGAAGCGTTGTGTGATTTCTTTGTGGGTTCTGCAGCGTTTCCCCGCCGTCACCTGGCTCTGTGGCAGACTGCTGCCGGCGGCCATGTTGCTGCCTTCACTGCTCAACCGCTGGAACCGAAGAGTCCCTGAAGAGATCAGATCATACGCCGGCATCTGAACTCTGAGCTGCTGCTCGCCCCCTCCAGCGCTCTGCCTCTTCTTCCTCTTCCTCTTCCTCCCTCTTCTAATAGTATGAAGTAGTAGCCGGCTTGGTCAGGAGGGAGCCGGCCTGCAGCAGAGATGGACGAGAGGGTGAGGGACCATCTTGAAGCCTGGAAGACGTCTGATGCCTGGAAAGGAAAAGCTGCAACAGAGAGATGGTTAAATGTTTATGAGGACATTTTACAGCAAAAGTCTTGCAATTAAAACAATAAAGCCGAACCCTCGTTTAGTAAAGTGATGATACAATAACAACCTTCAAAGGTTTTGCTCTTTCACTGTTTTCCTGCTGCAGTGGATCAAACCACTAAAGTTATTCATTCTGGAGTGAATGCACGTTGTGAACATACAGCCGTCGGGACATTGATGGAGGTTTAATTATAATTTGATACCAGTTCTCATTACATTCGTGCAGGTGTTGACTCTTCCTGATGCAAACCCGTGTTCAGGTCGTGTTGCCGCCGCGGCGTTGAATCTGTTTGCAGAGACGAAGGAGCTCCAGCGGCGACCTTTGCCTGCACTAATCCCGGCTGCGTATCCCTGGGATTGCTTCCTGCGGGGGAAAGGGGTTAATCGTCATGCTCGGGGCAGATTTGTGACTGACTGGATTAAGTTGGGCTCAGAGTGTTGGACACTCCACTAATCTCTGGTATCCGTGCGCTGCCGGCTTCTGGCGAAGAGCCGACTGGCCGGCTGACTTATTCTGTGGCCGACTGACTTATTTCCTGATCGCCGAGCGAACGATTGATCCGATGACGAGGCGGCGGGGGAGTTTCCAGCTGACGGACAGCCGACCCACAAAAACACGGAGTGTTTGAGTCGAGCCGCATCGTGTTGTTCTCCACTCGCCTCGACGAAGCAGCCGTTCAGTGTTGATTCACTTTGCAGCAGCTCCACTCCCTCCTCCCACTCTGTGAGTCAATGATTAGCTGCTCAGTCGTCTGAAACCCGCATTGTTGGAATGAACTCCAGCAGCTTTTATTGTGGCGGTGCAGCTGAAGCTCCACCTCTCTCCTTGTGTTATTTGTCATCGTTGTGGTCCGTCGTCCCGGCGGTGCTTCATACACAAGCGTCTTTCTGCAGTGACGACTTCATGCTGAACGCCAATGAAAGCTGCACGCGTGATATCGCCGACCTCTATACGAGTCATGTGATGCTCGTTTATGGATGTTGTCCGGTGGAGCGAGAGCACGACTAGTATAATATGTTATATGCAAAATAATTCATGGACACAATGATCAAAAACAGATATTCAAATAGTTCAACGTTTTTAGAACCAACAGTCAAAAGTGATTTGTGAAATACAAATATTTGCTTAACATTATTTTAATTATGTGTCATAATCTGCTGAGAGCAAACGTCAGTGTTTAAACAAGTAATTAATTAAATAATTTCCTTTCTAATATCTGTTCCTTATTGCTGTGAAAATGGATTTATTCAAGTTTTCTCATGAAGAATTTTATTTTACAAGATCACAATGATAACTTTCTCATTCATCTTCATCTAATCGTCGTTTTTACCAAATATAACTGCGCGGTCCCCCGGCTGCTAACCGCTAACGCTAACGCTAACGCTACAAGCTCTTTCAAAACAGATTTGTTGTCACGATGTGGCGTCGCTGAGGGATGTTGTTTCATTATGGGATGTCGCACTAGTGTCTACATGTGCAGTTGATGCTCCTGTGTATCACTAATGAGCTGATTAATAAGATGATATCAGATAGTATTTCAGGCAGTATCTATTACCATTAGTAATAGATATTAGTAGTATTAATAATTCTGGTCTCAGAACAGCTCTAGCTGTCGCAGAGACTGACACACAGACTTCTAGTGGCTCATAGGTGATGATTTAGAGGGATTATCATCTCCGCCAGAAGAATCATGCAATCACACGTGTGTGTGTGTGTGTGTGTGTGTGTGTGTGTGTGTGTGTGTGTGTCCATGCCTGCATCCGTGACTATAGGCTGAATTATACTTCTGCAACTTCAACTGCTGCTGCCACGCAGTCGGACTGACGGACTCGTGTTGGTTTATAGTTCCTGTGTTTTCATACTCCAGACCAGCAGGTGGCGCAACGGCCGTTTAGAGTCGACCTGCACACCAACGTTCACGATATCTCCCTCCAGGAGTTCACCTCCATCTTTGTGTCCTGATACTCCATCAGACGGGTTTTATAAACTCTCATATTTGTGGACCTCTTCAGCCAAACGTTCTTCAACAGGATCCATTGTTCCTGTTCCTGCTGTGGCTTTTAAAAACAGAGGTATGATGCTGTGAAACCGGACATGAGAGACTCAGAAAGTACGTGGTTAGCGGACCAATCACAGCCTTGCAGGCTTGCGTTGCTTTGTCGGATAGTCAGAAATTTGGGTTGACGCACGCAAAATGGCCGATTTGACCACGCGAGGTCGGCCATGCGTGTCATGCGTGTCCTGCGTGCTTGCGTCTCTGCGTGTGAATCAGCCTTCAGTGTGCACCTCTGTGTCTTTTGACTCGTGCCCTCCCTCTGCAGGATGAAGCGTATTGTTTTGGGTGCACAGTATAACGCTCCGTGGCCTCTGGTGACGGCAGCGATTCACACGCTCTCAGAAACCTGTAATTGTTGTCGATGAGCGTCTGCTGACTCCTCGCTCGCTGCTCTGAACCCGGACCTCGGCCAATAGGAGCCGCCGGTGACGACGCCGGTGACGCCGCCGGTGACGCCGCCGGTGACGACGCCGCTCTGCAGCCAGAGACGCCTCGACAGTGTTTGAGCAAACAGAACCACCGACTGACCTGCAGCTCAGGAAGAGATGAGAGGAGGTTAAGCCATGAGTTTAATTACACATGCAACCTGCCAGGTGTTGCACACACACTGACACACACTGACACACATTGACACACACTGACACACACTGACACACATCTGCACTGCTGACTGCACCTTGCTAGCTTTTGTCTTCACGTTGTTTTTAGGAAAGTTCCACTTCTTCATCTTCAGTGATCTTTGTACTCCGTGTGTGTCATGTGCAAGGTAAACAAAACCACATCAAACAATATTTTCTGTAGGATTATTTCCTTTGACAGGAAGTTCAGAACATTATACACAGATCTAAAAGACACAGCTCAAGAGAAAAGCTTTTTTAATCATCTCAATCTGTTTTTTCATACTCAACAAGTGAACAATTAGTTTGCTGATGAACAACAATCAGCTGTCGACATGTTCAGTTTGCAGCACGCGTTGTGTTGCTGGCGTGAACGCGGCAGCTCGTTGGACTGAAGTCGTTTTGTCGCCGCTGGTTTTCCATCAAGTTGCTCTGAGCTCGTCTGAGTGTTGAAGTAACACAACGATGTGACCTCCAGCACCGCGTATGGATCACGCCGCACAATGTCTGTGGAGTTCAGTTTCCATGGTGATAATTCACAATATGTTGTCGATCCAGGTAGGTACACACACACACACACACACACACACACACACACACACACACACACACACACATTTCTAAAGAGCCTCACATCAGATTTTTCAGCGCCGCTCTGTGTTAACTGTCACTCAGTGATGATTCTTCATGTTTTTTGTGTAGTGTGACACACTCCGGCTGCAGCATGTGTCGTCCCTTCAGCCAGATGGAAAAACAGCAGAGAGTCAAACTCTGAGCTCGTCGGCCAAAACACAAACACAATCGTTCCCACATCTTAGTCTACACGGTGTCTGAAAATAGTGAAAAATTATCACCAGTTGCTGCAGTTGTGTGTCGGTGCTGACGCCTTCAAACACTCACACGCGCACACACACACACACACACACACACACACACACACACACACACACACACACACACACACACACACACACACACACACACACACACACACACACACACACACACACACACACAGTAAATCAAGTAGCAGTGCAGGAAGGTCAGTGAAGGGAAGAGAACTGCTTCATGGTCCTGTTATTTTTTTTCTCTGTGGCAGAAATGGGCTTCCATACTTTTCCATTTATGTGACATTTTCAATATGTTTCTGTTGACATGTTGGTTGCATAAATCAAGGGGAGTGGAACACAGGCCTCGTGAAGTGAATCACGGAGTCGTTGTGTTGGATTGACTTGACGCATGTGAGATAAGAGTTATGAAAAGTATTCATCACTACAAACTTCAGGTTATTCAAAGCTGAACTACCTGTCACATGGATGCGTTGCTGTGTGAAGCTTTGAGGTGATTTTCATCATTTTCTCGACATCCTGATCTGAGAAAACTCTGAATGATTCCACAAATGTTTGACCAGCTTCAGATGTTCTGCACAGAACGTTTCCCAACAAATCTCACTGAACCGAGTCGAAGAGCCGCAGACAACTGACATTAAAAACACGCGTGCGTCAAAGTGTTTGGTTGTTGCATCAAACAATCAATACTCAGAATCAATAAAACAACAGTGGACTCAAAATGCACAGAATCTCTACAGGATCACGACGGCTTCAGGATATTCAGCGACTTCAGAGAGTCAGCGGTCGCTCGCAGGAACTAATGAACGCCATGAGACAATATTCCTACAAGCGCATCAGTAAAGTCATGCTGAAGAGAGAGTTTAGAAAACAGGATTTTAAATCAGTTCATATTTTTCATGTCGGACAAAAAGGTTTTGGTCAATTCTTCAACGCTGTTCCAGCGTTTTATCTCCTAATGTACGATTCTCCTCTTCTGCCGTCTTTTAGTAATTAGAAGAGACCAACCCCCAACACACACACACACACACACACACACACACACACACACACACACACACACACACACACACACACACAGGAGCAGTGCAAGAAGGCGTCGGTAGAGACAGTGAAGGGAAGATAACGGCTAGTTGCTATTAGCGATAACACCAACACGTAATCAATAAAGTGTTCAATAAACATAAATACGTGAACATCTAGAAAAGTCATATTTTAATCAGCTTTGTCCACAGTCTCTTGTTCACCTCTCGCTGGGATCATTTCACATAAACGTGACCTTCCATCAGCCTGTGATGAGTTTTTTATGAAGTGTTTCCTTCAGAATCGTCTTTTGTTCAGTTTCCTGCTGCTTCGTCTTCTGATGGCTCCTCTCCACTTCTGGAAGATTCTAGCAAGCCAATCGGTGGGTTTGGGAATGAAACGAACGGCCACTTTTGGCCGCGATGGCGGCGTTTGTTCTCGTTCTCACGAGCCGGATCTGCTGTCCTTCTTCTGGCGTCCTCCTGCCCGGAGGCGCCAGCAGCATCTTCTGTGCTGCAGCCGGTCCTCCCTCCATCCTGTCGTCCATCACATGAAACAAACCCACCTGCAGACGAGCGCTTGGCTGGCAACGCCGTACTGGACGCCCACACACTACAACGACCGTGTGTGTGTGTGTGTGTGCATGTGTGTGTGTGTGTGTGTGTGTGTGTGTGTGTGTGTGTTGCTGGACGATGGGGGCTGCTGGACATGTGAGTCCATCAGATCTTTAAAACTAAGATCTGATCCAAGGAGCTCTGTGGAGAGACGGCGTGCTCGTGCCCTGCAGCCACACACACACACACACACACACACACACACACACACACACACACACACACACGTGAGATGAATAACGGAGCTCTCACATGTATTGCAGGAGCGCAGTTCAGCATCAATATGAAAGCAGAACGTTTGAGTGTATTAGTACTTCTACTTCTCATATTTTACTTGCATACGAGTTCATCTCTAAACTGCTGCACGTGTGCCTTTTAGCAAGGCGTATGATCGTCGGATGCTTCAGACACAGCAGCACATGTTGATGGGTTTAGCAGCAGAGAACTGGATCTTCTGACGACGAGCGACGGTTTAATGAGACGTTGAGCTGCAAACTCATCCTGATGAACTCTGAGCTGTAAAATGAGGTTTTGCTTTCTTGGAGTGGATTTTAGATTTCACGCTGAAAGAGGAACGACGGACAGAGAGAGATATTAATAACTCCATGTTCTCGGGGATCTTATGGATCTCAATACATCAAATTGTCTTCAGATGATTTTGATGATTTGTGATGATCAGTGAACTCAAGCTGCATCAACAGGAAACAGTTTGTGTGTTATTTTCACTACTCAGACTTGTTGAAGATGATGGATCAGCTTTTTTATTTCAACCTTCTGTGTAAATGTGACTTTGCACGATTCTGGTGAAATTAGTTTTCATGCAAAACAGCAAAAATCTGAGCAATCTGTTGCAGATGAACATGATTTTTAAAATAAATGTGAACTCATTCGCCTCCTAAATATACTGAACTCGTATGCAAACTTTATTAAATAGTTTCTGCCAATACAATACAAAAATGTACCAAAAACTAAACATGAATATTCATATCATGTAAATTATTTGACCTTTTTGCTTTTTCTTGAACAATTTGATGATTAACTTTTATAAATGTTTCTGTAAAACTATTTAAAATGTTTTTTAGCTTCAACGAGCAATCAGCCTCCAGCGAGTATTGATTCACTTTGCAACAGTAGAACACACACACACACACACACACACACACACACACACACACACACACACACACAGTCTGTGGATATACGTGTTCATTGTTAGGACGCAGCGCCGCACATGTATACATGAGAATACAACGTGCTTATCTAATAGCAAGACAAGGTCAGTGTGTGTGTGTGTGTGTGTGTGTGTGTGTGCGTGTGTGTGTGTGTGTGTGTGTGTGTGTGTGTCTGTAGCGGTGCCCCGCTGTCTGTGCTTGTATTTCTCGCTGCTCTTCCTCGTCGTCTGGACAGATAAGATGTTCTGTGGCTTTAGAGTTAAGATTAAATTTACAATGAGACATTTATTTTTTATTGGATTATCTGAATGTTTGGATTCTTTTTTTAGTTTAATCTCATCCAGAGTGTAGACCTTTAGTTTGACTTTGTTGAATTTAATTTGTGGTTTGTTGCGGTTCAAACAGTCTATTAGATTCTTAAGTAGCTAATAGACTGAGATTATATTAAAAACTAAGATTAATCAGATTCACGCGTCCGTCCTCTTTTTCTTTTTCTGAGGCGTTCACACTAAAGACAAGAAGACAAAGAGTCTCAGTGCAGGTTCTAGTTGTTCTTTGTTTGGTTCCCGTTGTCTCTTCAGCGTCTCCTGAAACTCAGAGTCTCTGGATGTGAAGAGTTGAATTAAACCCAGAGGGGGAAACTATGAAAGTGCTTCTGAGTTCAGAGAGATGGCACCTCGCCGTGGTGTGTTGGAATGTAGCTCCACATGTACATGTACATGTTGTGGCGTAGTGGGCGGGGCCTGCGCTGCTGGAGGAGTTTCTATTGGTGGACTCTCTGGGATTATTTTATTATTTTATTATTATCGAGGGTTTTGGTCCTCCGGCCTCAGAGATCTGGTGCTGTATGAAGGCAGATTTCTGTCTTTATTACGCGAACACGATTCTTGTTTATAAGTAAATTATCTGACTGCAAATCCCAAATCTTTGCTTTAAAAAAAAACCTTAAAAAAAAAAAACGCTTTAAAAATAAAATGCTCTCTCGAAGAAAAAAAAATCGCTCTAAAAAAAAACAACTAAACAAAAGCTAAAAGAACCTAAAAAAACGCTCTAAAAAGAAAACGTTAAAAAAAAACTAAAAAAAATTAGCTCGAAAAAAAAAAAATTAAAAAAGAAATTTGCTTTAAAATCAACAATTGTGCTCTCAAAAAGAAATCCTTTGCTCTCAATCCCAAAAGTCACAAGTGAGTTGTGGCGTAGTGGGCGGGGCCTGCGCTGCTGGAGGAGTTTCTATTGGTGGACTCTGGGGTTTTATTTGAGAGCAAAGTTTGTTGTTTTGAGAGCGTTTGTTTTTTTTGAGTGTTTTCTTTTTTTTAAGAGCTTATATTTTTTTGTTGAGTGCAAAGATTTTCTTTTGAGAGCAAAGATTTGCAGTCAGATAAAGACAGAAATCTCCTTTTTATGACAAGTCAGAGACCCATAAATGAGGTTTTGCAATAACGACTTAAATCAGCAGTGGAGAAGCAGCGAAGCACAGAAAAAAAGTAAATGAGTAGAATTTTACAACTTAATGCTTCATCCGTACGTTCTTCCCTCTGCAGGAACGTTCAATCGCCAGAGCAGCGATCATCTCCTTCAGCTCGAGTTCTCAAACAAGTGTAGCATCAAAGTTTGGTGGAATTAGCACGCTAACTAGCGAAAAGCTGATTGGTTTGTTAGCTCGCGGCCAGAAGCACAAGACAGGAAGTGGAGCAGAGAGACAGGAACCATCAGTGTTGATAAAACTCCTCCGGCGTGTGACTCCTCATGTTTATCCTCCTGAACTCTCTGTTCAATGAAGGTCAGTGGCAGCTTATTGATCGTGGCCAGCCGTCTCCTCTGCGCTGCACACTGGACATAACCTGAGCGACAGACAGGAGCACAGACAGGAGCACAGACAGACGTCTGTATGGCTGTCTACCTGCGCAGGTTTCCCTCCTGCACGTTCACCATTTTGTTCTCTCACTGTGTCCGTCTAAATCTTCTTGTCGATTCACCGTCCAATTCATTGCCTTTGTCTGTATCCTACCGATGCTGCAGCATCAATTATTGTTGGTGTGTGTGTGTGTGTGTGTGTGTGTGTGTGTGTGTGTGTGTGTGTGTGTTACAGTGGTGATACCCCCCCTCCCCCTACACCCTTTTACAGACACAGACCTCCTCCTCATCGCTGGTTGTCTCAGCGATCAATATTCTGCAGTGGAGCTCCTCAGCCTGCACCCTGTTAATCCCTGCAGCGTGTGTGTGTGTGTGTGTGTGTGTGTGTGTGCATGTGTGTGTGTGTGTGTGTCCCTGGCCCCCTTGCTTCTTATCAATATCTTCACCTCTCCCTTCTCTCAGAAATGATCTTCTCCTCTTCCCTCCAGCGCTCATTGATCTGGGTGAAAGATGGATGCAATCAGATACGGGACGTTGCTGTCGGACTGAATGCCGAGCGGCTCGTCATGTGACAGGCCGGCAGTTAGTGTCCGCAATTCCTCCTGCAGGGATAACAAGTGTAGGTCGGGTTGATGTATGTTTCAAAAATGTCACCGGTTGTGTGTTGCGGCTCAGCACGGCCCACTTTCGCCTCTTTATGTTGTGGCATGCTCAATTGGATTTCCAGCCCCGCCTCCCTGCAGCAGGTGACGGTGCTGACCCGTGGTAATCGACGGCGGCGTCGCGGCAAACTGATTTTTGCAGCGACGCGTGACGAGTGACGCGCACGTGACTCACAACAACGCCGCAGCTGAACGGGCTTGTCGGCGTGCCAGAGGTCTGCATGTGCTGCTCGTGTCTGAGTGGGTTTCGGTTTCCTCCCACAGAGCGCGGACCTCTCGGCGGCTTAATTGGACACCACAGAGGTGTGAGTGTGGCTGGTGGCTGCCAGGAGAAGTGGAAGAAATCCTCCTTCACTGTGTTCTATAGATTTCTTATTGAGAGAAAATGGCAGCAATAATCGTGGCTGGAGGTATTATTTCTTTTAGATGTCTTATTTTTTTATCCGTCCGACTTATTCTCGTGAAATTAATATCTCAATAATTCCAGCGTCTTCCATCAAGACGTTAACTCGCGTTCCTTTTTTTTTTTAAATTTTTTTACTATGTTCGGTTTTAGTTTTATTCTTCTGGACACTGTCACCTCCCATCTTTCATATTGTAACCTACGAAGAATTTACTCTATTTGTGTATTTATTTGATGTGTTTTATGCTTCACGCACTTGTAGGTTTCAAACAAAACAAATCAAGTTTCAGGACGTTTTGAGATGCACGAGGTCTCTTGTTGCACATAAAAAAAGCACGTACAATGGTTCCACCTCCACACACACACACACACACACACACACACACACACACACACACCTGGCTTATCACAGCAGCTCGCAGAGGGAATCACTGGGTCGACGTGGTGTGATGGTGATAATGGTGAGGAATGCGATGATGATGATGATGATGATGGGTACCGGCAGTGTCTTTTCTCTCTCCATCTATTCAAGGAATCTGAATTCCACTGAAACGACATCATTATAACGAACAACCTGGATCAGTTCCCTTGGAAACCAACAAACATGATTGCGAGGCCGCCAGAGCGAGTCAGAGGAAGGAGGACGGAGGGAGCGGCTCTCCTCCTCTGTCGGGTGGAGGATAAAAACATCTGAGAGTGCTGCAGCGAGAGAGCTGGCCGGGTGGAGCGGGGAGGAGGCGATATGGTGGGGGAGGAGCTGAGAGAAGGGGGCGTTTGGGGGGAGTTGGCAGGCTGATGATGGAGAGAGGAGAGGGCAGCAGAGACGGGACGACGTTGGCAGGGTAAAGGGATGTGTTGGTGGAGGGGGGGGGGCAGGGATAAAGGGAGATAAATGAGGAGGTGGGGTGGTGCAGGAGAGTGATGGGTGGGGGGAGGTAGGGAGGTGGATGGATGCCAATTTGACAGCTATAGGGAGGCTTCAGAGTCCGGCTCTGCACCACGACCGCCTCTAAAACAAAGAGAACAAAGAGGGGGAGCGCAGGAGGAACCGCACCAACCCCCCGACTCCTGCATGCGCCCACCTTAATTGATTTTGTTAATGATATTCATTAGAATATTCTACTGCTGCACCGAGGACACGCTGGAGCATCAAGAGGAGAGCAGCAGCTAAACCAATGTGTGATGCACGTCTGTTGTCTCACAGCAGAGAAATTATGTACTGGAATTATATATTATTATTATTGTTGTCTTTTAAAATAGAGGTAGTCCAAAGGAAGTCCTTTTCAAAAAAGAAATTGTGTATTCAGCTTAATACAAAGTTCCATTTGAGGAACGATGCGTCTCACCAGCAGTTTGGTACTAAAATGTCTAATAAATGTCTAAAATGACTTTTTAGTAATCTGCTTTGCAAAAGTGACGATTGTAAAATGAATACATTTGTTTTTTGGACAAAACAAGATCACTTTGAGCTCCTGGAAATTGTGATCGTTCACTACTTCAGCACAATTTATAGATTCAACAATTAATCCCGCCCTGAAATACAGAATTAGCTCCAGACTAAGTTAATTGGAGTGACAGCTGAAAACAGCCTGTACTGTGTTTAATCATCAGCTCTGTACCTCTTGTTTCATTACTGCGTTCCTCCACATCCACGATATTCACGGCTGGCTGATTTGTTTGGTTGCAGTGATTCTCCGCCGCTCTGAGCGTCTCCAGGAAAACATCATCTCTCAGTGTGTAATTTGTATTGGCGAAGAGGCTTCACGGCCCTCCAGTGGCTCCGACTGTAGAGATGCAGCAGTTGAAGGAGTGGGAGGAACAAGTTGGAGAGCTTATTACTTTTGACAGAAAATAGAAGGGAATATTACATATATTTGAAGCAGACACTTAAACATCATACCTTGGTGTGGGGCTCCTGTACAGAATTAAAAAGTCTGCAAAAGAGAATATAAAGTCTAAGAATACATCCTATTTTGTGTGAGGTTGACCTTTAGGCTTTACTTCTTGTCTACTCTTCTCCTAATAATCCTCCCAGAGCATAAAGGAAGTAGTGGAACAAAGAAAAGATGAGAGTCTGGAGGGAAGGAGGTGGAAGGATGTGATTTTATGTTATGGAGGATAAATGGAAGGAGTTAGGAGAAGTACAGGTACAAAAAGGAGATGAGAGCAGAAGGAAAGAGCCGTTTCCTTCCGTCCGTCCGGTGGCTAACCTGATTAGCTTAGCAATGCTATTGAACCAGATCCGGCTGCTCTGGAAACACAAACAACAATCGATGCACTTCTCTCCGCAGACGTTACAGACGTGTACAACATGTACAACATGCACAACATGCACTGCCTCACAGGGATGTGCCCACTTGTCATGCTGCGCTGAACTGCTCTCTGTTTGTAAATAATTCAGAGCAATGGTTTCCATTGTTTGCTTTAATTTATAATTATGAAGTGAATGTTGATTGCACAATGTAATGGCTGCAGAATAATGAGCCTCAGTGTTCAGGTCGGTTCTCTCTCTGTATTTAATTGAATGGACTGGTGTGTCTTTGTGGTGGTGCATGGTTGTTCTTAGTTGGTTAATTCTGGTTAATAACGATAACGAACAAGACTCTGGCATGCTAACTAGCTACGTGGGTCTGTGCGGTCGGTGTCCAGCGATCAGCGCGAGTCTTCCCGACGCCGAGAGGCGCGGCTAGCCCGATGAACCCCTCGCTAGCGGTGGCCAAACTGGTAACCGCTGAAATATACCAGGTGCTACAAGAAGCCAGATATCTATGTTTGCTTCTGTCTGCTAGCATTAGCCATGTTGCTGACGTCAGGTGACGCTAACTGAGTCAGATTACTGGCAGACTCGCGCCGTTAACTCTGCGTCCAGATTGAACATTAATCGTGCACGTGCAAAGGTCTGATCCACTAAGACAGAGCACTTTAAGTCAGGATCACTTCTAGATCTTTACTCTTCTCTCTAAGAGGAGAACTTTCCTCACATCACTAGAACATGGACAAAAGGAGTGGCTTGTCCCTCACGGGGACCCTTACTACTGTTTATGTTGTTCCCTGATAAAATACAAATGTTTCTACTGGTCTACTGGATGAAGGAGGAGCAGATTTACAACATAACTAGAATGTTAATTCGGGAACGTGACCGGGTCAGTTTACGTTAGCTAGTGAGGCTATGTGCTGCTAGCTACAGGAACGTGACCGGGTCAGTTTACGTTAGCTAGTGAGGCTATGTGCTGCTAGCTACAGGAACGTGACCGGGTCAGTTTACGTTAGCTAGTGAGGCTATGTGCTGCTAGCTACAGGAACGTGACCGGGTCAGTTTACGTTAGCTAGTGAGGCTATGTGTTGCTAGCTACAGAAACGTGACCGGGTCAGTTTACGTTAGCTAGTGAGGCTATGTGCTGCTAACTACAGAAACGTGACCGGGTCAGTTTACGTTAGCTAGTGAGGCTATGTGTTGCTAACTACAGGAACGTGACCGGGTCAGTTTACGTTAGCTAGTGAGGCTATGTGCTGCTAGCTACAGGAACGTGACCGGGTCAGTTTACGTTAGCTAGTGAGGCTATGTGCTGCTAGCTACAGGAACGTGACCGGGTCAGTTTACGTTAGCTAGTGAGGCTATGTGTTGCTAGCTACAGAAACGTGACCGGGTCAGTTTACGTTAGCTAGTGAGGCTATGTGCTGCTAACTACAGAAACGTGACCGGGTCAGTTTACGTTAGCTAGTGAGGCTATGTGTTGTGAATATTCACAACTGTTTAGGCATAAGTAGATAAAATTGATACATTTGGCATTCTTCTTGTTATTTATGATATATATTATATTTAGTTACCGGCTATTGTCACAATTTTCTAGGAGTTTCAAGCTGTAGCTGATACTTTATACTTCTCTAAAATGTGACGAGAGAACACCTTCACCATGCTAAGACATGCCTCTGTGCTTAAAGGGATCATAAGTCTGGTCCCAGCAAATTATCTGAGAAAAAGTTCATTTTCACGGCACCGAAGAACATATCCTCCTCAAGACGTCATTAGCGCTCGTTTTCCAAGAGTCTTTATGAAATGTGAAGTCAGACAGATTCATCATTAGATAGCGGCCGCGGGTCTCATATGAACCTTCTGTTCTTCAGTCCTCCGGCACCACGCCGAAGAGACGAGGGCCAACCGGTGATTGTAGCATTGAGATACGTGGTAATTGAAAATGAGGTAATGTGAGCTCGTGATGATAGTAATTGAAAAAGAATTAAGAGTAGATTAAAATAATGTCTCATTTGATCATTTGTCAGGGTTGATTCATGTGCTTGTGGTGAATGAGTGAATAGTCTCCAAGCTGATTAACACGCCGAGCTGAAACTTCACGGACTCGATCGCAAACTTGCATATTGGTGTCAGGCTTGGAATGTGAGCAATATTTAGTTTTTCCTCCTTTTTTTCCTCCTGGAATTACATTTAGCTTCGTATTAGCGACAGTCTCACTGCATAGAGCAGCTTTGTTACTCGGCCACATCAGGTCTCTGTACATTGTTTCAGAGAAGAAAACTGGGAACTGTTGAAGCTTTTTCTGGTTTCTGCATCCTCTGTAAATATCAGCTGACTCACATGTATAATTCTAGTGATACAGTAGAACCTGCAGCATTAAAACATGATGATGCACACACAGGTGGGGGACGCGGTGACGTGAAGGCTTTCTAGGTAAATGACAGCTCTCTGGATAGCTCAGCTGTTCCCAGACCTCCATTCCTGCTACCAGGTATTGTCAGCGTGTGAAGTCTCCTGCTGCCTGAATGCAGCGAGGAAGCTAATCCAGTGTGACGAGCTCAGGGAAACTCCTCCTCAGAGAGCGCTCTTTAATGGACAGATATGGGTCAGTGCTGCCACATGGGCTCCGGTGTACACGCTCAACTGTCTTTCTTTCTTTAACAGGAAGCGGTGGAACCCCCGGCAGTAGTTCATTCTCTAAATTTCAATTATGAGGATAAAGGTTGTATGTTGATTTCAAGAGGAACGTCTCATTGTGGTGAACGCAGCCTGACGGCGTCGCTGCGTTAGCTTCCACCTCCTGCTGCGTGGAGGGCATCGGCATGGCGTGATCGTCTCAGGGTCCGTTGCACTTAATCCAACCCAAGCTTCCTTTTCCCATGTTGATGAGTGGACTCTGGCGTACGCCATACGTACCAGTTATTAAGAGGAAAAGACAACAAAATAAGACAAAAATGTCTGAAAGTTCATGGGAGATATCGGCCGCAGCATCGACATGCGCTGCTATAGCCATTCGCCTTTATTAAAACATACCGTAATAACATTTTATAAATATCTGTAATAATTACCAAATTATTGGTGAACCTTTAAGAAATGAGTTCACAATCTATAAACATTATTATAAAGATTCATGATACTTTGTATATGTTAATAGATACTTTGTAAACAATCCTAAACATGTTTTAGTTTTATAATACTTTGTTAAATATATATATATATATATATATATATATATATATATATATATATATATATATATATATATATATATATATATATATATATAACATTACAATTATTGACAAAGCTTATACTTAAATTTCCATCCGGTCCATTTATTAATATGTGTACAGATCTGCAACTGATTTTGCTAATACTTAGGTTTATAAGAATTAAGTTTATACTGTTTATCAAATGTTAATAATCAGCGCAATCAAGTATATTACAATATGTAATTTATAGACTAATTATTTAATATTAGTAAACATTATTCTCTTTGTTGTTTGTTAATAACATAATTTGTATATACTATAAATATAGTTTAACTATCATTGTTTCATGGTTATTATAAAGTGTTCCAGTTATGTGAAACAAGTACAAGTACAAGGTGTATACGATTTGAAGGTATATTTAGTTTCAGATGTGAGGTGCATTAAAATTAAAAGCTTTTTTTTTCAGACTTGCAGAATATCGAAGCGAAAGCTTAAAAACTGATGTTTCATCAGACATGAGAGCCGCTCTGATAAAAACGGTCTGAGTGACAAAGATAATAAGATATAGTCATATGGGACATTTCCAGAAAGGGTTTTATTGACAAAAAGATAGCAGGGAGTTCCACAAAGATATAAAAGATAACGATGAGTCAACGTCGCTGCTCTGAAGGCAGCGTTTTACCAGCTGGAGGAAGTTCCTGTAAATCATGTCGCTGACTGACATGAAAACTGCCTCACAGCTTTTCTACCAACGTAGAGAAGATGCTTTTATTTCTGCACAGACTGTTGCCTGAGGCGACACACAGGATATCTACATGAGAGTTAAATGATAAACCAGATGCAGAAATATGTGTTTTCTTTGACACAAACGGCTCATTATCAAAGGCGTCACGGGCCGTTTGGCTCACACGTTGGTCATTTTTAAAAGGTAATAACTGATGTGTTGAAATAATGCAGCTCACTGTTGCTCCTCTGCAGGCTTCACCTTAACTCATAAAAGCTTCTTATTTTAAAGCCGTATTCAGGAGAAAAGATTATCAAACCCACCTCCAAACCTCTCCATGAACCTCAGGACCTCCCAGAAGCCTTTGCACCTCCCTGCCTCTGCTCCCATGATGCATTAGTACAGATACTGTTACTGATGATTTTCTTAGTGCAATTAGTTCTATACTTATATCAGATTTATTCCTGATTTAAAATGAGGCGGAATTGATATTATGTGCACACACACACACACACACACACACACACACACACACACACACACACACACACACACACACACACACACACACACGTACATGTTTGTTCCATGAGCAGACTAACATATCATGTGTCATGGTTAAGCTGTTGGAGACTGATAATATTTATATAATAAAACCCAAATATTGATGCACTAAGTGTCTCGTAAAACTATTTGATTCTTCTGGCATGAAGATTTCCTCTTGTTTGTTTTTTAGGTATTTCAACATTATTCTAAAAATAATAATATGATTTTTAATCCCCTCTCTTACACTTTTATAAAATAATTTGACTTCTTCTACTTATTTTTCAGTATTGATTAAGCCACAAAACAGACGGCTCTTTTCTTCCTCTTTGGCCGTTTTGGCAGCAGCTTTCCTGATGCACCGCTCCTTACAAAGTTTTATTTTACATCTGAGTTTTGTTAACGTTACGCAGGTTTCCACCTCCTGAGTCTCTACGCAGATGAAACCTCCTGAGTCTCTACGCAGATGAAACCTTGTGAGTCTCTACGCAGATGAAACCTTGTGAGTCTCTACACAGATGAAACCTTGTGAGTCTCTACACAGATGAAACCTTGTGAGTCTCTACACAGATAAAGCCTTGTGAGTCTCTACGCAGATAAAACCTTGTGAGTCTCTACACAGATGAAACCTCCTGAGTCTCTACACAGATAAAACCTCCTGAGTCTCTACACAGATAAAACCTCCTGAGTCTCTACACAGATAAAACCTCCTGAGTCTCTACACAGATAAAACCTCCTGAGTCTCTACGCAGATGAAACCTTGTGAGTCTCTACGCAGATGAAACCTTGTGAGTCTCTACGCAGGTGAAACCTTGTGAGTCTCTACACAGATAAAACCTTGTGAGTCTCTACGCAGATAAAACCTTGTGAGTCTCTACACAGATAAAACCTTGTGAGTCTCTACACAGATGAAACCTTGTGAGTCTCTACGCAGATAAAACCTTGTGAGTCTCTACGCAGATAAAACCTTGTGAGTCTCTACGCAGGTGAAACCTTGTGAGTCTCTACACAGATAAAACCTTGTGAGTCTCTATGCAGATGAAACCTTGTGAGTCTCTACACAGGTGAAACCTCCTGAGTCTCTACGCAGATGAAACCTTATGAGTCTCTACGCAGATAAAACCTTGTGAGTCTCTACGCAGGTGAAACCTTGTGAGTCTCTACGCAGATGAAACCTTGTGAGTCTCTACACAGATAAAACCTTGTGAGTCTCTACGCAGATGAAACCTTGTGAGTCTCTACGCAGATGAAACCTTGTGAGTCTCTACGCAGATAAAACTTTGTGAGTCTCTACGCAGATGAAACCTTGTGAGTCTCTACGCAGAGGAAACCTTGTGAGTCTCTACGCAGATGAAACCTTGTGAGTCTCTACGCAGATGAAACCTTGTGAGTCTCTACGCAGATAAAACCTTGTGAGTCTCTACGCAGGTGAAACCTTGTGAGTCTCTACGCAGATGAAACCTTGCATACAAGTACAACATGAGAGTGAACTGTCTGTTTTCATTGCCTCTGTTTCGCAGCTCTCATTATTATTTTCAACGTTTATCTCACGGTCACATGGAGGCTTTTGAACGATGCGCTGCAGTTATTTAAAATGAGGCTGCCAGGCCACTTGTCTGTGAAACTGTGTTTTATTTGAAAGTTTTTAGAGCAACAACAGTCATGAAAAAAGCATTTTACTGCATCTCAGCTCCGGTGTCATCGAGGTCTTTGCTCATTCATTAATCTTTTCATTGTTTGTGTGCGTACATGTGTGTGTAATAAAAGGCAGTTGTAGCACTCAGGACCTCATTACTGAGAGTGCAGGTCTCCATAGATGCTGATAACAGCTGTGTGTGTGTGTGTGTGTGTGTGTGTGTGTGTGTGTGTGTGTGTGTGTGAGTGTGTGTCTTTGTTTTTGGTCGACTGCTCCTCCAGGTTCAAGCCACAGTCCAAGATAACGTGCTGCTTTCATATAGTTGATTCCTGTTGGGAGTGAAGGGGTTAAGGAGTGTGTGTGTTTGTTTTGAGGTGTGTTCAGGGACAACGATAAGAACTTTTGTCTTAAAAAGGTGCGGAAACGTCTTAAAAACGCCGTGGCACTGACTAACCTGCAGGTTCATGGTTTGTTCTCATGGTCGAGTATCCAGGATGTCAGCGTTTCAGACGATCCTGCGTCTCATATTTCACCTTTGCTTCGCGTGCATGACATGGAAATAAATAAAAAAATCACATCCGTCCTAACAGTAGCTTATTTGGTGTCATTATGGATGTAATCGTTCAATATTCTTGTTCTTTGGGGGTTTTGAACGTGAACTAAAGGGTTAAACTTTAAGGGTGAAGACGAAAACAACTCCCGGCCGCGTTGCTGCAACCTGGCAAACACAAGTTTACCCGCCAAAAGAATTCCCTGTTTTATCATTTAATTTACTTTAAATGGGACCTTTAATTAATAAATAAATATCTTGTTGTTGATGAAGACACAAAACTATTGATTGAGACAATAAACGCATGTTCATAATGTCCATGAAGCTTTAAGACGATACTTACAGAGTTGGTGTCAATTTGTTTTTTTGATTCTTTCTAATAAATCTCTTAATTTACTATGATGCACGTCAGAGAAAGCAAAGCGTGGCCAGAAGAAATGAATCATCATCTTTTGAGATGAGAGTCATGTTCTCATAGGAATCTGAGTCTCTCCCTGTCGGCCGATCGGAGGAGGCAGGTTTGAGGCACCTTCACGTTGTTGTCTGGTCTTTCTATTGACTTATTATGGAAGAAGATTTGTGTCTTTATTACGAGAGCAAATTTATTGTTTCTAAGTAAATTATCTGACTGCAGATCCCAAATCTTTGCTCTCAAAAAAGAAATGGCTCAAAAAAAAGAGCTTGAAAAAGAAAAACGCTCTAAAAAGAACGCAAAAAAAAAACGCTCTCCAAAAACAAAAACGCTCAAAAAAAAAACACTTAAAAAAAAAAACCTTGAAAAAAATTAAACGCTTGAAAAAAAAGGTTGGAAAAAAAACGCTCTTAAAAAAAAAAAAAAAAAAACGCTCATAAAATTAAAAAAAAAAAAAAAAAGACGCTCAAAAAAATTATAAAATTTTGCTCTAAAAAACACAACAACCTGCGCTCTGAATCCCAAAGTAAACGTGTTCCTGAAGTCTCTGTTTCCTTCCGTCAGTCTCCATTTGATCTGAGCGGTTAGATCTTTTCATGATTTCATGCTCAGCTCTTGGGAGCTTTTGAACAGATGAAGAAGTGAGTGATGGGGAGGAAGGCGGCTCTGGGTTTAGAGGGAAACCTCTCGGCGTGATGTTCTGCTCCCAGCTCGGCCTGCAGGAGCTGCACACCGAGCTGCACGTGGTGTTTGATTCGCTGCCTGCTGTTCCTCGTCTTCCTGGTTTCCTCTGATGTTTGGGCTCAACGGGCGGAGCAGCTGTCGTGGATGCTCCCGTGACTCAGACTCTGACAAAGCAGAGAAAAAAGAGATTAAATGTGGCTTAGAACAGCTCCATTCATGAAAAGGCGGCTAATCTGAGTTTAGGAGACTTTACAGAAGATATCTTCTGTTAGAAAAGAGCGTTTTGTAGTTTAGGTTTTACCTGCTTTACTTTGAATTCTGCTTTGGGTGTTTCTCACTCATATCTTTCTTTTCATGGTTGATGATGCTGTTTACACTTGTTTAAACATTCTTATTTTCAACAATTCCCCTGGGATCACCTTCACTATCGTGCTCCAGCGTTCATTAACACCGGCGACATGTTTCCCTCTCATGAGGCCTTTCAGCAGAGCGATGCAGGGAAGACGTGTCAGCAACCCAGAAGTTGTGATCGTCCTGCTTCCGTTTGGCAAAATGCAAATGGACTTTTGGATAAACACAGAAAATAAACTCCGTTCATGACGCTCATGATCAGGTTTCATGAGCCGCGTTCATCTTGATGTGTGAAGCGTTACGCTAACGTCAGGTCATGTGATCTCACGTCACCAGGAAGCTGAAGGCAGTTTGCTGTGATGATGCTGAGTCGTCTCATTTAGCCCCTTAATGAGCCACATGATGTTATTCTTGTGATTAAAGATCTGTTCCCTGTTGCACAGAGAGCATCATCTATCCATCAGCTGATAGCTAAATGCTTGAAATATGAAACGCTGTTGGACTCATTTCATTGCATAATCCCTTTGTCTCAATCCATAAAAACATAGCGTGTCTAATACAGGGGTGAAGTATTTTCAGAGAAAACAATCTAATATGGATTATTTTGATTAATATGATTTGGGAAGGTTATTTTTTACATACATTATGTTAATTTTCGTTGTAAAACATATTAAAATGACGACAGTGTGAATTGAAAGGAACACATGTTGATAGGAAACATGTGCGTTAATACGACACATAACACGTGTTAATACGACACTGTTTCTGGGTTAATATGTAAATATGCACGTCTAATGCTGCTGTCCGTCTCTGGTGCTCAGGATGACGGTTCACTGAGCAGCGAGGAGGAGGCAGAGATGAGCGAGCCCACATGGCGAGCAGCTGATGTGGGAGCAGCGTCCGACCTGAGCCCGCCGAGCCGAGGAGAGAGGATGCGCCACAGTCCCCAGAACGCACACGGCAAGGAGGACGAAGGTAAGTCCAGACGGACGGGACGGCTCTGGATGTCCAGTCCGAGTCTTGACGTGTTATAATGTTTACGTCGGTTCAAACGCGGCTACTTCATGTTGCTGTTGGCTGATCTGGAGCCGGCTGTCATGTATGTGGGAAGATTACGCCGCCAAGAAACGGCGAACTGCAGTTCATGTGATGCATGGAGGAATTAGCATGCTAGATCGCTAACTAGCCAGCAGCTAAATTGGTAACATTTAACAGGTTAACGGTTATTTGTCTTCCTGTGATTGTAATGCGGGTTCAGGAAAATGAGCCAACAGAATCAACTCGGCTCTGTTCATCCTGCACGCTGGAGCTTCTCTCACCTTCTCGAGGCATTTCTTTATTTTCAGCTAAAAAGCTGGAATTCAGTTTCTCTTTGACTCCACGATGATCTGCTCTGAATATCATGTTGCTGCTTATTCTTGCAGAGGCTTTTTGGAGATAATAATTCCAACTCGTATCTACAAAACAGCGATATGAGAAACACCTTTTTGTGAGATATCGCACAAATCACCGTATTAGGACACAAAGCTCTTTTAACGGTCTGTTCCTTTGCTTCATTTCACGTGTTTGAGTTCGTCTCTCTCTCCGTCATCATTACAAGCTCACTCTGGTATTATGATTATCTCTGTGTTTCCTAAACACACATTACACGCAGCAGAGTGTGTGTTACTCGTATAAACATTCACTTCATCAGATGTTTTGTCATCCTGTTTGCACTGAACGCAGAAGTTTGATCCTTGAGGAAACAACAATAATAAACCAGAAGAGAGACTGAAATATTAATGTGATGGATCTCTGATTGGGGAAGAAGGACGGTCAGGATGGAGACGTCTTTCTCTTCTTCTTTGTTTTTGTTGCCTCACACTGAACTGCCACTCAATGCCACCTCTCTCTCTCTCTCTCTCTCTCTCTCTCTCTCTCTCTCTCTCTCTCTCTCTCTCTCTCTCTCGCTCTCTCTCTCTCTCTCTCTATCTCTCTCTCTCGCTCTCTCTCTCTCTATCTCTCTCTCTCTCTCGCTCTCTCTCTCTCTCTCTCTCTCTCTCTCTCTCTCTCTCTCTCGCTCTCTCTCTCTCTCTCTCTCTCTCTCTCGCTCTCTCTCTCTCTCTCTCTCTCTCTCTCTCTCTCTCTCTCTCTCTATCTCTCTCTCTCTCTCTCTCTCGCTCTCTCTCTCTCTCTCTCTCTCTCTCTCGCTCTCTCTCTCTCTCTCTCTCTCTCTCTCTCTCTCTCTCTCTCTCTCTCTCTCTCTCTCTCTCTCATTACTATTACTTCTCTTTTACTTCATGCTTCTCACCGCCTGTCACACCACTCAGCTCTCTCTCTGCACTGAAAGGCATCCTGTGGTGAGCAGCGCTCACTTTGAAGACGTCGTATTGCTTCATAAAGCTCCAAGGACGCAGCAGTTAGCTGCTGCTGTGCGCTTGTGCGACAGTGCACATGTACAGTTGTACTGCAGTGCACGTTGCCCACTGCTGAGCGGGCATGTGTCTGTGTTTGTGTCAGTAAAGACAATACGGCAGTAATCTATTATAGATTTCTCCCCCTCTGTCTGAAAACACCAGGAAAAGATCTGCCTTTTTTTGTTTGACTTGAAAAAAGTAGGATATGCACCTCGAGCTGTGAGCGGCGACACAGGAAGGAGAGAGTGAATGTAGTCTTTTATTTATATATATATATATATATATATATATATATATATATATATATATATGTATATGTATATGTATATATATATATATATATATGTATATGTATATATATATATATATATGTATATGTATATATATATATATATATATATATATATATGTATATGTATATGTATATGTATATATATATATATATATATGTATATGTATATGTATATATATATATATATGTATATGTATATGTATATATATATATATATATATATATATGTATATGTATATATATATATATATATATATATATATATATGTATATGTATATATATATATATATATATATATATATATATATGTATATGTATATATATATATATATATATATACTATATATATATATATGTATATATATATATATATATATATATATATATATATATATATATATATAGTATATGTATATATATATATATATATATATATATATATATGTATATATATATATATATATATGTATATATATATATATATATATATGTATATGTATATATATATATATATATATATATATATATATTTACATATACATATATATATATATATATATATATATATATATATATATATGTATATGTATATATATATATATATATATTGTATATGTATATGTATATATATATATATATATATATATATATGCTCGGGAGGAAAGGGAGCGGTGACGTTGTCGGGGGTTTGCTAGGGAAAAGCTTATAAAATAGATTGAAGGAAAATTAAGTGGCATGAGATGTGATGGTTTGAGAGGATTGCATCATGGGAAAGTGGAGTGAGCTCTGTGTGTGTGTGTGTGTGTGTGTGTGTGTGTGTGTGTGAGGCTGCAGTAGGTGGCAGAGTGTATGAGGCCTTGTCATTAAAAGGTCACTCTGTTCCCTGCACCTCTTATGGAAGCCAGAGGAGAGTTGGAGGCGTCCAAATGCCAACACTCAGGAGCCGAGAGGCCGAGCTGAAGTGTCTTTCCTCATCAATTAGACTTCGGTCCAAGGAAACGGCAGCAGAGCCTCCTCTTGTTCTCTAATGGAAATGAATGTTCGTAATGTCTGAAACACTTGGGGTTGGGCTCTAAAAGATCTTTTAAAAGATCTTTTAGAGCCCAACCCAAGTGGAACAAAACATCCAGAGCCAAATATTCAGTCCAGAGCCAAAGAAAACTTAAAAATAAGCACTAAATAAATAAAAGGATCCAGAGTTTGATAGAAGATCTATCAGGGAAAGGGGGAACATTTATTTATGTGTCTCATATTTTGTTAAAGATGAAAACATGTAGCTCACACCATGAGGAAAGCCTCGCCTTGTTGTTTCCCTTGTGGCGCCGTCACAGAACATTATTTGTTTTCAGACCTCCGTTTCAATCGGAGAGCTTTACAGTTGCAGTTTTTTTTTCTGTTAGGTGAGAAATATGTAAGGTATGTATGGAAGCCCATTTCTGACACACAAAAATAAATATTTAGGAACCAAAAATAAAATAAATTAGCACACAAAATAAAAATAGATCTAAAAATGTAAAAATGACCAAATAAAAAATAGGACAAATAAAAAAAAGTTATGACAAAAAGACAAATGATGACAAAAATATATATTTAACTAATAAAAAAGTGTGAAGCATAACTTCTGACATATGTGACCTTCTATTTGACATATACATACATGGATTGTGAGTACATTGAGGACTTTAACTTCACAACAGATGAAATACTTCAAATGTTAATCCACTTGAGATTGAACGATTCAAACACACCTAAAAGGATTTTAAGCTGGCGAAGAAAAGGCATGCGCACTCACCAGCTCATAATTTAGATGATTTATTTTTTTGTAATTTAAAAAAAAAAAAAAAGTTTTCATTGAACTTTTTTTTTGTGTCCAAAAAAAAAAAGTTCAACGAAAAAAAAAACAGCTTTTGGTCCTTTTTCTTTTTTTTTTTTTTTTTGGTCCTATTTTTTTTATTTTTGTAGTGAAAATGGGCTTCCATCGGGAGGAGACCGAAACAGATCCCTTAAAGACCGAAACAGATCCCTTAAAGACCGAAACAGATCCCTTAAAGACCGAAACAGATCCCTTAAAGACCTTCAGTTCACGTGATGAGCAGCAATGGAGGAGAAATGAACTCTCACAGGCTGATGCCTTTTCTCATGCTCTCCTTTCATCCAGAGCAAAACTACCAACACTTGTGTGCCGCCATTTTTACTTTAAAGCCTTGTTGCTCTTCTGTCTTCTGCATCGAACAAGAAAGAAGTAGTCAATTAGTTCTAAACCTGTCATCTCGATGTACAAAAGAAAAGTCCATAATGCTGCATATCAAGCTTTTAACCGCGTCATTACCAGCTGGAGACGTTTCCCCACTGTGAAAACCTTTGTGCCGTCACACTTCTGCTCCTCAAGCTGCACGCTTTAAAATAAAAGGTGAACGATTAAAACTTTTCTCACAGTGTTCTGCTGAAAGCCCGTGAAGCTCTGAGCTCTGAACTTCAGACCAGCAGCAGCTCGTTCCTCCTGCTGGACGAGGAGCTGCTGCTGGTCTGCAACCAGCTGGGTGTTTCCCAACCAGCAGGCTGTCATTTAACTGGAGTAGGCAGCTAATTTCAACAGAGCAGATGGTGCACACACACACACACACACACACACACACACACACACACACACGCACATGCACACACACACACACACACACGCACACGCACACACACGCGCAACGCGCACGCACACGCACACGCCACGCACACGCACACACACACGCCTGTGTCCAGCTCAGAAGCAGCTCCTGTAGTAAATCACGTGTCTGAGCTCCTGACCGCCACCTTGCTCTTCTTCTTCTTCTTCTTCTTCTTCTCTTCTTCTTCTTCTTCTTCTTCTTCTTCTTCTTCTTCGCTGTGTGAGTTTGAAAACTTCTTGACTCTTATGGCAGAAAACATTTATTTTTAAAGTTAAATATATTTTAAAAAGCCAGTGGCCTCAGCCTGATGAGCAGATTTCTGGTCTTTGAGGGGAAATCTGTTCCAAGTAAATCAATTAGAAATCTGCTCCTGATGCTTCAGCTTAACTGTTCACATGTTTGTGATTCATGAGTCAGTTTTGTGAAACCTTTTTCTTTCCTCGCATTTCTGGCAAAAGGATCGCGCCCTCTTTATTCTGAAAGCCCTCCTATGGAAGACATGCGGTCTCCATTCGACAGCTACAAAATGATGTGCTGGTTGGAAACGGAGCACTGCAGCAAGACTAACCTTGACTGGAGCTGTCACTCTGAATTTATTCCACGAAGGCTATAGGATCCAACCATGGACAAAGCTCGCTGTGGCCTGCAGGTGAGCCGCTTCTCTGGATCTGCAATGCACTCCTTTCATGATACTTGTGTGCTTCAGCTCTCTGAGAGGTCTGCTGTGCATGTGTGAGGAGGTGTGTGTGAGTGTGCACTCCACATCTCTCTGTCTCGCTCAGTAGAAGTGGCACCTCCACCCTCCACCCTCCAGCCTCCAGCCTCCAGCCTCCAGCCTCCAGCCTCCACCCTCCAGCCTCCACCCTCCAGCCTCCAGCCTCCAGCCTCCACCCTCCAGCCTCCAGCCTCCACGCTCCAGCCTCCAGCCTCCAGCCTCCAGCCTCCACCCTCCAGCCTCCAGCCTCCCTCACATCCACAACAAATCCCACTGTGCTCCTGAGCCACCCGGCTGAGAGGCTTCTGTCTGCCGGCCTCCTCTCCTCTGCTGAGCCTCTCGTTCTGGAGGAAGTGGGGAGTGGTGGAGAGGGCTCGTCAGAAGATGGAGCTGACATTACTGCTCCTCTCCACAGGGGATGAGCTGAAGAGAGGGAGGACCAGAGTGGAGAGGAGAAGGGAAATTAAATGAAAAAGGACAAGAGGGAGCGAGGATGACGTCTAGGAAAGAGACAAAGGAGAGGAGAGAAGTGCAGGAGCAGGAGAACAGAATGGAGAGGCCGATATATTGATCAGCTGACAGATTGACAACGACTGATATTACAGATGTTCCAGTAAAGTTCTTTCTAATGGAGGAGTGGCGAGGGAGGAGGAAGGAGGAGGAGGCAGCAGGTCAAACATGTTGGTGGACGTCTTTGCATGCCCCTCCCTCCATCCCTCCATCAATTAACACGCTTTCAACACGTCTTCCTGCATTCTGGATATGAGACTACATCTCATACCGCTCACTCACGTTAGCTTTGTCTGAACTTCTCAGAAATATACTTCATGTCTCTCTCCCCCTCTGAGATCAATATCTCTGTTTTTAGGATCCTTCTCGTGGTAGATTTGTGCACCATTTGCAGTAAAATGAGACGAGGTCATCTCTTACAAATGGAATGAATACAATATGTGGGATTTAGAAATATTATCTGGAAGACTGAGACACAGCTGATCCAAATCAACCTTAACTTTGATCCTCGGCGTCCATGTTTATCAACATCAGCTGTAAAATGATAAGTCATCACTGTATGAAGACAGGCAGTGCATTGTGGGATGTTCCTCAAGGATTCTGATTATCTAAACACATCTTTAAACCAGCTTTTATTCTACAAATACAGTATTCAATTTAATGTTTTACCAGAGAAGAGAGAGAGAGAGAGAGACAGAGAGAGAGAGAGAGAGAGAGAGAGAGAGAGAGAGAGAGAGAGAGAGGAGAGAGAGAGAGAGAGAGAGAGAGAGAGGAGAGAGAGAGAGAGAGAGAGAGTGAGAGAGAGAGAGAGAGAGAGAGAGGGCAGAGTTTACCTCCCTGCATGCATCGCTCTCCCCTCAGGGACAGAGCCACTGACACACACACACACACACACACACACACACACACACACACACACACACACACACACACTAGAAAGCTGTACATCTTTTTCATCCACACGCACGCACACACACACACACACACACACACGTGTATGCCGTGTGTGTACATGGTAAACACACATGTATGTTGGCTGCAGGCCGGCGGCCTCGTGGTCTAATGTGTTGAAGCGGCGCAGGAGAGGAAAGTAGGCCAACGGAAACAAACGACAGGACGACTTTGATCCTCCTCCTCCTCCGTTCTTCATCCTCCCCCCTCACCTCTGCTACCCCAGCTGTGTGTGTGTGTGTGTGTGTGTGTGTGTGTGTGTGTGTGGTGGGGATGGAGGATGAAGACATGGTCTGAACTGCTGGATGGATGGAGGGATGGAGGTCAGGCAGAATTAGAAGAGAGGACAAGAGCAGCGTTGAGTTGAATCAGCTTTTCTTGCTGGATCAATAATAACCAGATGGAGTCATTCAGTGAAAGTCACAGTTTATTTGGTAAAAACAAACGCTAATCTTCCAGTTCACTGGATCACAACCTCCTGTCTCCTGATAAACATTATCTTTATGTTCTCTTCCTGTTTCCAGCCTTTAGAGGTAAACATGGTGTGTGTGTTTCAGCATTTCTTCATGCTGACAAAAGCCAAAGGGAACGTAACCTGATGCGGACGCGAGTGCTGAGTCGGCGTCAGTGGAGCTGTGAGCTCACCTGACTGAACCAGAGCTCAGCTCAGGTTTAACTCTGACTTCCAGCTCGCACCTGAAACCAGATCAGAGGAAGAGCAGCGCTGCACCGTGTCTGTGCTTTGTGTACACAGCAGTGTTGTTTCAGTGTGTGTTCGTGCACTGCTCTCCGACCTGACCGACAACGACGTGAAGATGAGCTCCAACCTCCAGCTCCCCTTCAGTCAAACACTAATATCTCTCTCATATATATAGATTTATATATCATATATATATATATATATATATTTATATTTCTCACGGTCGGTTATGATCCACCGGCTTTGACTTATTGTTCCTATAAGCACAGTAACTGGTTAACTGGTCAGAGTCTTGCAGATCAGTCGGGGGTAAAGCGTTGCGTTTGGCACAGAAAGACTCGCCTCACTACTAAATACATTTTTGAGAATCTATTTCTGAGTTTTTCAAGACACATCGTACAGGAGGAGTACGAGACTCTTTGGATAAAGCATCTGCATGTCAGTGAACTTCAAATTAAACTGTATTTATTTATTTATCAGGATATTTATCAGGTAAATGCGGCCTGAAGCGTCGTTTTTCAAGAAAACACTTAATGAAATAACATTAAAAATGCACAGAGCATGAACGGAATATTTTCCTTCAGTGGCACAAACGTCAGAACAATTTGACTTCCAAATATAAAATTTATGAAATTACTTAAAGCTAAAATCTTCAACATCCACGGGCCGATCGAACATGCCAGCATGTCCTCCACCCAGCCTCGCATCCTTGCATCCTTGCATCCTTGCAGCCTCGCAGCCTCGCAGCCTCGCAGCCTTGCATCCTTGCAGCCTTGCAGCCTCGCAGCCTCGCAGCCTTGCGGCCTCGCAGC